>NW_022170819.1:11344629-11439876 GCF_008802855.1 Photinus pyralis
GCCACGTATTCCTCGGATTCCATTAAATTCTCGGAGATCTAGGAATTTTTACGAACATAATTTTTACAATACTATGGATTTCTTGGGATTCCTTCCTTGGACTATTCGAGTTTCTGGAGCTTTTTGGGTTTTAGAACTGTTGAGTTCTGCGGATTTTTGTATGAACTGAATTGGATTCAGAAGGCCTCGTCGTTTTTTGTCGCATTCCTGGGATTATTTGGCTCCATCGTATTCTTGAAATTTAGGGACTCATATTTCCAGCATTCACAACGAACTTCCCAGGCGTGGTGAGATGTTTAGGATTGTCGGTCTATGGGATCATAGGCTTTAAGAGTACTTGTTCTTATGACTCATTAGCGTATTTTCCTCAAAGTGAATTTGTCGTCCGTCCGTCCGTTCGTCACACGTACTCCTTCTACACCACTGAACCGATTTGGGCAATATAGGGCTCATTTGAAATGTCTTGGTCCAGGGATACCGTGCATATTTTTGGTTTTGCGAATGCGAAATGTCAAAAATTTGGATTAACGAATGTGCAATGCTAACTTTTTTATTTATGAAGATATTTAAATGAAAATCCTAAATTTTTCAAAGAATCCCAAGTAATGCAAAACATCGTAAGATCAGAAACTTCCATAGTACCCCAGGAATAATCCAATATATCAATCCAAAGACGCATCCATCGATTTCCAAGAACATCAAGAATCCCAAGAGTCCGAGCAAAAAATCCAACGAATTGCATGTATTGTGTGCAGTCTTTAAATTATTTGCATTCCTGGGATTCATCGGATTACTTTGAATACTTGGATTTCATGGAATTTGAACTCATGATTAATAGATTTCTCTGGTCATATAGTTATCACCGGAGTCAAATTTTATCGACTCTTTCTCTTTGTATTTACGGGATTCCTTAGATTCATTGCTAAGGTGTCGTATCAATTTTCCTAGAATTCGTAACATCCTAAGATCATTACATTCGTAGACTTAGTAGGATGTTTAGCATTCTTGCACTGTTGTAGCATGATACTCAAAAATTTTAAGGTTGTTTGAATCCTTAGGGTAAGTAGGTTCATTGTACAGGTACGTTCTTAGGATTTTTATTATGATTATCCTCACGCTTTATATTCTTTGAATTTTTCAAATTCATTATATCCCTGGGATTCCTTGCAGTCACTGGATTCTTATGAGTCTATAGTTGTTTGTGTGTTTCTTTAGAAAATTTGTATCCCATGGATCTACTGTATGGGAATAGATTCTTTGCATTTTTTAGATGCTTTGGATTTTGTGGATATTTACTTGGAGGTCACCAATTGCTTGGATTTCTGGAATTCTTTAGATTATTAGGGACCGTTCAATTTTTACAGGTCGTTTCGATTTTTACCATTACTTTGACCCTATGGAATCCTTGGAAAAATCATTTTTACAATACTTTGGATTTCTTGGATTCAAGCTTCGGGAGCCTTTTGGGTTTTAGAATTTTGTTAAGTTCTGCAGATTTTTGAAATATCTGAATTGGATTCAAAGAGTCACAACTACCTTACGATTCCCACGCTTGTGAGATGTTTAGGATTATCGGTCTTTGGGAACCATCGACTTTAGGAGTACGTATTCTTTTTTTTCTTTTTTTCATTACGATTAAAATACTTTGGATTCCCCTCAATACCGTAAAAGGTTTTGCTCTTTGTATCTATTCTTTGTATGCTTTGAATTCCTTACCTTAAGTTATTCAAATTCGTATGCTTCCTTTGGTTCCTTGCACTCTTTGGATTATTGGGATACTTAAAATCTTTGAATTTATTCTTTATACTACGGACTCTTCTTCGAATTTTTTCAATTTTAGCGACCTTCCTGATTCCTTAGTTTCTGTATATTCATTGGATTCCTTGTATACTTTGTGTTTCGTGGCTCCTTAGATTCTTTTGATTCCTTAGTTTCTTTGTAAAGTTAGGGTTTACGTGAAATCTGGGATTTCTTTGATTTTTTGATTCCGTGGAAATCATGAATTCATGGTATTCTTTAGATTCGTTAAAATCTTCGAACTCTTAGGCTAGTTTGGGTTCCGTGATATCCCTGTATTGCCGGATTCTTTGTATTCGAAGGATTCTACAGATTCTTTGGGTCCTTTGCATACGTTGTATTCAACGGATACCAAGTATTCCAAAGGCCCATATTTTCTGACGTGTCAAAGCCTATTTTTGGTATACGGACAAATAAAGATTGAAAGGTTCCAGTGAATCTTAGGAAGTTGTTTAGATGTTCAAAGATTTGGAATTCTTGGATTTTTGGAAATTTCTTTCTGTTGCCACTTTTGGCATTGTTCTGGTAACATAGGTAACAAGACTCTTAGAGTGTTATTATTGGGACATTGAAAACTTACATATCTCCAGGTGTCATAGGATTCTGAGTATTCCCAAAATTCACAACAGCCCATAAATTCCTAGATTTAGTGGGATTCTTTAGAGTTATTCTGCTACGTGTCATCATTTTTACGTTAGAAGATGTAGATCAGGGTTCCCAGCGAGGGCGGTACCGCCTACCAGTGGACGCTGGAGTAATCCAGGGGGGCGATAGGGGTGCTCGGGGATAAGTCGAGGTCGTTGAGTATCTACATACAGGGGGATGGTCAGGTCACGGCATAACTATGAACGCACTTTACTTGAATTAAATCATTTCGAATAAGCATAGCATGTGCACGTCTATACAGGGTGGGTAAAAAGTAATGGAATAAGTTCTCCTACTAAAACGCGAGGTATTGAGGCAGAGAATCTCAATATATTAAAAGCTGCGTGCGTCAGTGTACCGAAAATACTACAGGAGGGGGGGGGGGGGGGTAGCTATTTATTGCGCTTCAGAAAAGATGGGAATCTATGATCTAGATCATTCGTGCAGATTGGGTTCTTTGTAGGCTTTGTATTACCCGAATTCGTGGGATTTGTGTAGATTTTTTGAATTGCCGAGATTCCCTACATTTCGTTGTTGATGTTCTTGGATATGGGGAGAGTCTTCAAATTCGTTGATATTCGACGGATTTGTCTTTGGATTTATTTCCTAGGGTTATATGAAATTTTTTGACCTTAAGGTGTTTTATATTTATTGGGATTTTTTGAAAAAATTAACAAAACTTGATTAAATTAGTTGTATTGGCTTAATTTAGCTTTTGATCTTTGATCTTTCTAAGATTTTTATAATAATTTGTATTCCTTGGAAGCTTATGAATTGATAGATTAAATTCTTTGTCTGTTTGGGTTCTTTGAATTCTTAGGATTCTTTAGATTCTTTAAATTTCTCAAATTCAATATATCCCTGGAATTCCTTGCAGTGACTGGATTCCTATGATACTTTTTTCTTTTTTCTAAGTTCTATATCGTAAGACAAGTTGCTGACAGTATGCGGAATGCTGAGAATGCTCAATGTAGTCATCCCCCCTTCCAACAATGGAACAACTCAAGAAAATAACGAACTCATATACACATGTCCATGTAGAGCTCGAACTAATATTTTGGCGCATTTCACGCACACAATACAGCTTTAACACTCATCGTCATATTAAAAAAAACGTTGCAACGTTTGTCGCCGCTCTGACGGCCGTAATAAAGATATCGTTTGCCCTTTTTTATGGAAAGGTGGTCTACATCACTCTTTAGGAAACCATGTCTATCCACATCTATGACAACGGTTTCCGTGACGTCACCCACCGCTTTATTACGGTCGCTATATTACGGTGCCGTCATTCTAGGAAACCGTAGCCTAAAGAGACTAAAATATTCAATGATCCTAACACGCTAACAACGATAATATAAATAAGCGTAAGAATTTTACGACAATGGTTACAACAGACCGGGAATCCTAAATATCCTGGGAATCCTAACAATATTGCAAATCCTGGGAATGCTAAGAATCCTAAGTAAGTAAGATACATACCCATGGTCATTATGACCGCTTGGGGGGTTGTTGCTGCCTTATTAATTTTATAATAAAGAAACACACAGTTCTAGAAATAGTAAGTTATTCGTAGAATCCTAATACTTCAATTGATTCAAACAATCAGATGCATCACATAATCCAGGGGATCCTTCGGACACCGCAAAGATACAAGAAACAGTGCATTATAATTTATAGGATCCAAGAAACTCCAAATACCGGAAGAATTCAAATATCAAATAATAAAGCATATCGAGCCTATCCAAATTTTTCAATGAATCCAAGAAAGCACAAAGAAGAATCATACAAAAATCTTCGCAATCCAAAAACTTCTAAAAACCAATAAAAAAGGTTGCAAGCTTTAGATCCTCGAGATTCCTTGGATTTCTTTTGATTCTTCAGATACTTTGAGATACATTGGTTTTATTTGATTCTGTAGATCCTTTGGATTCTGATTCCTTTAATGAGATTCTTCGAATTCTTTAGGTACCTAGGTTTCTTTAGACACTTAAGTTTGGATCCTACGGACTCTAATGGTTGATGGAGTTGTCAAAGTGTTCTCATTCTGCAGCCATTGGATTTTTTAAGATGCAATGATAAGCTTGTGATTGGCTTGTGATAACGTAGGATACTTTTGATGTCTTTGGATCCGTATTCGCATCTTTCACTGTGAGGAGTGAGGACGTATTTATAAAACTGAATGTTATAAAAGTGCACGACAAATTCACTTGGTTTCCAATTGTCAGATTTCTTTCCAACATATTTGGCTCCAAATCTAATATCGCTGGCAAAGGTAGTATGAACCTCGTTCATCTGCATTGCGATTAATATACTGAGAAGCGCGCCTCTCATGCGAAATCACAGCTGGCGCAAATTTATTTTTTCAATCAATCGGTGAATGGGGGATATTAATCGCGTTCAATGAATAAACGCCGCGACACAGTGTAACGAGCACACAACAAATGTGTTTCGACCGTTGTAATTCCATTAAGAAAATTAATAGCACAATAAAATGCCGGCTGCGACAAATTATTTTAAAACAATCCCCGTTCATAATGATTCATTAAAATTGAATATATAAAGTTAAAGGGGTGCCGAATACAATTGGGCGAGGGGATGAATATAACACAGGTATCGGAAATAATTTCCCCAATGAATGATAATTTATCTAAATTCGCGAGCCTGTCTCCATGACTACGGAAGCAATCTGCCCGCTTAATAATGCGATAATTAAGTCTACCCCTTCGGGATGTAACACACACCATTTCCGTTCACCGCCGCCGCCGCCGTCGACGTATTAAATTTTCGAATTTTGTTTACCTATCATTAGTAGCGAGACAGTAAGATGATCTCGTCCCGCCGGCCTCATCGCCCCCAACGCCGTACCGACGAGAACGCAGCAAACCGCCACGACCGCAATTAAAGCAATAAACCATCTTAACGATCCAGGTTTCCATGCCAGTAATCCGCAACAACTCTTCGGCGGTTCCTCCGAGTACCTCGATCTGCAAAAGAAAATAATGCGTTAATTGCGTTTGCGAAAAACGATCGAGCTGCTTTGATGAGAGCCTTTTACGACATCGAATTTTAGTAATGAAGGTATTGGGTGTCGTCGTCGAACCGGCTTTCATTTTCACCACAATTTCCTTAATGGCTACAATTTTCTTTAGCGTGCCGCATACTAATTTCCTATTGCAAGATTTTAACGACGCTTTCAATGTACTGCACGTAATAAATGGACGAAGTATCCGTCCGGTCAAGGTTTCCTACACGTAACGACCTTGTCAATGTGTGTAAACAAGTTTCTTTTTTTTAGTTCAAAATATTTCATAAGTGATAATTATGGTAAGGTGTGGTATAATAATGGAGGGGCGTTGTTTGTCATACTAATTTAAGTTATATCATTCAGATCAAAACTATGCCACTATCATAAAGTAAATCGTTAAAAGGAATTGTTTTTCCAATTTTGAAATAGGCTACTTTTCAATACCACCTCATCTAAACAGTTCAAGGGCTTAAATGAAAATAATCAGGGGCGCGTATCGTTGCAATCCCCACCAATACGATTGGAAAATACTGTTGTTTGGTACTAACTTGTACTGTAAATTACAAATTTTGTACCACTGTAACCGATAAAGCCAATCTGTAGTGGAGTCGCCACAATCCGAATTACGCAGATTCATTACACACTTTTGCACCACAAATTTTAAATTTTTTTTGTATAAAGTATTAATCGATTAATTTTAGAAATTTGCATAATAATTTTTTTAACTAATTTTAATATTCTTAAAGGAATCGACCTATGAGCAATATTTTAATGAACAGATTTTGTATTGTATTTATTGATAAGAATGAAATCCAAACAAAGGATTTTGATCATGTTGTTTCATTGGTTAAAATTTTGCATTTAGTACAAGTAATATTTAAAAAAAACACAGAAACCGTTGCATAAATAACGATTTCAATATTCCTTGAGCAAAATGAATTAGATGGATATCGAAAATAGGTACGTAAAATTTCCTCCTAAGGTATCCACACAAAAACGTTTTCTCACCGAAATCGATCTATAAGTAACGACTTTGACAATTGTTTAACTTGTTATTTAGGCACAGTTATCATTTAGTCAAGATTTTCTTGGCCTTCGCCTTTTAAAGTGTTAAAGCATTTAGGTTCCCCAAGAGTATTCACAATTTTGCAAGGGTATCCAAAGGCCTAAAAGTGTTTAAAAAATTCGCTTCTAAGACTGTTCAAGGCCCTTTGGAGCTTTGTAAAATGTGTTACAGTCTGCTAGAATCATTTAAAGGGTCCTCAAGCGCAAGCGCCTTTCAAAATTTTCAGTAACCTTCAAATGTTTCTCATAGCCTTCTAGATGCCGTTAGTCTTTAAAACGATAAGGGATTTTAAAAATCTTCAAGTTTTCAAAACTCAGGAAGGGTCTTCTTTAAGAGCACGAGAATTCTTTATTGGTCCCTTATTAGTCTTCAAACGTAAAATTTAAGACCCTTCAAGCGGTTTTACTCGTAGTTTTACTGAACCTGAAGGTCATACTTTACAATTTAAGTATGTACTTTCGGCTTGAAGACCTTTGCTCTCTAACCTTGAACTTCAAACCTATTCTTCAAGCTTCCCACTTCAACCTCTGTATTCAAGTAATCAATTGTAGAGCAATTCATTACGACAATGGCAAAGATAACCAGCAAGGTAAACTAAACAGAGGTTACCCGCACGTTTGCGGCTCCGGTATTTCAGATAATCATTTGCGCAATTTAAACAAGTAAATGTTACAATGTACATAAACTGAGCATTCGAAAATAAATAAATTATAATATACAGTTGGTATTTCATAAAATGGGGACCGCACGCTGGAGGTCCTACTCCAACTGAAATACAAATGGCTCTCTTTTACAGTTATATTATATTAATGAAAAATTCCCCCAAAATAACAAACCGCATCTTAAGTGAGTTTCAAAACATGAGACGTATGTCCTCTTTAAGGATCCTGTGGGTTTCGGGTTGCGATATAGGTAAAACAAATATAGGTAATTAAAATAAAATTTATGATATAACATAAAAAAAACGTGTTTCACCTAATAAAGAATCCCATCAAATATTTTGACCTCGGGAAGATATCAACAATCCCCACTCACGTAAATACGTTTAGATATATAATTTCGGCAATTCTATCTGAATGGCTTCGGATATTGCGCTTCAGATTTCAACATCTTTCAAGATGGTGGCCGTGGGGATTTCCCCGACGAAAAAAGTCGATTATTGTTACAGCTTTATCTAAGAACGTAAGAACCCTCAAAATTCTGTTTTTATAATTTTTTTTAGAAAAGCGGTTCAATTTTAAACTGAAGCACAGAGGCTCTTTTTTCAGCGGAACTTTAGAATCGACTAGCCATAGCTATAATTTATTTAGGGGAGTTCCATCTGAAATTTTAAAAAATATGACATTTGGCCCTGCATTTGGCCAATTAGAAATTTTCTTTTTGAAATATGTGAACGTGGAAGAGGTTTTACAAAACGTAACCGCCTGCGCGATTTAGTTTCTCTGAAAAAAAATTCAAGAAACGGCTAAATTTGGAGGAAAAAAGGTTATAGCCGCAAAATCGTTAAAGTTAAGGAGATATGTCACATAAAAGATGAGTACTCTTCAACCAAATCTGAGGTATTCTATTTAAAAAAAAATTAAGTTTGATACGCCACTGGAATACAGTACATGGTGACCAGAAATATTTTAGAATGGTGACGTTAATTGTGTATAATTTTGCTTCTGCATTTTTGTCGAAATCTTTATGGTAAAGGAATTATGATCCGAGGGGTCTGTATAATTTAGAATAGTTTATTAACATCTTAGCAGAGCCTTTTAGGCCCTTCCCAGAGATATATAAAGCATTTGCAGAGAATAAGGATTTCCCTTCAAAAGTTACTGACTGGAAAAGTATCAGAAAGGTCTCGTTTCTGGAAAGCACGTAATCGATAGAAGAGAGGCAATCCTTCCAAACGCGTTCCAGGGTCTTATAAGGGCATTTCACAGCTTTTTGTAAGCATTTATTTATTTATTTATTTATTTATTGATTTATTTATTTATTTGGCCAGACACAGAATGCAAGCATTCCAATTACAGGGCACTGGGATTCTGTACTTAAGCTAGAACATCGAACTTACGATCTAATCTGACTAATTAATTCATTCAAAGAAATAATTAATAAAGTATTATTTTCGATGTGCAATGAATTTCTCCATATTTTGGAACGTTACTGTTTAGTCAATAAAGAATGTAAACCTTTAGGTGGTAACGTTGTATTTATTATTTTCTTATGCGCGCATAAATTCGGGTTCGTGACAAATTGCTACTAATTACAATAAATTCCGACGCGAAGAAAGACTTTTCGTAGCACGAGTTACGAGTAATAAAATTTACGCGAAGGAACGTTTTTGAGTCGGTGATTTGCTTTTAAAACCAAACCGCAAGTAAATATACTGATATATTGAAAGTCGCCGTGGTAAACAAAGAAGTTTTTTTATCGGATAGCCAACAGTAACGGCGGGTTAAACGCAAGTAGAGTAACGTCTTGTACATTGTGGGATAAATAAAATTTTTTATACAACAGCATACGGCAAGACAATTAATCGGTGTATTTCACTTGCAACAAGACTTAGTTAATAAATTGGGAAAAATTAATATCAACACAGTGAGAGATTGGCATTTTATTCCTTACCATAATCACGATCTAGAGTATTACTTTAGCGAAATCGAAACCGGTTTTCTCGAATTCGCAATACGCAGTGATATTTTTGTTTTGCATTCATCACGTAGTCAACTGTACTAATAAAGCGGTCTGTCTCCATATATATATAAGAAAAGATCACCAGAAGAGAATCTTATCCAATACCCACGTCAACTACATAAGTTATTTTAAATTTTTTGATTTGTATAAAGTAGTAGTTTAATATTCTTAAAAGAATCGACCTATGAGAAATATTTTAATGAATAGATTTTGTATTGTATTTATTGATAAGAATTAAATCCAAACAAAGGATTAGGATCATGTTGTTTCATTGGTTAGAATTTTGCATTTAATCTGAGTGTCCTTTGTCCTTTGGTTGGATTGAAATTGTGTTTAGTATTCAGGGGTGCATGTATATTCTTAAACAAGAAAATGTACCAGTAATTCATTATGTTGTAAACATCAAATGTTTAGAAAAGTATTTTTAACGAGCGACAAAAAGCGAGTTTATGATTTTGGAATTTCTGTCCGCCCGTCCGTCTGTGGGCACGATAAATCACAAACGGTTTGGAATTTTCCAATTCTGTTTTTAGCAATAGGTAGTCAAGGGACTAATTGATTAAACTTTGGTCAATATTCGTCAACCGGAAGTGACTTTGTCGCTCGTTGTCTATATTGGTGCAGTTTATTTCTGTTATTGTCGTGATCATAAAATAGGCGTTTTTTTTATTTCTTTTTATGAGCCAAACCACTATTTTACATCCAGGAACGTATCAAGAAAAGTGAAATATGACCGCCTTTTGTTATCCTTAATATACAGGGAATTTTTCTTAAATGTATACATATGGGCTATGTACACTTAAAAGAAAAACGGATCCCTGTATGTAATCAACTAAAGTCATATGCGTAGTTATTCGAGTTTATACCAAGGTATTAGATTTTGAATTTCAGGCTTTGAGAAGAGATAAGGGCCAAACTTCCGCAAGGTAAGGAATATAAACAATTTTTATTACTGAGCTAGCCGTGGGTAAATTAATTGTCATATTGAAATTTTAGCCAGTGCCGTAGCGGTTCAATTTCACTGTATGAAAGTGAGGTTTTCGACCATTGTACAAGTAACTAAGTCGTTACATCTTCATCTAGAATTCAAAACGAAGCATCGTAATGAAGCGACCGATTCGTATATTGGATTAAGGCGGCGTTTTTCTCAAGATTACAGTGGTGAAGTCAGAAAATCAATTAAGGGTTGCATTTTACAAATCTTTTTAAATGGAACAACGTGTCTATTTTAACATATTTCAAAAGAAAAGGAAGGTGACGGTAAAAAATCCTTAATACATGTTACACGCGTTAAATATTAAATACAAAAAAATGCGCCCACAATAAAAAAAATTGGGGAAAAAAGGGAAAAAAACCTATATAAATTAACCAAACAGTATAGATTCGACCAAGAACACAAGAAAGCATACTCCGAGGCATACGTCCTACGACATCAAATGTATCAGCATTGCGGATCCGTAGCACTCCCTTATACAGAATCCACCCCTAAAGGACACATGGTAACGCTTTACTTTTATCTTTCCAACTGGAATCAGATCGAAAAAAACTTCCAATTCTTTTACCACTCAATTAAATATGAGGATAATTCCCAGAAGCTCGATCGAAATATTAATATAAATCGAAAGTTAATTTTTGATCGCCCGACCCTCACCTAAACACTCCTGCATAATTAAAACACTTTTAAATTACCGCACACTTTGCACCCGTAACGAAGTTCCGCTTAAAGGACTGAAATGAAGTGATCTTTACTCGACTCCCAACTTCAGATAAGTTTTCAAGATTTTCCTTCAACTGTTATCGTTCTTTTATTTTCGAATATATGTGTCTTCGTTAATCTCTTCCGGAACCTAGCGGAGCGAATTTGTATTCATAAGAAGTTTCGTTTAACTTTGCGGTTCGGTTGTACAAAAATAAAACATTGGCTTTGGAATATGTTATCCATTTCGAGTCAATTAGGACACTCCATGAATTGGTGACTTAATTATACCCGGGAGTTTTAATTTTCTCTCTTAAAGTAATTTATAGGGTAAACTTAATAAGGACAGTTAGGGTGGGAAGACGAGTGCTTTTTATAAGCTAATAGGGTGCTCTGAGACCGGTGTCAAGTGGTACTCTCGACAACAACCTCCATGAAGTACAACACCCCCGAGACTCATCGCGCTAAATTATAACACGACACATGGCGCACCCGATCAGGGCCGGATCGTGGAGTTCGATTTATATCTTCTGTGCGAATATAAATTGTTACTGCAAAAAAGGATTCCGCATCGGAATTAATCGTAAATAACGCAAAGTGCGGACTTCGCCAAACGTCCCTCCCCGCATTTTTTAAACCTGACACGATAATGAAAGCGAAACGAAAATAGTGGCACACTATTATTTCGTGCCCCAAAATTTAAGATCTCTCGAGGCAATAACCGTAAGTTTAATGGATACAAGTAAACTAAAGAGGGACCCAGATGTTCCCGATACTTAAACTCGGAAGCTATATTTTTAATTCGGTTTTTCTCTCTTTTTCACTGCTCAGCTTTACGATTAAAAACGTTCCGAACTAACTGTTTAATTAATTATTATCCGTCGTCCTCTAAAATACGAGCCTGTGCGAGAAAAACTAAATTTAAATAAGTGTTCCCGTTGTAATTTAGTGGAAAAACAAATTTATAGCCTGAACATGACACCGAGATTTTTTTTGTTTAAAATTTGTAACATACTCAATTAGTCTATGTGAGTTATTTTTTTTTTTAAAAAGCATTTGGCTTTTAATTTAAATCGATCTCTGTTGGCCCATGGGGAATCTCCCAGCAACGGTTGAAATTCAAGCTGCTCAGGCTATGGTGACAAAGAAACACATCCGTTGTTGAAATTGCGAACAAATTGGTCATTTCCAGGCTCGATGTCGAAAGGATCATGGGAATCCGAAGCACGTGGATTTCAGTGGTGCGGAAAGGTATTGCGAGGCCAGGACAAGCGTTTGAGTTGTGTGCGAACGTTCGGGAGCGATAGCGCTATCAGTTCTCGCGCGATAAACCCCGATTGAAACGGGGTTAAGTGCATCGCGTTAGGGAGTGTCATACGCGTATTTTGACACTCCACTCAGGGGTGCACGAACCACCCCCGCGCGACACCACCCCCAGTAGGTTTTTGCTCTACGCACTGAACAGTGATAGGACACGAGTGTATATAATAGAATCAGTTAAGGGTAGTATTTAGGATAAACACGTTTGCTTGGAGATATATTAAGGGGCATAGTGGCTCCATGGACTTTTTGTAAGCAGAGAAGTGCTCGGGGATAGTGCGTAATCCTGGCAGGGCTTCGAATGCTAACGTTGCGAGATTTCTCGGAGGAATTGAGCGAGGGGGAGGACTCCACCCAGAAGACCAAGACTATTTCGAAGGCGGCAGCTGAGTGTAGGAAGACAGAGCCGAAATGAAGAGCGGAAGCGACAGTGACACGAACTGGTTTCTAAATATCAAGACAGAAACGCAAGTGCGAGAAGAGGAGTGGAGCAGATTCAGTTACCGTTTCCCTAGGTCGTCGATGAACGAAAGCTATTCGGAAAATGCAGACAAAGGAGGCGATACTAGCAGCGGAGATGCAAATGAGTAGTAACAAGGCAGTCACCTTCGTGGGAAAGTGAACCAAAACGAATAAAATTCTGAAAGGATTAATCAAGCAGATCAGGAACGCATTTTACAAGCTGGAAAACCACCGTTTGGTGGTAGCAAACAAGTGATCCAAGTACATGGGTGGCCTGAAGGTAACAGCTGTTAAGGATGTGGAGATCCACGGGATCGGAGGCAACAGGCATGACACCTAAAGCCGAGAGACACAGCCACACAGGTTCCCACACACACGAAAGAAAGGACCGACGAGCTTAACGAAACTAGGAAGAAGAAAGTTAGATTAGTAGAGCAGACCACCACTAACTAAGAGTCAGGCGAGGGAATGGAGAAACACAAAAGAGGAAAAAAAATACTAAGAAACCCAAATGCGGGAGCTAGAGTGAGGGAACTTGACCTACGGCGACAAGACGACGAACCCCGAGGACGGATGCATTGCTCGTGAAATTACAGGGGGACAATCACGTCATAGTAGAGATACTGAGAAAAATAAGACAAACGGAAATGTGGGGGTGACGACTCGAAAGTATAACAAAGACGAGGAACGGCGACATCCGGCTCCGTGTAGAGAAGGAGGTGGGAAAAGCCGAGCCAGTACTCAACAAGATCAAGGCAGGTGTCGAACGCGCTGGTGGACTTAGTGGGTGAGTGGGTAGATCGAGAAGGTGGAGACCTTGAGTGACCACCGATATATAACGTGTGAGTAGTGCTTCCGGAGACTAGCATCCAGGCGGGTACAGGCAAGGGGATAGAACTCCAATACGCTTAGCGCGAGGCTACTAGAAGGAAAGTTGAACGAAACGCTACCGCAACAAGATTGGGAGGAGAGGTTTGGAGGCATATACCTAACAAACATCTGCAACGAGGTGATGCACAAGAAGAAGACGGGCCGGCCACGCTCTGTCTATTGGTGGAATAAGGAGATATCGGCAGCCGTCGCCGACGAGTACGGCCACCTTAAGAACGTGAGGGCGAGGCCACGAAAGTGAAGGCGTGGAGACGGCTGTGCGACGAATTGGTCCGTGGGGAAGGTGTTACCAAATCGCCGTGAAAAAACTTAGGAGAGCAAAGGAAAGAATGCTTCGGCAGGACCTCGACGTTACCTACTTAAAGTAGAGAGAGGATAGCGTTTTAATAGGTGACCCTCCCCGTCTGTAAGTGGATTCCCAAACCTCTATAAAAAATAGTACTCATGTGTGATTTTTAACTACTCAACAAAGCATGCTTATAATGGATACAACCCAATAAATCCTTACAGATTCGTTTCGTGGTCGGTCATGTACGCCGATTTTACTGAATCTTTGCATCAACAAATTGAAGAATGTTCTTGTGATCATCAGATAATTCATATTGCAGATGAATGTGGAAGGTTATGTGCGTGAAGATGCATAACACGGGTACTCTTTCATACGTTTTTTGTTTCTTAATTTTTCTTAATCGATTGCGTGAGGTCATTTTAGCACCGTGGAAACTGTTAGGTAGCATACGTTGGTCGTATTTGAGAATGATTTAGTACCTTAGCTTTTATTCGTATGGTGGGAATTAAGCAAACGAAGTAACGATTAAAGATGGCCGTCTACATTAATAGGAAGCTATTTTGTAGGCGTTCTTTAAGTAATAGGGAATAGAGGGGATTCGTTTATAGTGTTTTTATTCAATGGTTTTGGGGAAAAATTTTGTGGATTCGTGGTTAAGCATGCAGCGACACCTGTGTGTGAAAAGTCAAAATAAATCAATTTCTAATGAAAAATTTGGATTACTTCCCGTCTGAACTACGGCATGTTTAACCGTACATTTGAAAATACCTGCGCCTAGGCTTGACCTCATGCAGGGTAAAAATTAACGGGGACCAGATGCCCTGCAATAGGTGCTGAAAGCCAGGACATGTCTCGGTCCAATGTAAGGGGGGGGGGGGGGGGGGACCACAGCGCCCAGCGTTTCTACTGCGGGAACTCCGGACACTACGCGAGGGAGTGTAAGCTGGAAGACACATGTCGAAGATGCGAGGGGTTGGCCCCAGGTCTCGAAGTGGGACATAGGGCCTACCCTCGGAAACGCAAAGCAAAAGAAAATTGAGGCACCTAAGACCACCGGTGCAGAGATAATGTCTGACACGGGCGGAACAAGAGAGGTTCGATGAATACTGGTACACCAAGAGGGCAGCAACTGCTCCCACGAGTAACCGGGGTTCGCGTGCGTGCAGTTGGGCAGAGAGAAGGGTTTGTGTGAGCGGAGTAAAGTCTTGTACATCGTGTACCTGTCGTCTAACGTGAGCGAAATAGGTCTCGTTAACACGCTTGACAATCTTTCGCAGGTCATTTGACCATAGGGTATTTCACGGGCTATAGTCGCGAGATACTTTAACGGTGCGTCCCCAGCGTGGGGTTCAAGAGATTTCAACTGCAGGGGCACAATAATACAAGAATGGGAGGAAGGGATGGATCTCGTACTGCTGAACGATAGGGAGATTTCTACATTTGAAAGGGGACCGCTAAACTCGATCGAACGCGTGGCGGACGTAGTGAGCGAGTGGAAGGTCGAGGAGGTGGAGACCTCGAGTGATCACCATTCGCAGGCCGTTTGGGGCAGTTCAGTTGAAGCTGGACTGCGGTAATAAAGGACCCTGGTTCGAACCCGGGTTCGGGCATGGATATTTGTAAATACATCGTGGGTTAGGTTGGTAGAACAGCTTTAGCTGAAACCTCACCCACTCAAAAATAAAGGCAAAGACATGCGTGCACAAAGGCAGCCCCAGCATCGCTGAGGAGCTCCCGTTACGTACGAGGAAATTCTGAAAAGCCGCGATACCCCGGGGCTGGGTAATGTACGGGCGGTTATCCTCAAGAAAGTTGCACAGTCGCTTCCTTGGATTTGGGCTCAGATCATCAACAAGGCCCTGGAGACATGAGGAACATGGCCATGATCCCTAAAGCAACTGGGAACTACAGACCCTGTACTTCTCGGGCAAAATTGCAGAAGACGTAATTGAAGAGATAATAACCGAAAAATGGGGGATACGCTGTCACCGTACCAATACGGATTCCGGAGACGAAAGTCTACGGAGGACGCGCTGCTCCAGATCGTAGAGAAAGTGCGGGAATCAAACCGTGGTACGAGGAGAACCAGAGAGGTATGCTTGGTGGCGCTTTTAAAGGTACAAAACGGCTTCAATTCCGCGTGCAAAGAGGTTATATTGGCCGGTTTGAAGAGGTTGGCGGACAGGAGGTACGGACGCCACGATAGAGGTGCTCGGCCAGGCGATCACCACGGAGCCCACTATCAAGATGCTTGTGCTCGACAAAAAAATTGAGTTACATTGAGTATGTCACGCGTGCAACAAAGCCTTAAGGGCATATACGGCACTCGGATAATGCCCAACCGGACGGCGCTATGGCATCCAAGCGGAGAGTGCTAGCATCGGCCAGACCATGCCACGAGGCTGCTGGCGCTAAGGGTATGTTGCGCATACCGTAAGATACACCGTCACGACGCCGTGGTGACAGTCGGATTGCCGCCAGTTGGAATCACGGCGACCTGATGAGCCCATGAATGGAGAGATAGGAGAAGCGCGAATCCCGAAGGACATTGATAAGGGAAGTCAGGAAATGGACAAACAGGGAACAGGTGGAATACCCCACAAGATTGGAGGAAGAAGATGTTGCAGACGGGGTAAGTTAGGCTATGGATTTGATGGTCTCGATTGGCGAATAATATGCTGGAGGTAGTTGGATTTTTGCGGGTAAATGTGAAAATTAATAAATGAACACAATCCTATGACTATTCTACATGAAAGCATATCCGTATTTCAAATCAGTATTACGGAAATAGACTACTATTTTGCTTAGAAATATGATGAACGCAACGCAAATGACGTTATTTTAGGGAAACGTGCCGGCCTTTCATCTGCATATTTCGAACTACTTATAACGATTTAGTTGGAAATATACAATTTCAAATTTCGATCTCAATATAAATTTCAGTACGCGCGCTCGTTTTAACCGCGCTGAAAATAAACATCTCTCTCGCCGATTCGAATTTGCAATTCATGTTCCCCTTACAATATAGAAACTCATTAAAGCCGCGGAGTACATTAGAATTGATATGTAAATCGTTCCCCTCGTCGCAATTTCGCCGTTGACGTTTTTTTTTCTATTTTTGCCATTAACACCTTTACAAAATATATCGATAGGTGGGTTTCGCAATGTGCAACATGTGTTGGAAGTGGATTTAGGGACGTGAACGACGTTCTAAACAGGTGTTACAAATTTCTAAACATGGTAGTCATAAATTGGACTGGGCGAGTGCGTGCGGAGGATGGTAATTTATGTATGTATTGGGTACCAAGAATTTCTGCGGCGATCGGAAAACACTCCTAAGATCATTCACACGTTGCGTTCATTACAAGGATTTGCAATTAATAATAATAATAATAATAATAAGTGACATTTATTAGATTACTGGAGTACAGAAGGAAATAAATATAAAATAAAACATTCAAATAGATAATAAACTAAATAATTAAGATTAAATGAAAAATGAAATTAATGTTCCGTAATCTAACGGGGCGAAGTTCAGTTCTATGGTGAGACACCCTAGAACTGCTCTACTACCATTACGGATTTTGTTTAGCACGTAACAGAAGTGTTAAACATTAAGGTTATGAAAAGCAGTCAATTCCAAAAGTCACAAACCGGGCACCAGAAAATGTGTCGAACATTATTATACACGGTGGGCCAAATTTATTTGGAACGCCTTTTCTGGGTTCGGTCCAATTTTGATAAATTTTGAAATCTATTGTTGTGTGAACTACGTCATGCGGACGTTTTCTTTGGTATCAGCACCGTTACTAACGATGGGTCACCCTATATCATGTGAATTTCAATTGTTCTTTACGTTTAAATGTGGTCGCTAATCAGATTCACCACAGATGTTATTTGGTATCAGACTTTTGGATGTTGATTTTGTTTAAATATTCACTTTGCTTATTTTAATTTGTAATTGTAAGATTTAATTGCGTTGTATTATTGTAAAAGTTCAGCGTGATCGTACCGTTAAGCTAATTAGTTTCAAGACAAGCAGATTTTTTGTGGAAGAAAAGTTTGTCGTTCGACGGCGCATTAATTTGGTAAAGAAGTAGAAGCAGAAGGTGTAAGGGAAGAACGTTTTAAATAAGCGAATAGGACCTTAAAGGATGCTTTTTGTTTGGCTTTTGTTGTTTAGTAGTCTTCCGCAATCGAGTTTGTTTTTTAAAAGCAGTCCGTCTTGTGGATAGTAAAGTGTGTTGTAGAAGACAGTTATTTATTTCTCTAGAGTTCATCTCAGGCATTGTTCACGTTTGAGGATTTGCTGATTTGTATCTATCGTGCGTCCATCGCTTATGTGAACCGTGGCAATTATGAACAAAAAGTCAAGGTTTCGCCCACTTTCGTAAGGAGCTTCATCAGGACAAAAAAAATAACAACCAAAAATAAAATACACTTGAAATCAGAAGTCTGTGACCCTGCGTCATTGATTTGTGAATCAATTTCAGACATACGCTGTAACATTTATCAAGTGTGCGAAATCGCTTGTCTGAAATTGATTCACAAATCAATGACGCAGGGCCACAGACTTCTGATGTCAAGTGTACATAAAAACCGTTAGTGTCACTATACTACGCTGCAACCCTATAGAGTAGATGGTTAAATCTGGTTATTTAACCCTATTCCGCCAGGATAAAATATCGAACATGACACATCATCCAATCTGATGAGTGATGACAGTTTCCATATTATGTTCCAGTTCCATGGAATAAAACGCTCTACGTGTGGCTAAACTACAGGGATGTCATCGACGTGCCTATCCCAGACTTTGGGTTATAGATGAAAAGATTCCAGAGCGACCGATTCAATAGACCCCATGAAGATGTTAACCATCACCGATGAGAGGGAGAACCCATGGCAGCTTGTTCAAAAAGCTTTCTTTGGAATTGATGATAAGATAAACACTTGTAACAAGTTGATCATGGTAACTAAAATTTTTACGACGCTAACAGTAATTTCCACAAGGCAACACAATCCAAGCGCTCGTAGAGGGTCTGGTTGTGCTTGTCAAAGACCAAGGAGTAAGGGAGGCTAGGGCTAGAAGAATCTTTGACGAGTGAACAGTTAACAGAATAAGTGAACAAAATAATTGCGCTATACCAATAATGCTACAACATCAACGAGTGATACTGTTACAGCCACGCTAATGAAAAAAATAAAGCCGTCGTTTATGTTTTCACTTATTTCACTGTTAACATTTTTAAGTCGATCGATCGCAATCTCCCTATATCGTACAGACATAATAAGCTTTCGAAGGCAGGTAACGTATGGTAATTTCTCCCTGGATCGTGAAACTTAGGGTGCTTGGACTTTATGAGGTATTAGAGCAGTCGACGACATGGCATACTCTAATGTCTAATTAAAGTTCTCGTCTGTTGTACGTACCCGATCGTTTTTAATACCCTAACAAGCAATAAAAGTAATTGTGCATTCCATGTCCGCATAAATACTTACACGCCCTACGAGGTATTGGCAATACCTGCCGAAATAACTTTAAATAAACGACTTTATTTACCGAGAAATAATTTACATCTGTTCGATGTTCTGAATCATCGCACAAGTTGAAACTGACTGGTTTACTACAATCGGTTATGCGCCATGCGTGCGGACACTTCCAGGTCAGCCCAATAACGATACTACAACCGTTCCAAGTAAAAAGGTTGGTGTAATGTCCAAAGGTTGCGTGTCGTTTAAAGTCCATTCCTTACCGTTCAAAGTTCATTTCTAATCGTTCAAAGTCCAAAGGTTGGTTGCCGGTGAAAGACTATTCTTCCCCGTTCAAACGTTGCGTATCAAGATGATGATGAAATTTAGGTGTGAAATCAAGGTCAAGTTAAAAGTTCTTCATATGGAAGCCAATTAAACGATTTTGCTGCATATTGGATTAAACAGAGTATTTTCTATCATAGTGCAAAATGGCAACGTTAACGCTTCTTCTAGAAGATCCCCTCCACATTAATTACGTTTTAAGTATTTATTGCGAGTATATTATACTAATAGGATTTCTGCACCGTCCACTATCGTGTCGAATACCAACACGTCCATAAGTTGATAAGAAATTTATTCCACGACGTTATAAGTATTTCTCCGTTTTAGATTACTCTCCTTGAAATAGACAATGCACTCGGTTGTGTAACTACAGTGTTAATAAACAAATAAAAAACGGGTGCTTACAGTCGGCCATCATGAAAATTCACGCTAAGGGTCAAACAATGTCGGCCCGTGTGGCGCAGTTCAGTTAAGGCTGGACTGTGGCGCTAAGGGTCCCTGGTTCGAATCAGGGTTCGGGCATGGATATTTGTAAATATATAGTGGGGTTGAGAGGAGCCTAGGCGGAAACCCCGCCCACTCAAAAGGAAAGGCAAAATAAAATAAAATAGAAATAAAAATAAATGTCGTCTGAAGGTAGTGGAACTCCGTCCTCACCACTGCCACTGTCAGTGCTATCCGAAACTCCTCCAGGCGGACACCAAGGTCTTATCCTGTCCGCTGCAACTCATCAACAATGTCCTGTTCTGTTCGCTCATTGACATCCTATATGAACGAAATGAGAATAGCTTGTCTTCACTCAAGTTAATCTGCATTTCGCCACTCCTGGCTCAACCAGCGTAGCAAATGTAAGCTCATATGATTTTTTATTAGGTGTGGTGTCAATACCTAATAAAAAACCATATGAGCTTACATTTGCTACGCGAATCTGGTTCGGCGACCCAGACGAAAACACTTATCACAATAAAGTCGTTTCTTAAAACATCTCAAACAATTATTTTATTGTTTACTTATAGATGCACAGTTTGAGCTGTGATCGGCACGCTCATCCAAGAAACTAAAATAAATTTTAACGAGGAACTCGAAATCGCTGCAATTGTATCCGCATTATACCCACTCAATGAATCGGAAGTTCGAGTAATTTACCAAGCGGCAGAAATCATATTTAAAGCACGAGAAAACTATTGCAGTGAACGATTTTAAAACTCTCCAATATTGAAAATTGACAAGTTGCGAGTTATCTTCCAAGCAAGAATCTGGAGCGAGCGCATTTCCTTAAAAATTGTAAAAATATATCTTGCGCGGCTTCGTAGACGATTTATACGTGTAATTACTCTCGCAAGACGTAAACCAATACGTTATCTTTTATGGTACGTAGCCGGAAACAGATTTGGTTCACCAGATCGATTTGGTTCCCACGTTGCTAATTACACGCTAAATAAAAATCGAGATGGTGCGTTTTAACAAGCGTCATGCAATAATAAAAAGGAAAGTCGATGGCGGTAAGTGAAACGTGCTCCTTTTAGATAAATCGAGTAAGCAAATAATATCTGAGAAAGTCGTTTTAGAAGAGTAGGTATCAGAAAGTGGTACGAAGCTAACAATTTGATGCTGTTGGCCGCCTAACCTTTGAACTCGTTTGTAAACGTTTAAATGCAATTATTGTTTACATTTACTTTGATTTTCACTTGGTAGAAACCCTTGCGCGTAACCTCGATCCGACCACAACAATTTTCATCAAATATGGAGACTAAGTGGGCGATTTGGGTAACATTTTGGTTTAATATCGATCGGATAAAAATAATGCTTCACGGCTTTATGAAAAGCGGTTCGAAAATTGATGTTCCTTCCCAATGATATTGCAGATTAGGGGTTTTGCGCATAATGTAGGTCAAAGTATTGTGCTTTTAGGTTGATATATCACAGGTATTTGTCCAATTTTTATTTATGCGCCGAAGAAAAATGAACATAAATGGAACAAATAAATTATTAGAGGGGATGGAATTAAAAGAGGGTAATTTATAAAACGTAATCGAGTTGTGAGGGAATATCTGGCAATATTGCGACTCTATTTTTTATTTTTCTCTTCCGTTCGTATCAGATGCGAATCCTTATAATAAGCGCAGAAAAACAAATAAAGTAAACGAAATGTAATTTGGCATTGGCGAAATATTATTGATTTGGAAAATTCCCTCGAGATTTTATTAAAAATAATTCCCTAAGGCATTGAGGGCATGGTTTTCTTTATTTTTGCATGGTCAGTGCGCTTGAGGGTGATTATCATAAAAATTCAAAGTATCAGTCATTTCCAGCATGCATCGATATTATTCCGATTTTCCATTTATAAATGAAACGTTTCAATCTAAACAGTCTTCTTTTCAGCCTGCGTGTTATCTCTCTCACAATTGTAGTTTTCCTATGAACTTTTCTTTGGTTTTGATCTGCACATTGAAGATTGAAGTGCAATAGTTTAGATTTTAATCAAAAGTGTGGTTTAAAACCTGACACGCGCAGGGCGAAAATGATAAATTCCCTCAAACCGTCAACTGGCACGGCTTGAACTAAAAAGGAGGGAAAGGGAAACCATCGAACAGTTTACCGAAAGTGAAATAAAAATCAAAAACCAGGCCATAGGTAACATAGGCCCAACCATAGGACACATACCAAAAATGACAGATTCTTATGCATAGCATGGACATCTATGATCAACCGACATATTTTGGTGATCGCCAAGAGTAGAATGAACCCACTTTTTCCGCCATTTTGGATTTTCAAGGTCCATTAAATTGATTTGCGGTTTCGTCCATGTGAGTGAGTATGTTTTCGGAACCTTATTTTGATGATTTTTGATTTTAATTAATTTCGTGGAGTTTGGAGTTTGACTTGTACTATTCATTTATTTCGTGCTCAAAGAGACTGATTAACTTTGTGCTTTCGTTGATTAATTTGAGATTTAGTGAACTTAATTGAACTATTTTAATTAATTTTTTGAGATTAGATCAATGGTCTTTATTTTTGAGTGGGCGGGGGTTGAGTCAAGGGCTGCTCTACCAACCCAACCCACTATACGTTTACAAATATTCATAGCCGAACCCGGATTCGAACCAAGGGCCCTTAGTATCGCTGTCAAGCTTCAACTCAACTGTGCCACACGGGCCAATTCATTGTGACATGCGATAAATTCATGACGATATTGATTGAAGACCGAAGAGGATCATCGAATTTATCTTTATTCGTTACTGAATAGTAATGTTGACTGGGGGTCTGGAATACCCCTTGATACATAAGAGAAAGAGGGTCATCAAGTTTTTTTTTACTAAAAAAAATGTTGGCGACTCTCGTTCAGGTAGCCCATGATTTTTCGAGAACTTATTTTGATTATCTCTGGAAATTCTGAATAATTTCATCGAATTTGAATTTTGGATTCCATCGATTAATTTATCGTCCTAATTTTCTCCATGAGGGCACTACTGGATTTATTCCACTCGGCGGTTATAGAAGGGGAACAATTCGTGTAGCCATCAGGTTTCTGAAGAATAAAACCTAAAAATTGTTTTGAACGATTTAAATTAATATTTTTAATCGAGATATAAAATTAAACTCGAACATTGTGACAAGTTCTGAGACGTATTTAAAATACCTTCCTAAAATTAAAACTGTACACGACTCATCATCCAATTTTTAATTAATTAAAATCTTTGTGGAAAAGTCACAATCAAAAGGCGAATGAAATTATTTGATCGAATCAAAAGTCCAAATTCTACGAAATTATTCAAAATTCTCAGACATAATCGAAATAAGTTCGCGAGATCATCCACCACGCATGAAACTCACCGACACACGAGACATTATCTATGGTAAAAATCCACTTTATATTATTCAAGATACACCACACGAAGCTAGGATAAGAACCCACCAAAGGTAACAACCATCAAGATTACGTCATCCACGTGGGCTAGACAGCGGGCTGAATTGATCTAAATCAAAGTCTAATTTCAAATTAGTACAAGTAAATCCGACAAGACAAACGGAGAAGTAAAATCGAAAAACGAAACTCACCTTATAATAGAACACAGCTTTCATCATTCTTTTCCCATATTTTGTTCTATTAACCCTCAATGAAGGTTTATTTTCTACTTTCCATTATCTATTACACTCTCAATTATTAATTAATTAATTAATTGTTTTTTTGTATTGTACTGGTCAAAATTCTCTTGGGGCAAGGTTTTACGTTAAAAAAATCGTTTCTCTTCCACCAACATTTGCCGTAGTGCTATATTTAAGCATTGTTCTTTGAATACTATTTCCGTAAATTTTTATATTTTTTCCTCGTACAATTCCGGCATCCGCTACAAAGAAAACTCCCACTATTGACTCAAATTAATGGTTTGGGACCTCGATTAACTTCCGAAAATTCCAAAGAATGAACTACACACCTTTTGATTAACATCTGAAACAAATCTTGGGCACGAATTGACAAAAATCTGACATGAAAACTCTATCCGAGTCGCACAAAGGATTAAGAAAACACAATTAATTGATTGGCAATGATAAAAATTAGCAGCTTCTGAATTTCACTTTTATTTATTTTGCCCAGTTGGTACAAACTTTTAACTTTTAGTAACAAGAGAACCGTAACAGAAGGCCTCACGGTGCACAATTTTATTATTATAATGGCAAACTACGCCTTCAACTAACCAAATCGGGCGGACTGCTCGAATAAAAATAGCGTAAAGAAACGTACACGCTTTCCAACAGTCGCGAACCAGCATCGTTTTCTGGTTGATTCCAGTTTTCAACGAAACACCAATTCCACTATTAAAAAAATATCCTTCTCCAGGACCTTCAAATAAAGCCGCCAATCATAATTAGACTTGATAATGTCAACTTCGAAGGAACGCACTAAACGTCCCCACTCACGCCGAAATAACGCGCAACGCACCTGCGACCTTGTTATCAGCACCAGAAGCGCATTTTCTTTGAAATTAAATAACTTTCGCCGGATATCAACAGTTTTTATCGCAAATACTTAAATAAACCTCCTATAAAATACGCAAAGTCGACCGTAAGTTACACAATTACAAGCAATTCTAAAAGGAACAATAAATACAGAAATTCCAATGCAAATAAAATCAACCAACTCTCTGCTTATTCGTAAACAACCCCTTCGATTTACACGTAATAAATTGAAATATTGTCATATACAGGATGTCCCGTCATTATTTTTGGTGTTTTGGTGTTACAATGTAAATTAACTAAAGTAGTCATTTTTTAATAAAAAATGGTGTGATTTGTGATTTCTTTAGAAAATACACAGATATCGAGATATTGGGGGTGAGAAGTTTTGAAATGAACACCCTGCATGTTAGAAAAAGCTCAATAAACCTCTCTATAGACTCTCCTTAGCTTATTGGCAATCCTATATTAAAAATACGTTCTCATACACTATCTCATTAAGCGGCTCTTTATAGAAATTTCCTTAGAAACCTGAAAAAATGCCCTTAAGGAATTTTTATTTATAAGAATTCATAAGGGGGGAGGGGGCAAGATGTGCTAACTTGATTAAGAATCCCTGTAAGCAGCTTACTATTATATTTTTCAGTTCTAGACATTTACGGATCGCCTGCCGTTCCTTCAATTTTGATTCTATCGATTCCATAATTAAACTAAATTACACAATGCAGTTGCAATTCCGACTCTATCAATAGCAGACGAAACATTTTTGATTGCCAATTACGGCATAATTTTCTATCTCATTATCGCTGTACGAAATTAGAGTGGGGTACCGGAATGTAATTCGTTCCTAGTTTAGTTTTAATGAAAATTTCCACAACAAATTGTAGTTTCTGTCCTACATAAATTATGCAGATTTCGTTCTGCGCCGAGTTGTAATGCAATTTCGCAACTCTATTATACCGACCGCCTTCTATAATAATTTGTTGATTATTGTAGCTGGTGATGTCCTCGCCGCCGTCGTGAAAATTGAGGTTTTTTTAAAGAGTTTGTATTTAAATTAGTTTTTCCGACTTTAATTGCTTTTTTCCAAAGTTTGATTTGCGTCTGCTGTAGTACAATTAAACAAATTAAAAGCGCTCTAGGCACTAGAGCACGCGAGCTTTGCACTTAGGGTATTGTAACAAAGTTAGAATGGGCAAAGTGCAGTAAAATTGGGGGTGATTATGCATCACGGCTTCTGTATGCAGATTTATAAGATGCAAAATACACAAGCGCCCAGTAGGGTTGATATGATTGGATTAATACAAAGTTCTGGCCTATGTTTGCTGTCTGTCTCTTACGCCTGACCTAACTAAAGCCTTCGCATACTGCCCCAAAACGCAAATTCAGATAATTTCGTTGGATCGCATCCAAACTTCTAACATTTGTAAACAGCGCAAGGGGGAATTAAAAGCGCTTTAAGAGAGGAAGATGATGACGGGAGACTTTCGCTCTTCAATTTTGTTCACTTTTTATGTCTTTAAATATTTCTATTGACAAGCTGACGAGGAAACGTATTTTATGCAATTAAGTTTGAAATCCTCAAGCGAATTTTGCAATTTCTAACACAATTTCCCACATTTTTCTCATCTTCTCGTCGTTTACGTTCGGAAGAGATTCCGACACTCGATTGACTTCATTAGCCATATATTTGCATTTTATGAAAATAGACATAATGTGTTCGCTTCAGTTTGAAAATCTGCCAAGTTTGCTACAATACATTTTCGTAAATTTTTCGTATTACAGCGGCAATAAAATCTCCACTATTAATGTATTTCAAATATTCTGCTTATTTGTAAAGGACGTTGATGAGCTCTTATTTATTATTATATACTTCCTTACAATAAATCAAAGTAAATGGTAGCCTTTCAATGTAAATTGGAGTCTTGACATTCATATTGAAAATGAGACCTAAGTGGAAATCGAGATTGCTTCAGAAATGTCCTAAATTGGAAACTTTGAGGAACGTCATAAAGAAAAGTTAGCACTTACTATAAATACGACATATAAGTTACCGAAAGAAAACCATTGAAATCATACAAACGAGTTAATCAACGCAAACTAATGAAATTATAAAATTAATTCTCAAACAAATATTTTAGTTTTTCCATTAAATGTTGTTATGTATTTTTTACGTTTCTATATCCATAAAGGTGTGCACTTTAAGAATATGTAATAAAAATAGTGGTTGCTATTGAAAAATACATATGCCCCGCTTGACTCTGCAGACGTACGCCACTGACCACACTTTTAAAGTATGTAGATTGATAGCAAACTTTTTGCAACTTTAGATGCCACAAAAAGCTTCTTTAAAAAATTTGGTTTTGAAGATATACTCAGAGGTGTTCCAGACAAAATTGCCACCTGTACAGGGCGAGTCAAGGATTGCGCGGAGTATCTTAATGCCATGAAGATAAGATTTTTCGATAGAGTGCTTTTGTATTATGATGTGGTTGAATATTCTCCACATTTAAAAAATATTTGGAATTATACAGGGTGCACCAAAAAGTAGGGCGCCAAAATGGTACATTTTTTAAATAGAACCCCCGTATTTGAATGCATTTTTGAATTCTACGTATAATTGTACGTCTATTTTATTATATGGTTAATATCCGAAAAGCTAGTAGTTTTAAAGATAATTCGATTTTTAAGAAAAATTGGGCATTTGCAAGTCAGTATATTGTCACAATTATTACTTAAATTTTGATTCCAGGTTTTATATCTTATCCTGGGTTAAGTAAAAGTCAAATAAATACATCTACTATGAACATTAAAAATATAGCTTACAGGGTGTTTTTTTGGTAGATCCAAAGTTGCAAAACTTCATATTAAAAATATCACTTTTTTTTAAATGAATTCTGTCGTCATTTAGCTCCTCCAAACACCTTGAACCTTTTGATAATAATGTCCTATACCTATCTCTGATAGTTTTCGAAACATCTTGGTTTTCCTGGTTTTTATAATCTTAAATAAGTTATATGTAATTTACATAATAGTGAGGTGGCCATGCAAAAAAAGGCAATTTTTATCTGCCTCGTTCAAAGCTAAAATCATATTTATTAGTTTTTCTAATAAATCATTTAAGTCTATAAAAACTGGAGAATAAATTTGATAGTAAAAACATAAACAAATATCTTGGTTTTTCTACTTTTTATATTTTAATCTGAAATAAGTTCTAATTTACACAATAACGAGGTGAATATGGAAAAAAAATGAAACTAATATCACTGACTGGATGACATTAGGAGTGAAATTAAATTTGCTTTGTAGTCAAATGTTTTTACTTATTCTCCAGTTTTAGAACTTAAAATAAATTGCTTGAAAAACAAATTAATCGATATGATTTTCGTTTTGGACGAGATAGATAAAAATTGCCTTTTTTGCATGGCCACCTCACTATTATGTAAATTACATATAACCTATTTAAGATTAGAATATAAAAACCAGGAAAACCAAGATGTTTCGAAAACTATAAGAGATACGTATAGGACATTATTATAAAAAATTGAAGGTTTTTGGAGAAGTTAAATGATGACAGAAAAATATACAGGGTGTTCCATTTAAAAAAGTGAGATTTTTTAATATGAGTTTTGTAACTTTGGACCTACAAAAAAAACACCCTGTAAAGTTTCCGGAATGACCGAAAATAACGACTATTTTATGGAACATCGTCCATTTTAACTCAGTTTTTAATCAAACGTTCTTTACTATCAAAAATAATGGGATTCGATATGTTTTATAGTAAGGTAGATGAGATGTTGCCTAACATAACCTGTCACATAAATAAAACTTGAATACGTGACTGATTGTATAAACAGAAATGCTTGGGCTCGTTCAAATTTCATATAGTTTTCAAGAAGTAATAAATAAAAATCGAAATGTATATTTAACTTGTAAAGAAAGCGCTTGGGTCACGCATACCCGTTGACAGGGAAAAAATGTAGAAATGTGCTACTTAAACGGGGAACTTACTCAGACAAAAAGGTGCAATGTGGTCGATCCATGCACAGCTGATGAAATTGAATCGTAGAAGTGAAATGCCAGGAATTTGTTAATTATAATCAGTTCAAATCCATCGTAGGAATACTGCAAAGGTAATATCCTTTCATTTACATTGAATAATTGAATTGAACACGTAATTTAATATCGCTTTTGTTTATAAATCACGTGCGCAAACTTAGCTGAAAGGACCATTTTGATTACTTCTCTTATAGTTGACTTTTTATCACTGCATGAATATGCATTGAAGTGTTTCAAATAAAGTTCTACTGGTTTAGGTTTGTTTTGGAACGTTTACTGGGGTTGAAAAGACCTTAGAACATTGCGACCCTAACACTAGTCTGCGTTTCCGTGGCCAATCGGTGCTGAGTACTGTCATTTATGCGCTCGCTCGTAAGTAGATAGCATACTCGGTCTATTATTCTTATGCGTTCAGCTAAAGCTTGATTCAAATTAAGCTTTATGTTACTAAAACTGACTGTTGTTGTTAATCGATCGATCTAGTATAGTCAATTAAGAAAATATTGGATTACCCGATTAGTTTAATATATCAATCAAAACTGCATTAGCCGACCTTTGTCCATAAGGTAGACGTGAAGTATACTGTGAAGTAGAAATTTGTTGATCATTTAAGATCTAACCACTAAAACGTATTTAGTAAACTTACTTATGTGATGCATAATGAAGTAGATGCACTTCCCTCTTACAACTAGCTACCTCTCACGCCGTTATTAATGTCTCACCTGAAACAAAAAGAAAATGCATTAGAAACGAGTTCCAGCAAGCCCGTTCAGGAAGTGTTAACCAAAGCTCACTTTCCGTGCTTCCTTTCGGCGTTGCTATAATCTCGGCATAGCGAAAATAACACAATAAAACTTGGGATGGTCAATAATCCTCGTCAGTTATCTAACTTTTAAAACAGTTTAGTGCATTAAAGAAGAACGGGAAACAATTATTAACGCCAACTTATAATGCGGTAACGCGACTTTGCCATTGTTATCGTATGGAAAAAGAGGTAAGTATAATGTGCCATAAAAACCGTGACATAACACGTGAGGTTAGACGAAGAGTTACATCACAATACGTGTACCTTTTTTGCACACGAATAATTAGCGTATCTCCCATTTATGCATACGTGATTTTATTTTAATGAATAAAATAAAGTGGTGGGAAATGGGGCAAAATTAATCGTTTGATCGCAGGCACGTTTCAATTAAATTGTGGATTTTCAATTAAATTCGCGATTGGGTAAAAACATCATACCCAAATGTGCCTAATGACGTAAAATGCGTGCGAATTATTTGCGAGCACGTTTGTTAAAACAAGTGTACAAATATACGTACATTATGCCAATATAAACAATTCTCTAAAAGTGGTTGAGCCCAAAAAATACATCAGCTACAAAAAAAACAGCAACTATGTCGGAGTGATGCCGAGATCTCAAACCTTTGGATGGACGAACTTCATGCAAGAATTGTCAGTACATTTCTTAAAACGTCTGGATTCACTAGCATAATAGATAATAATTGTGTGTAATTTTTTTCAAACCGAAATAGCGTAGTGGTGGGGATAAGGTAGTAGCATGCTATTTTATCGATGTTTACCTCTTTGACAGAGGGGGGGAGCCCCTTTAGAAATAAACATATAAAGACCGCCTGGTACATAGATTCAAAACCGCGCTATATAATGCGAGAAGAATCAAGACGACACTGCAGTTTGGAAATATTCACATTCAACTTTTTACATCGGCAGTAGATATGTCTCGTCCCGACGTTCCACTTGCCCTTTATGAATATCCTCTTCCAACACTTCGTTTTCGAGATCTGTATTCGTTTCGACGTAACCAATAGACATTGTTCAGTAACGTCAGAGGGACATTCATTAGGTTGAGATCATACCAAAGATAAGAACGGGCCATACTGTACCTGTAAATGAAGGATTTTATTCCGAATAAGCACGGAATTGGTTTATTTAATCGTAATTTGTTGTTTTAGTCTCTATTTGTCCATTTTATCTTTGTTTTTAATTGTTTATCCTTCGTGAAAATTTGTTTATTTAAATTAAAAGTTGTAAAAATTACGTGTTAAAAGGTTAAGCATCTGGTGGAGTGCATTTGAGTGCTATCTGGTCCTATTGCGATAAGAAATGTTGTCGGGGCTAATTTAATTAATGCCGTTAAAAGAGATAACGAAGAGGCAAGTGTACGATTCTTTTGCCCATTAATTTCTAGGGTGATGTATTGAAATTGGTGGAATTAAGAGTTTAATGGAGTAATGGTGGTGATTTACAAAAAATGGCAAAAAAGAAGGAAGAAACAGAGCTGGGAAGCCTAAGGCGAGTTTCTCGTCGTACGGCTGTTGAAGTCACGACGGGTAAAAAGCATATGTGTCGTAGTACGCTAATTTTGCCAAGTAATTGTTGTTTCTTTTGTTTAAAAACGCAGTTTCGCCGATATTAGATTAACCAGTGCAGAAGCGTTTACGTTGTTGTTGAAAAAGCACTTTGTAGTGTATAACAAGACCTTGTTAGAAGGTTCTTTTGTTTTTCCTAAAACTTTCCGCGAGTGTTTTTGAATCAGTGCTGAATGTCTCGAAATATCGCACGTTAGTTGTTTGGAAAACTGTAAGTAATTTTAAAACTTTCTCTGTCTATTTGTGTCGACCAACTGTGTGTGGGGTAAATGTAACGAGCTTGTACTTCTCTTTATTTCATACGAATTTCGAAATAAATCCTTTTCCCTTTGTCAATCAATTAATTGTGTGTTTATTCCAATCCATTGAACGATCCAAATAGAGTTCTCATGTTCAGTTTTTTTTTGTCCATTTGTACCCAATATTTATCTCAAGTTTTAAACAAAATTTGTGTAATTGAATTCTTTGGAACGTTTCGGAAGTAGATCGAGGGTACTGAGATGTCGGAGATGTACGAGGAGAGGTAATAAAAATGTTAAGTTTCAATTTTTGATGCTAGTTGGTCAGGTGTTTTGTAGGTGGTGTATTTGACCGCTCGTTATTGCACACAGCAGCCTACCTTTCCCCCGACAGACCGTTTTGGGGATATTTGCTCTTAAACCAATGGATATACTGCTTGCAGACGTTCCAATCGCCATTTGTGAGTACCCTTTTCTGCTCTTGAGATATGAGGAATTACCATCGGTCACGGGAAGGGATCGAGGAGGAGAACTTTGGTTGATAGAAAATAGAAATTAATTAATTGGAATACCATGAAATCATATCTTTAACACCACCCCTCCCCCTCACTTGATCTCAAAAAAGAGTCGCGAAGGACAGTTGTTTGTAGCATTAAATTCCTATCGATGAAACCTTTGATTAGAATACCATGAGGGGACCACCTGCGTAGCTCAGATGAGTTTACGTTAGTAGCTCTAACTTTTGAATACAAGGATCCTGGGTTCGAATCTCAGAAAGGGCATGTCTTTTTGTGATTGTATAGTGAGTGAGTGGCAAGAGTATGTGTTAATTAATTAGCTAACACCCCATCCACTATAAAATAAAGCCAATCAAATCAAATAAATAATGAAAACAAAACATGTCCCCCCCCCCCACGCCCTAGTTTTTAAAATTGTTACTTGCTACCACTAGAGACGAATTGGTCGTTGTATGTAAATGTTATGCACGTTTTATTTTCAGAAACAGCATCTTGGGGAATTATTCATGCCCCCCCCCCCAAGATGCAACTGAATGTGCTAAATTCACAAAATGACATCGCAAAATATATTCGGAGACGATTCATTTTGTGTCAATTTTAAAACATGCAGTCGGCCATATTTTCCAAACTAAAAAAGATATTGAAAATCGCGCAAAGCCGTTTCGGGGGTATCGAGGAGGAACCAGAATGACGTTATGAGTGACAACCAACCCCCACTGACACACATCGTTGTTTGTTAATTATTAAATTTTGGTCAAATTGTCTTAATTAATATTGACTGGAAAGTATTTTTCAGTAGCTTTCCAACGATGTCACAAGTACAGGGTTGCCATTTCAGATTTTTGAAGAGGGGGGCTGGGGGGTTAAGGGGGTGAGGGGTTATCACTCGTAACGTCATTCTGGTTCCCCCTCGATACCCCCGAAGCGGTTTTGCGCGATTTTCAATATCTTCTTTAGTTTGGATCATATGGCCGACTGCAAGTTTTAAAATTGACACCTCGTATATTGTATTTGTATTTGGTTTATGATTGTATATAATTGGGCGCAAACCTGTTAAGGGCCCACAACAAGAGAGGGATATAAATAAATAAACAAATGATGAGCTAAGAAATGTAATAAATTATCCCCATTAAAAAAGACTGAATTTGCACCTGGTCGCCGTTATTTTAACGCCTCAAATAATTAAAGAACAAAAAGCCCATACAAAATGAATAATTAGAGGTAGCACATATTTCGTTGACCACAAAATCAACCAGATAAATTCTTTACATCATCAAGACTTCAAAACATTGTATTTTTACAGTTTTAAAAATTCTACTTCACTTACTTCATGCGAGAAAATATCGTTACAACTTTGATGTGGGGGACACAATAAACAAAATCAATAAATAAAATAAAAAATATTTGAAGTACCCCAAAAAATACAGCTCTAACAACATATCTTAAAGAACATTACAATTGTTGAAACGAAAAAGGACTATACTTTCCTGTGCATTTAAAGCGTTCCTTGTGAGTCCTATAACCAAAATCAAACAAGGAAACAAAAACGGTTGAAGTACCACGAAAATTACAGCCCTCACACGAGACGAATCGTTACGTGTAGATGGTGGTCCTCCTTATTCCTAGAAAAGTACATGACACCCCTGCACGGGCTTGTTTATAGCTAACATCCGACAAACAGACAGACAAACGTGGCCTTTTATATAGAGATTTATATCATGTTAAATGATGTACCGTTGCTATTTACAAATAGCATTCCAGAACTAAGGGGCAGAATAGATTTTCTTGTGTTTAAAAATACAACTGCGACTCCCGCTTATGGTTCCGGTAGCGATAGATTATGTATAGAAGGTAATGCTAATGGGATCCATGAAAAGTGTAACAAGAAATGTTACATTCAGCACGTTACGGTAAAGCCAAATGCGCCTCGTGTTGTTATAATTAGGCTTAAATTGAGTGCGTAATTAGCAATTAAATCTAATTCGAGATATATATCGACAATATGCCATTTAATTGGCTGAGAGGGAGTACACAGAATATTAATGTAGAAGATTAATAACGCGAAACTGTCGTTGCATAACAAGGACATTGTTGAAATAAATCTGGGAGATCGGTTTTTTGCAACGCGAAAAAATGAGGTTATACGTCCACGACCCACAACTTTTCCTTGGAAAACAGTCGCACACACACGCGCGAAAAACCACAAAGAGGTCAAAAAAAGGGATATCGTGTCAAATTCGTATTACTTATAAATTTCAAGCGCGATCACGAATAGAAGAACCGGAACAAAACCGCAACCTCAACCTTGTCTTTCAGCGTGTGACAAATGGACGAATAGGGGGTAAGGGAGAAATTGAAAAAGCGTAAAACTCGCCTACTAAATCTTACGCAACTTTAATAACGCGCACAATAAAAACTGTTAACTTTCCTTCGTTATTGGACGAAAATACAATAAAACCGACGACCTCGAGGAAGACAAAACCCTCCATTAGCACTCCGGCATTAATTAAAACATATTTTATTTCGTAATCCCGGAATATCGTCGGCATCTGTTTGCTTTGTAATGTTATAATAGGCTAACGCTAATTACTAGAAGACTGCTGAATATTCAATAGGTTTATTATTAAGTTTACAGGCGGCAATCTTGCCGTATTAAACGGCAGTTGGTAAATAGGTACCGAACTAAATGCTCTCCCAGTTTCCATCGCTGACCATATTATAAATTCAGGGAAATTTGCAAATTTAATTTCTGTGTAAATAAAAGTGTTTACATTGAGTTAAGAACATGCTTTAAGTTCGGCTATTGTGTATAGAACGTCGTCGTCGACGAATCTCTTTAGGGATGCGAAGACGCAGCTTTATTTTCCGATTTGCATGTATCTTCTGCAAAATCGACCTAAGCAAATGGTAGTGTAAACAAATCCTATTCTGCAACTTGAACATGATATAATAAATATTGCATTGAACGCTAATTTATAGTAGGACGCACGTCATCAGTGTATTACATCTGAATTAAGTATATTTACATAGTATCTTCAATCGATAGAACTTAATAACTATGTAGGAATTAGGATACCATGCGAACAGTGCTTCATTGTGGTTGGGGTAGAGGATCGTTGGTGTAATGGGTATAACAACCACAAAGCAGCACTATTCGTATTGTTTCTTACATACTTATTTTGTTCTATCGATTGCAGATACTATGTAAACGTACTTAATTCAGATATAATACACCGATGACGTGGCTTGGGAAAATCCTACTTAGCTGTCCTGCGCGAAATATTGGTCAAAACTAAATTTGTCGTACGCACCACTCCATATATTTTGGATTTTTTTAAAGGGCGTAAAATTTCCTAAATTTTAATGTATTACTTGTTATATTTATATTATTAAGTCTTATTTCCAATATCTTATACATTAAATTAAACAAACTTCCTATTTGGGTGTTGCTGTTTACTTTCCTGTTATTGTTACTATTTATCTGAGTATATTAATTAGATCCGTACTAATTATGCATTTACGTTTGTTATTTAATTTATAGTATTTATTTGTTTCGTATAAGTTCAGGTTTATTATTTTCTTGTGTGATCTTTGAAATTAAAAATATTTGTCAATTTTCCAGATAACCAATAAATTGTCGCTTTAAACAATCCTGCCATAGACATCTAGATATCTGCAATATAAATATTTTAATGTATTTGTATGCAATGGCAAACGGTCACTAAAATCACCCACAAGGGGCTAGCAAGATTTTGTTAATCATTTACCGACGAAACAAATTTCTTTAAAAAAATCAATCGATAAGTCCGAAATAAAAATAGGCGCCGAGGGCCAGGGCAGAATCATACCACACTACAAGCGATCGATTGAAACAATTAATTAATGACATAGTTGATTTCTGTTGGCACCAGTGATTTTCCATTTAAAATCACATAATATAGGGTGTTTTCATAATTTAGACCACCCTGTAGTCTTCATGGCCAAACTTCAACTATTGGTTTTCCAATTTAAGTTTGGAATTTCCTGACAGGATTGAAAAATTATTTTTACAGTCACAGTAAGCAATGGAATGTAAAACAAATTAAATAGTTGTTAGTTTTCCATATTATACAGGGTGGTACTAAATATCATGCAAATACGGAAAGGACTTTTTATGATTTAAAATTCTTATAAAGAAAAATCCCAAAAAATCGTGAAATTATAACACCCTGTAGCTTGGTAACTAAATGTTTGCAGATCTATGTATATATGAACTTTTACACATAAAATAAGTCATAGAATTGGCTCCTGCAGTATGTGTATCATATTTATGAATACACTGTATATTTTATTTCAGAGGCAGTATTTGCCTATTATCTTCATTTGTAGTTTATTAAATAATCATTTCTTCACAGTCATTCTGTACAAGAATCTTATATATGCTATAATAATCAAAACATTTTTCTTAACATTCAAATTGCTGTAGCTAATTACCGGAGTACCTACAGAAAATTCCATTAGCAGAAACCCCCGAGAATAAAGCACCCTTTAATCCCTTGACAATTTTTTTCGCATTCGGAAATAACTCCATTTGTATATATTTTTATTTTTGAATTTATATTGTTACTATTATGTTTGAACGTGACTTTTATTCTGTATTCTAGTGTAAAAAATATACAGGGTGTTCTATTTAAAAAACCGTTTTCCATTATTTTCGACCAAATCCTTTGATTTCTGCTTTAAATTACTTTTTGTACAGTCTTTTGCTCCATTGCGTCTTAGGTAAACATGCATTTTATTTCCGAATGGCGACTTACACATTTTATGCGCCCTTCAATACCAAATCTAAGAAACATCAGAACTCAAGTTGAAATATGGAACTATCGCTGTTTTAAAACTTGATTTGAAGCTTCGTTTCAGAATCGCGAGTTGAAATATTTTTGTCCGTCCCAAATTCTATACTTTTTATATTCTCAGAGTTACATATTTTCAAACTTTTGGCTTTCAAATTGAAATTTAAAACTCAAAAGCGTCGTATTTAGTATTGTGAGTTACAATTGAATTTTAAAGCGGGTAATGGTTTCCAAGCTTGACGTTTCAGATCTCTCCTTGAAACGACCATTTTTGTACTTACATATTTCATCTATATTCCCCAAAATTTATAATGAAATGTTGCAATTTGAAATTTAAAGCTACCACGATATTTCTAAGGTCGTGTGAAATTTCCCTTTAAAATTGCGGGTTGACAGATTTTTGTGCGCCCTTCAAGTTGAAAGTAAACTTGCTCAGATTCTTCAGATAAAATAAATTCTTGAACCTCTCCACTTTCAAATATTGAAATTTTGGCGCTTACAGGAAAGTATTTCTCAAACAGTTTTCGTATGATACTTTTTAAAAATTGTGAAAATAATCTCATTTCATTCCTTCACTTCCTTGATTGGTGATGGTGAACTACAAGCCATTTAATATTAAAGAACTTCCAAAAAAACTACAAGAAGAATAAACACCCAGTATAAAGAAGCGATTTCAGTTGGGCGTTTCGTTACAAAGATTGTCGCTCCAAAAATATTTTTATTTCTGTGTAGGAGTGGGAAATATAAGGTTAAAATGAGTGGGTTAATTTGTAGCGCCGCCCTTTAAGGAAAATAAGTAATTTGCCGTTTGCAACCGTTCCCATAGAAATTGTTTTTACCGTCGCCGAAAGCTTTCTTGCCAGGGAAGATGAAAGAGAATCAATCTTATTAAGTTTTAGGTCCGTTAATTACACATTAATCGATTTTACTTTTCTAATGATATACGAAAATCCAGCATTTAACCAACAGGCTCCTGCAGTTTAAGGAAAATATCAACGTGATAACAGATTAAGCCGCTTGACCTCACATTTCAAGAAACAAAATGACGTTTCTGGACTGGCGAATTTGGACATTTCATTCCGACTATTCGGATAAGTATAATTAACCGTAATTGGTTGAATGGGTTACAGTAACCACCTCCGATTAAGTCGAGATTACATCCTTTAGGTGTGCCCTTAAAAAACTTGAATTTTGACACCGGCCCCGTATTTTTAAGACGTGTAGGAAAGACGTAATTAGTTAAAGAACGCATTTTACTCCTTATCGAGATATCCATTTTTTCAACCAAAAAAGAATGAAGCTTTTACATTTCCCAGATTAATTAGTTGGTTCTGAATGGCCAGGCCAACTCAGTATCAAATGTATTGTGCAAAGTCTGGTTAAATTTGTCAAGTTTCAAAAAATTGCGGACATTATGAAACCGAGTATGAAACATTACTAACAGGAAGTTGCAAATGTCTTGTTTAGGATTGATAACAAATGTACGATTAGAATTTGCGTTTAATAGTGTGTAATTAAAGTACAAGAGAAATTTGTAAGACTACTCTGATCTAAAGTATCTAAGGTATAACAACGGTACAAAAAGGAAACAATGTAGTTATTCTTGCATTAAGTAGAAAGAAACGGGTGGGATTGGCGACACGACAGGTGCACGGGACGTGACAATTTTTCAACTGTAGCATTTAAATATAACACCACAACATCTACTTAGATTTTAATTAACATCCCTTGAAACTAGAGTGATTGTGGCAAAAAACAGTCGACTAATTACCAAACTTTTCTAAATGCTAAATTAATTTAACGCGGCACTTCTTCTAAACGAACTTTCGAGAAGATCGATTAAATATCTGTCAAACAATTCCGTAATTGAGGTTTTATCCGAAATGAATTGCAAATTCTGTTTTAAATTTCGTTTTAAGAAGCATTAAATTTTACGTTTTTACTACTGATTACATCTTAACTTCGGGGCCATAGAACTTTTACGACGCCGCTAAAGGCGCCCAAAAAATAAAGCTCGTAAAGATTTTCATTAAGCTCGGCAACATTTTCGTTCGTTTAATTTCTTCTCACCTCGCTCATTTTAATTCGATTATTGCAACAGAAACGGTTTCGTCATTTCAAAAGAAGCCGACTTGGTATTTGAAAGGTAGTGGTATGGAACACTAACCTTAGAGGTTTGGAGACGGCGACATACATTCCCCGGATTAATCGCGATTGCGTCCGTAAAAGAAATATAGAATCGCTCCCCTTACAAGTAGAACCCTATCATTTCTGCACCAGTAATTTGCCACGAGGGTAACATTTATATAGGCATTAGCTAACCTTTCGGTCCACAATGTCAGTTTTTTTTTTCTTCAGTATGAAAAGGCAAATCTCGACCAGCTGACAATTTTAATGGCGACAGGCAGATTCTATGGTAATTTACACTAATATGTCTGCCGTTTTGTTACGCACAAATTGTCGAAAAAACAATTTGGTCTTGTGAAAGGACTAGTCCAGGTCTCCAAGATCTCCAAGTAAAGCGAAGTTCAGACACCTCGATTGAGAGAAGCAATTCCTAGTAACGAGATTTCTAAAATCTCTGTGATTTTCAAGAGAAGTGCCTAAACGGATTCTTGTGACTTTTCAGGTACGAGAAATTGTTGAGAAGTGTTCCATAAGGACCATAAGATACCTGAAAAATCACTGTTAACGGAATTTTTAAGGAAACATAAGTATTTATAAAGATTGAATTCTCGATGATTTTTAAGAAGTGGTGTAAAAATGAAAAAAAGGAAGTTTCTGTAAAATGGCTTAGTGTGGTTTATGTTCGATAGTGAAATCACAGGTGTTCCATTTCCAAGAACTAGCTGGGAGACAATTCCTGTTCCTAGGTGTAAGGCTGAAGGGAACATAGATCGTATATTCTGGAAAATGGTAGAAGCTTTCTAACACATTTTTTGTTTGTCAACCCTTTTCCGGGACAGGTGAAGCTTCCAGTATGTGTTTTATAATTTTATTTTCCCCTCATACCGAAAGAATTCTCATTGTAATGATCGACTTACTCTCAAACAGGCTTGAATGGTAAATTTACGCCATCATGTATTGATCGATGTGTTTTTAATTGGATTATTTACCCCGATTCCAAACAATGGATTAAGACAGGACGGATGTAATGCGGGTAATTGAATTAATTATAATTAATTAATGCGATGTTGTACTATTTCATTACAAAATGGATTAAATGCCTAAGGCAAGTATTAGTATTGTATTGTTTAGATGAGATCGGGCTTAACGGGCGATAATGGTTTTAACCCCAGTGCAGTTTCGGTTACATTTAACAGTAATCTCTTCGAGATCATATGTGTAAATACATTATTATAACTGTTATTTAAGAAAATGGATGGGTAGATGCACTACTAATCTTGTTAGTAAATATTCGATACTCGATTCTGGGCTCATTTGCAATTTTGAGTGGCTTTCCCACAAATTTAGGATTCTTGGGTATTCGTGAGACGGTTTTGCGACTTATTTTACAAGTCCTGATTATTTTCTAACCAAATTTGCATAAATACTAACACTTCTTGTGTGGTTTTCAAGGTTTCTCAACTTATTCCTAAGGATTTTTGGAGAAAGTTTCATTGATTTTTCGTTGTTCTAAATTACTGATATAAAATTTGGCGCTGTGCTGATGGAAAACCTCCCTTTAACGGATACACGCACCACTCAACTAACTTTCTTCTATAACAAGAACTTTACGACTATAAAGACTGACTGTTTTCCAACAATACGCTCAAATAATGGCAAATCTGATAATTACCAAAACAAAAAGCTCCTACGTTTCAGCATCCACAAAGAAAAATGATTAACGTCCACCACCAAACAAGTCACGATCTGTCTCTTCTGTTTGAAACAATTTCCGTTCCAATTCCACCATCTTGAAACTAATAAGCCTACGAAGCGATAACCCTCTTATGGTAATGAATTTTTGCATAAGAATAAACTTAGTCTTTTAACTCGGAATTTCTTTACAATTAAATAAACAAAACATAAGCGATCATTTAAACAATTTTAACCATTAAATAATTCTTTAAAAAATCACAGTAGCTTCAAATTCAAATACGTGCTTGGAAAATGCGCTAAAGTGAAAGTGAAAGTCTTTTTTCTACGAAAGTGTAGAAACTAGTATATTAAGATACAAGTGTATAATCAAGTCTTTAAAGCACGCGCAACGAGTTTAAGGACACGACGCAAAGCGGAGTGCCTTTAACGTTGCAAGTGCTTTAAAGACCAATTATACACGTGTATCTTATAGTATTTTTTATTATACCTGCAGTATAATTTAAAAATAGGAATTACAATGAAATCATATTGACGTTATACTCGAATACATGTCTAATTAAGTGGGCTGGGTGTTCGTAATTTCACGATTGCCATGGAAATGTCACTTGACGTTTGCTTATAAAAATCGTCGTCTTTGTGAATAAAACGATTTCCGTTGAAAAAGATAATACACCGTCGATTAAATCGCTTGTTGTAGAATCTAAACAAACGTTGGTAGGTGTAAAATCTCAATCCAGTAAAGCCTATTATCAAGCATATGAAAAGTTGTTTCCATAGATGAATAGGAAGTTACTTACGAATTAAGTCTTAAATGCATCGATAATGCTAGCATATATGAAGGAAATGTCAAAGGTATTTAAATCTTTGATCTTTTGGTGCATTCATTCAAAACTTCACTTATTGCTGGGACTAAAAAGTTGACCAGATTTGGAAGCATCCCCTAAATTACGCGCGTTTGTAAAAGCTTCAACCAAAGGATAGGTACAAGCCAAAGAAATGTTCTGCATTTACAGAAAGCGACTTAGGAAGATTTTTTATTTCACCCAGATAACAGTTTCAAAAGTCATGCTTGAAGTATCGTTACTTAGCAACTTTAAAGCACGTGTGTTTTAAAGGCCCTTTTTCGCACGCATTTGAGTGTTTAAAACGGAGATTGTGATTCAGGTATAATAAAAAAAGATTGTTTTTGTAGGTAAATTGATTGTGAAAACAGGTCTTTGAAACACTAGTGCGGCAAAAATATTTTCTGCACGCATTTTCTACACGCTAATAAACATATGCGAAGTAACTCTTTGTATTGCTTTATTCACAGTTTCGTTATATAAGACAATGGTAGAATTTCGTACTCGTATAATAGGAACACTCGCTGGCGCTCGTGTTCCTACATTTATACTCGTTTTTCAATAATACCGTTTCTGCACTTGTATTTCAATGTACTATTTTCTCGTGTCGTTTAATTTTGCACTCACTTATTGTATGTTTTGCGATACGTCGTCAATTATTAAACTTATTGATTTATTGGCGTTAATTCTTGTTTTATAGGCATAAATATCTATGTTACAAAGGCCCAAATGTTTAAATGTGTAAGGTACCAAAGTTCTAACGTCCACTGATTCTTGCATCATTTTGAAAACCCCTCCAGCGAGCTACAGTGTGATCCTCTCCATTGTTATGATTATTTATATTATTTATACGCCCTCAACCCAAATTTATATCTCCCCCGTTGACTTCCGCATTTGTCCGTTAACTTGGCCCCCCCACTGTTAGATTTGATAGTCGTATTATGTTAAAATGAATGCGCTCGTTATGCGCTCATATGCGCCACCGATAATAACTCTTGCGCCATTATAGTTTTTTAGAAATCCGAAAAAACATTTGGGGGGGGCCAAGTGAACGTAGCCCCCCCCAGTACGTATTTTGTCGCTTGTAACTAGGTCACCTGATACATTGGGTTATGCGCTCAATTGCGCCACTTCAATTAAAGCTTGCGCCATTACGGTTAAGCCGTGACAAATTTTCAAAAAGTGGGGGGGCCAACTGAACGTTTTTAAAAGTTACTTTTTTCTATCATCTTTCCATGCAAAATTGTACTCCTAGGTATGCGCTAAAATGCGCCGTAAAAAGATATCTTTGCGCCATTCTTGTTTTTTGGTTATCCTTAAAATATATTTGGGGGGGGCCAAGTGAACGTAATCCTCCATAATACATTTTGCTACCGGTATCTATGCCACTCGATACATTTGGTTATGCGCTCAATTGCGCCACTTGAATTAAAGCTAGCGCCATCGCGGTTAAGCCATTACAAATTTTCAAAAAGTTGGGGGGGGCCAACTTAACGTTTTCAAAAGTTACGTTTTTAACATAGTTTTTGCACTACATCGTACCTTCCATCATGCGCTCAAATGCGCCGTAGACATAAGTTGTTATTATAGTTTTTGGGAACCGTTTTTAGTACCTATATAAGTATATATGGGTATGCGGTGAAGTTATGTTCTAATTGTGCAATTTTCATTCGGCATAGATATCGGTAGCAAAATGCATTATGGGGGGTTACGTTCACTTGGCCGCTCCCAAATATATAAGGATAACCAAAAAACAAGAATAGCGCAAAGATATCTTTTTACGGCGCATTTTAGCGCATACCTAGGAGTACAATTTTGTATGGAAAGATGATAGAAAAAAGTAACTTTTAAAAACGTTAAGTTAGCCCCCCCCAACTTTTTGAAAATTTGTCATGGCTTAACCGCGATGGCGCTAGCTTTAATTCAAGTGGCGCAATTGAGCGCATAACCAAATGTGTCGAGTGGCATAGATACCGGTAGCAAAATGTATTATGGACGATTACGTTCACTTGGCCCCCCCCAAATATATTTAAGGATAACCAAAAAACAAGAATGGCGCAAAGATATCTTTTTACGGCGCATTTTAGCGCATACCTAGGAGTACAATTTTGCATGGAAAGATGATAGAAAAAAGTAACTTTTAAAAACGTTCAGTTGGCCCCCCACTTTTTGAAAATTTGTCACGGCTTAACCGTAATGGCGCAAGCTTTAATTGAAGTGGCGCAATTGAGCGCATAACCCAATGTATCAGGTTACCTAGTTACATGCGACAAAATACGTACTGGGGGGGGCTACGTTCACTTGGCCCCCCCCCAAATGTTTTTCCGGATTTCTAAAAAACCATAATGGCGCAAGAGTTATTATCGGTGGCGCATATGAGCGCATAACGAGCGCATTCATTTTAACATAATACGACTATCAAATCTAACAGTGGGGGGGCCAAGTTAACGGACCCAACCAATCAGATGATTTTTTATCTGATTAAACGCTAGGTAGCTTTTTACAGCGATAAAAATGCGTGTAGGAATACGTAAAATATGTAGTGGTTGTAAAATTTACTGTCTTTTATTAATCTCCCTAAAATACACTCGACGTTGGTCAGGATAATTTTATTTTTAATTCACTCAAATTTTGTTGCCTCCTGGAGAAAACTCTCGATCAAAAGCATAATATTAATAAAATCGCTCCAGCTAAAACTGTCGCGATTTTATCACACTTTTGGTTTCGAGTTTTTTCCGTTGCAACAAAACTTTCGTGTAAAAATAAAATTATGCGATTAAAAATCAAGCTCTTGTGTATTTACTCTCGATAAATTATATACCTATGTACGTCACGTCGACTACTATCTAAAGGGGTTTTTTTAACAACACAGATTTACCATCATTCACACAATTGACGCGCCTGTAAACCCTTGATGTGACAAATAATTTACAACTTTTGCGCATTCATAAAGGATTTAAGTAAGTTTGTACCTGCATACCTCCCCGTCAGTTTACTTCGAAATGAAGGGTTACAATTTTGCTACTTTATATACAAATTTTAGTATTTTTATTGGAACTTTTTACTTTAAACAGAACGATCAATCCAAAAAGTAAAGGATTTCAAATTGAAATAATTTGATTATTATTTCCGACGCTAAGAGGGACAGATTTGCACATTCGGGTTTAAAAAAGGTAAAGAGTTTGACCATCCCAGATGCGGTGTCTGTCCGTTAGCACAATAGTTCGATAACGAATGGACCGATTACGATGAAATGTTGTAGTTGGATTCTTTATCAAATTTGTAGATCGAAGTTCGTGAATTGGTAATGTATCCCAAAAAATAAGTAAGGCCCTTTTGACATCTGCGTGAGTTTTGAACCGAATTGCATAAAATTCAATATTCGTATAGCTTAAGCTATATAACACGCATTTCCAAAAATTGAGTGAATGTTGATCGATTAGGCTCAACTTTTGGAATTGCGTTTTATATGGCTAAAGCTATACACATATTGAATTTCATAACTCACAGAGATGTCAAAAGTGCCTACTTTATTTTTTGGTCTACATTGCCAATTCACGAACTCCGATCTACAAATTTGATAAAGAATCCATCTACAGAATTTCATCGTAAACGGTCAATTCGTTATCGTTATCAAGATATCGTGCTAACGGACAGACACCGCAAAATTATAAACTCGCTAGGATTTATAATTGCGCTAGGTTAACTTGAGCGCTAGGTCTACAGAACAGAAAACATCAAATTTTTACCCGAAAAGACAAAATGGTGGTGCCCCCTCCCCCACACTATTGGAGGGTGATGGCAGCTCTAAAATTTGTGGCGCTAGCTGGCGCTAGGTCAGCAGAACACAAAACGTCAAAATTTTACCCGAAAAAACAAAATGGTGGTGCTAGGAAAAAATGCCCCCCGCACTATTGGCGGGTGGCGCTAGCTCTAAAATTTGTGGCGCTAGCTCTGACGAACACAGCGCTTGCTTTTGGAAATGATCGGACGCAATGGTGGTGCTAGCGTTAATATAGCACCCCCCGAAAGTCAAGGGCCTTTTTGTAAAATCTATAATGGCGCTAGCTGAACTCAAAGTGGCGCTAGCTGGCGCTAGGTCAGGCATTGGTGGTGCAAAACGTCAAAATACTATGAAAATACTAAAATGGTGGTGGCGCTAGGAAAAATTCAGCAGAACACAAAACGTCAAAATTTTACATGAAAAGACAAAATGGTGGTGCTAGGAAAAATTGCTCCCCCCACTATTGGGGGGTGGCGCTAGCTCTAAAATTTGTGGCGCTAGCTGGCGCTAGGTCTGACGAACACAGCGCTTGCTTTTGGAAATGATCGGACGCAATGGTGGTGCTAGCGTTAATATAGCACCCCCCGAAAGTCAAGGGCTTTTCTGCAAAATCTATAATGGCGCTAGCTGAACTCAAAGTGGCGCTAGCTGGCGCTAGCCATAGAGATTCTAGCGCAATCTGTCTTTAGTCAAAAATTTGAAATGGTGGTGCTAAGTTAACGGAGCCAAAATCGAGATTAAATCCAAGATCTGACGCTTGCAAATTGCGTTTTATTCGATAAGAGTGCCAATGTCGCTCATATATGATCGCTCTGTATATTGTGCTACTTTCAGTTTGTTTTTATAGTGGAAATTCACGTATTAACAAACATTATATCAAAGGTAATTAAACATCATTATTATCTCTCTATTTTGGAGCTCTGGCACTCGAATGTAGAAGACAGTTTTCGATTCTATGTTAACTTAACTGCATGTGATTAAATAAAATGTTTTGTTTCACGTCGCACTATAAACCATTATATTCAAATTTAAGCATAGACACTCAAATGCTTGTGAAGGAAACATATTCTCGATAAATTGGTTAGGATAATGGTATAAACTTTCCTATCCCTCTTTATGTCTGTCTATTATGCTTACGGTTCCTAACGCAAAATCCGATAGGCTTACAACTACAATTAATCTGTGCTACAACAAAAAGTCTATATCCTATATGATAAGTTTCACTGGTATAACTTGCTCTACCTTGCTTTACTCTGAATATCAGAATATATGTTAAAACAGAATAATGAATAATTTTTTATTTTATAAATTGAACCTTTCTTAGCACACATTTATAGATTCTTATCGGATGTTGCTGCTACAGCCTATTTTTATGACATGTCGTTCGATGAAATAAATAAAAACTATCCCAGTAATATCAGTAAAACAATTAGAGTAACTGTATACGTGTAAATACTTGTCATGTTAAGGACGGGCACCGTATGCCGTATGTGCATTTTATTTAATTTTTTCGACTCGTATACTTTAATGGATATATTAAACATTTGCCACCTGTACTTAAATGATAGACATTTCGATACAAATTTTCATTAAGATGCACGCTTACGACCAATAGAATTGCAGCATCACATGAAATACCAATGACAGATTTAAAATTTATTAGTTTTGACAGCTGCTGGGCATAGCGAATTTGTGTTCTCCCAATTCCCTTGTAAACGTATTCGTAAGATTCCAATCGGCGGTCTTTAAATTTGACAGTGATGAATGATACCGTTAAATAATATAAGAAACAACATTCTGCAAATATAACTTGATGTGATATGTGTTGTTGTGCGAGGATTTTGAAAATGAGTGGTGATCTAAGTGTGTATTTCAGTTATGTGATTTTATACGGTTCATCGATTGGTTAGAGGAAGTAATGGAGGCCTTAAGATACAGTGAGGCCATTGCCGTCAATATAAATCAAATCACAATTCGGAGGCTAAGTAGTAAGTGTTTGTTTACAATGAACCTATACCTACGTAAGGATTTCATAAACCGTCACTCGTACATATCCGTATCGTTTCCGTAAATTTCCTTCGCTGTTTACAATAAACCAAAGATCATACTACAAGTAGTATGATCTTTGACCGTACGTAACTTTGAAACATTTTCAACCTTTGCGACTATGCGCAAGACTTACATATCGCTTACGTATACGTACGTAAAAATTACGTTCATGGTAAACACCTTCGTATGTTTCTATACAGTTCAACTTTGCGAAATTTTTACGTTTTATGTATTTCTTACGTATACGTTCATTGTAACCAAGCACTAACACATAGTGGTCTAATTTACTATCCTTTGCAGTACATAAAAGACAAAAATATGAAAACACAAACTATTGTCACTAGTTCAATACTGGCGTAAGTATATTTTTACACGAACAAGGAACAAAAAAGATCATTAATTATAAATTGCTTCACTTACATTCATTGTCGGCTGTGATACATTGTTCCGTTAAATATCTAGAGCGACGTACGCCACTTACGATGAGTTGATACGCAGTCATTATTTCAGTGTTGGAAAGCATATCGTTTTCGAAGACGATTAGTAAAAATCCAATGTTGTTTGTATTCTTTACACTAAGATACTGTAACGGACGGTTACAAATTCACTCACCGTGTATTTTCGTTTTCCGGTGTCGATGTCGATATTTTGGGAACTTCCTTAATTTTTTACTTTCACACTACCAGCTAGCTCAGGTAACCAAAGGGGTCAGTAATAGGGAATAATTAAGTCAATTTTAATTTTCTCAGTTACTTAGTTAATTTCATAAATACTAGTCAACATTTTGGGTCAAGATATTACCACCGAAAGTTATACTCCAATATGCCTGGAGGGATTACGTAATTTTCATAATTCGATGTACTTTTGAAATGTTGTAGCCTTCTGCCACTGTAAGCAAAAATGAGTGATTGTGATGATCCCAATCGTAAAAGATTTACATTAATTTGAATACATTTATTCTAACTAAACACATAAATAAGGCAAAATCAATACCGTTACGATGAACCTAAAACGAAAACCTATACTTAAACTAAGTAAACATTAAGCAATCTTAATTTTGGAAATTAAAATAACACTGCAAAAAATTACGCTTATAACTTAGTGTTTTTGCAGGCAACAAAGCACGAATTAATTGTCTTTAACCTTCTTACCGGTTACCGTTTTATTTATAATTTATATTTTTATTTATTTTATATATTTATAATTCATGAGCACCTCGCATAAACAAATTAGATGCATAACTTACGTAACTAGCCACTTAAACAATAGCGCAACGGAATGTTTCGCACCTTGGACCCCAACGCTGTCGTAACAATTTATTTGAATACGAGCACCACAATCCAATAATGCACCTAAACGAAAATGTTCGCTTACGTATTAATACGGTAATGCTTCACACTGTTCACGGTTGAAAATTATATAAGCCATCCATAAGTTTTCGCTACCAGAAAAATCCCCTTGTTGCTTAAAAACCACCTTTTATTATTTGTTCTGTTCGAAAGGGCGGCTACAAAGTATTTACGACAATAAATTCTTCGAAAAATTTTTACTTAAATACCTCGCCGAATCCCAAATACAAAACGACCCTCTTTTCCTAACCGCAACTTTTGCGGAAAGCGTGCCCTCTTAACCAATACAAAATCCGTATTTTCATCAGGTTTTCGCAAAACGAAATACAACTTTTGTTATGTATTTGCACAATTAATACTGATTGCACTGCAGAAGAATAACACGTACTCCAGCAATAGTTTATTCAATACTGACTACATGTAAGTATATTATAATGACCTTGCTGATATCAGTCCATAACAACCTCCCCCTTTAAATTTCTGCCCCATACCTGTCTGGGGGTTTTAATTGTGACCGTCTTCTCAGTACCCTGTCACTTTTCTCGTCATCATCCTCTATAGGAGCTGTGACAAGACCCTGAGTAAGCCGTTCTAATTTGGGCACGTCCTCTAATAATTCATAATATTTCTTTAGTTGATCCACGTGACGTTTCCAAACTAGACCTTCGCTTGTTTTTACAATGTATGTTTGACGTCCTAATTTCTCAATAATTAATTTCAAATCTTTAGTTCTAAAATCCTTGCAATAAACGTAATCATCGACCTCAAAGATACGCTCATATTTTGGTTTACTATAATTATTACATTGTCTTAATTGATTTCCGCGAACTACCTCTCTAGTTAATGGTAACATAAGATCTAGTTTACATCTTAATTTTCTATTAAGTAATAATTTAGCGGGACATTCTCCAGTTGTAGAATGCTCCGTATTCCTATAATGAAACAGAAATCTGTTAATTATGACATTAAAATCTAAATTTGGATCCTCATGTTTAGCGCGCTTAATACAATTTTTCATTATAGCTACTGCACTTTCCGCGGCACCATTGGTTGAAGGATGGAACGGCGCACCCGTCAAATGACGAATTCCATTAAATAATTTTGGAATTCCATTGATGTAAATTGTGCTGCATTATCTGACGTGATTTCCACAGGTAATCCAAATCTGGCAAAACATTCACGTAATTTATTGATGGTTGCTGCAGTTGTAGTGCTAGTCATCTTAAAACATTCAATCCATTTTGAATGCGCGTCCTGCAACACTATAAAATTATTATTAAAGAATGGACCAAAATAATCGATATGTACACGATACCACGATTCTTTTGGCCATTGATATGGTTTTAAAAATGTTTTTGCAGGTGCTTTGCTACATTTTTGACAGGCCTCACAACTGCGTACCATCTTTTCAATTTCGTCATTTAACGAGGGCCACCAAAAATACGATCTAGCTAACGCCTTCATTTTTACCATCCCCATGTGACTTGAATGTAATTCCGTTAACACTTCTTTACGTAATTTCATTGGAATTATTATTCGATAACCCCACATAAGGCAATTTTGTTCGGTGGTTAGCTCAAGTTTACGATTTGCATATGGTTGTAATTCCGTATCCACTATCTTACATGGCCAACCCATTAATACATAATTAAGAATTTTTGATAATAACGGATCTTTACGAGTATGCAATTTGATTGTTTTCCACGTAATATTAAATTCACTTCCTTCAAAATAGCGTAAATAACTCGTTTCTGCATCTGCGTAATTTCCGTTACTTTCAACCTTAATTCTTGATCAGCTTGATTCTTATCAGAACACACATATTGAATCTCATAATCGTACATACTTAATATTTGTGCCCATCTTTGCAATCTACTTGCGGCCATCGCAGGAATGCCTTTTTTCGCTCCAAAAATGGACAATAAAGGTTTGTGATCAGTTACAAGAGTAAATTGCCTACCATATAAATATTGAGTAAATTTTTTTACTCCAAAAATAATACTAGCTGCTTCTCTATCAATTTGAGAGTATTTTTGTTCAGCGGCATTTAAAACGCGAGAAGCGAATGCAATTGGTTTCTCACTCTTATCTGGATAAACATGTATTACAGCCCCTATTGCATTTGCTGATGCGTCGCATATTAGCTTTACATTTTTATCTGGATCATAATGATCTAAAACTTGCCCTGATAACAGCATTTTCTTAGCTCGATCAGGCCCGTGCTGGGGGCCATAAGGGGGCGGAGGCCAGGTATGCCGAGGGCGCAAGGCCTGTAAAATTACGTGGTGGGGGGGGGGGAGCTCCAGCACAATGGGAACGACCAACAAACTTTTGGAAAATTACTACTTCCATTCAATTAAATTAAAAAATTACACGTTCTTTTTGTGTTTAATTTTAAGCGCATTCACCCCCATCACAGCTATAACGCAACATAACAACACTTCAGAGAAACTACAAAAAAATCATCAAATCATATGTAAGAGAAACTAAAACTAGTGCAGTCACACTGTTAAAAGTCGCGTCATTTCTGTACTTGATGCACAAAGTTTATTGATTATGAAGTCAGATTCGATGCCATTCAATATTATCTCTTTCAGTATGCATCAAGATAAATGCTTCTAAAGTTTCATTACTCATAGTTGCTCTTAGTCTAGTTTTTAGTAACTTTAATTTTGAGAACACCCGTTCGCAGGTTACCTGTGTTAATGGGATTGTCAGTAAGTATTTGTACACTTTATACAGTTCTGTGTACTGGAGACTGTACATGTTGTATTCAACTATCACATCAAAGGCGCACTTTATGCACGTATTACATTTATTTTTAACATTGCACTCTAAGAATTCAGTGTCATCGTTGTCGTAGTCACCTCCATAAGTATCAGGATTTTCGAAAACGTCAGTGGTGTAATCTTGCTCTATGGTCTTCCTACTTATAGTGGGCCAAACATTTATGAAAGATGCCATTTCTTCACGAAGTTTATCCTTGTCTAGTGAAGCAACCAACTCACAAATTTTGTCGAATGCATTTTCTGGAAGTTTTTCTATGGTTTGTGGAAATCTTTTAGGATCGAATAAGGCCAAGTCCAAGTACAAAGATTTTTGTTTCACAAATCTGTTTTTCATTGTTTGAATAACGGTATCGACAATACAGTTAAAAACATTAACTCTAAACGAACTTTCAGGAGATTCAATTCTTTCGTCATCACAAATTTCTCCAGGCATTTTGTTGACTTTCTTTAAACGTTTCTTTTTGAAATCATTTTCAATGGTCATATTGTTAAGGGTGTCCTGTTCATTAGATGCATCGACCTTTTCTTTGAACTTTAAAATAAATGTTTTAGCTGCCGTTAAAGTTTCATCAAACTTATCTCGTATTGCTATTAGTCTAATAACAGCTGACTCCACCAATCTCCATGCCTGGGCATAATCTAGGTTTTTGGTTTGGAGATAATCTGATAATGGTGTTGTAATTTTAAATATTTGAAGAAATGTCATGGCTATAACTATTGTTTCGAAGTTTAAAAATTTACCGAGAATTCCTGAGGCCTCAGCCCTCACTTTGGCGTTGAATTCGTTTGACAAAGACATGCTATGCAATGCCACAGCCAGCTCGTAAAACACATATTTTGGTGGCTGAGATTGTTCCAATACCCAGTTATCAATTCGCCCAAAGATTTTAACACAGGCATCGCTTCGACTGCGCCAGCGTGTAGCTCCAATTGCTCCCAGCTTGAAGGCTGGATTTTCTTCTTTATACTTCTGTTGCCTTTTCAACGATTCATTCAAAAAAACCTGTGCTTCTTGAAGTAATCCAAAAAATGATATCGTAGACGGTAAGACCTGTGCTGCATCGGAGAGTACTAAATTTAGTACATGTGCGTAGCACCATGTATGAATGTGAGTTGGTACTATGGCTGACAGTTTGGCAGTGAGACCATTGTACACTCCGCTCATGTTTGATGCGCCATCGAAAGCATCTGCCACGCAATTTTCTATAGAAATTCCCAATTGTTCCAGAGTTTTACTTAACGATTCCAATAGCGCTGCGGCCGTAGTTGACGTGACACATTGTAATGATAACTAACAATCTTTCAACTACTTCACGTCCATGAACAAATCGAACAACAAACGCACACTGATCGTTGCCTGAAATGTCTATAGTTGTGTCCATTAGTATCGAGTACTTCACTGCCTCCTTAATATTTGCCGATATCCTTTCCTTCATTTCGTCTCGAATGATGTTGATTATTTTCATAACAGTGTTATTACTGAGAAATGTAACAAAACCTCCTCTTCCAGCCTTCTTCTTCTTTCCAGTTTCACCCCCTCTTGCTGTTAACGATTGTTTACTTTTTTTAGTAATACTATCCAAATGATTTTTTAAAGTTGAATCATATTTTCCGAGCGGAAATATGATTTCTAAAAAATTTCCGTGATTTATCAATTCATCATCGAATGTGTGCGCTTGTTCAGTTGATGCTCGGAATGCAAGGCCCTGTTTTCCTATTAATTTCAGAACATCGACAATGACTTCTACTATATGTCTTCTTTCCATCACTTCCTTCCTCCTATTTTCCAATTGATTATTAAAAAGTAGATCACGAGTAGATTTTTTCTGCTTTGCTGCCATAAACAAAGCTCCGGACTCGGAATGCGCTTTAGAGGCTTCATGCTGTTCTATTCTCTGATGAACGTGTCTCCAATCATCAAATCCGGTGCAAAAACTTGAATTCATCTTACTATAGACCAAGCAGATGAAACAATACAACTTTTTATTTACTTCATTGTATGATAGCCACTGTCTTTGAAACGAAAGTCCATCGCCTTGTTTAATGGAGAATATTGGTTTTTTTTCTGAAAAAGGTAAATCTTCTTCCTTTGGTTGGCGAGGATGGTAAGAAAAAAACCCTGAAAGATCGTTACCCACGGGTTTTTTAAAGTAATCTACTAGGGTGTCATCAGAATCCGACACAGAAACAGATTGTGATACTTCTACGTCTACCTCTACATGACTTAATTTAATTCTTGATGGTGGAAAAGTGTTTTGTTCACAAGAAACGTCTAATGCTGGAATAAGATCTAGATCTATTGTAGAACAAGCAACTGTAGTTTCACTTGTAACAGATAATATTCCGCTGACGCTAGGTTTGGGAATGAGATTTTCTTCTTTTCCTTGAACAGTATTTGAGGGAAGGTTGGTCCACAAATTGGTTAATTTATTACAGCTTTTGGCCGATTGATGCAATTCTTCTAACCTTTTGCGTTTTCGAAATTCACAACCACTCTTTTTCCTTTTCTTATCTTCCATGCCTTTCTTCTTTCTCTCTAAACAACTATCATATTGTTCGATATACCGTTATTGACTAACCTACCAACTTACCCTCTTATATTTCACTACGTACGACGCCACACAAATTACAAGAACAAGAACAACAATAAGCACTTCTCTATACGTCAATACACCATGCAGCAAGCAGCAAAACTCCACTAGTACATCTATACCACACAAAAAAATATCGGATTTGGCGAAAAATTATCGTAACGTAATACTTTATTTTTTTTCAGAAGCACAGATAAAGATAAATGGGTGTTTCATCTGCACCATCATAAGTGAAAAGTACTGCATCTGCAGTTGTCGTTTTGTTAAATAGAAATCAAACACAATGACACCATCCAAATCCAATTTCAATGACGAAATAGTGTCATTATTCGTCTAATAATGTTACATGCATTTAAGGTGTTAATTAAAAATGCATTAATTAAACTTACCTTGGCCTTGACGCACATGCAGTTGCAATAGCAAAACAATAACAAACTAAACAAAGCTAACATACACGCGTGCACTTTAAACTTGAACTTGAACTGAAAGAATTAAATATAAAATAATCCTACTGCAGAAGTAAATGGGGCAAGGCAATGGCATGATCTTATATCAGATTTTATAAATGGATATGAATAGGGAGTCCTTAGATTATATTTCACTACTAATCATGTGCGAATACGAGTAGGTACTATAAAAAACAATTCTTACTTTGTCTTGTCTGGTGTCATAATCATTTATGTACACTACTACAAAATGATGTAAAGCAAAACGGTTTATCTTATCACAGGTTAAATAATTTCCGGTGTAATTCAAATTGAAAGTGGTATTTTTTATTTTTATGGGTAGTAAAACAAACAAACACTGCATACTTTGTGTCAAAAAGTAGGTAGACAATGCAAGCGTTGTAAAAGAGTAATCTAATAGTAATCTCTTAATGATTTCTGCCGAAGCGAAGCAGACTTTTATGAAGTGCTCTTTGTATTCTTATTTACTTTTGTTTAATTTAGTAACACACGATTAGTAATAAATTGTTTAATGTTTTGCTCAGTCTTACTTAGGGCGCTACTTACAAGGGCGCAGGGGGATATGTCCCCCTATCCCCCAGGGCCAGCACGGGCCTGAGCTCGATCGAACGCATTTTGACAATCCTCACTCCAATTCCACTTACAGCCTTTTTTTAACAATTGGTACATTGGATACAATATGGTAGACGCCTGTGGTATAAATCTGCAATAAAAATTTATCATACCTAAAAACGACTTTAATTGTGTCACTGTATTTGGAATTGGCGCGTTCTGAATAACGCAAATTCTTTCATTTGACATGTGCAGTCCTTCACTATCAATAATGTGTCCTAAATAACTAATGGAGTTTTGGAAAAATTTACACTTTTCTTTCCGCGCGGTTAATCCGCTTTCCTGCAACTTCTCTAAAACTAAATTGAGCCTCAAAAAATGTTCATGTTCGGTCGTCCCGGTAATTAATAAATCGTCTAAAAAACATACTACTCCCGGAATGCCTGCAATTAAGTTATCCATTAGTTTTTGAAATAACGCCGGTGCATTACAAATTCCAAATGGAAGTCTAGTTACTTTAAATAGCCCCTTATGAGTTGAAATTGTAACTAATTTTTGTGATTCCGGTGATAACCTGACCTGCTGATAAGCATCTGATAAATCAATTTTAGAAAATTGTTTACCGCCCCGCAACTGTTCAAAAATGTACTCAATTCTGGGAAGTGGATAAACGACCTTTTCATGCACCGGATTTAAAGTTAATCTATAATCCCCGCACAACCGTATTTTATTATTCGGCTTCATTACTACCACGACCGGCGTAGCCCACTCACTATTTTCGACAGGCACTAACACACCCCGATTTTGTAACCTTTCCAGTTCCTCTTCCACTTTACTTTTAAACGCAAACGGCACTGGTCTTGGTTTAAAATATTTAGGTTGACAGTCACCCTTGATTTTTAAATCAAATTCGCCCTTTTTAAATGTTCCAAGTTCGTCCCGAAACACACTTTGAAATTTCACCAAAATATTATCGACATAAGGTAACGTTAAATTATGAATATTTGCAAATCCCAGCCGCAACAATCTCAACATTTTTCGCCCTACTAGTGGTGGACCTCCATTTCTTACGACGTAAAAATGCACATTTTCAAATGTTTGATTTTTATATGTAACGTTACACCCAATTTTCCCGATAGGTACAATATTATTCAAAACATAATCCTTTAAAATTAAATCGTTTTGGATTAATTTCCGATAAGCAAACAATTTATTATACAGATTTTCCGAAATAATCGAATGCTGCGAACCAGAATCAATTTCAAAGTTAACAACTTGGTTATCACATTTCAGTTCTAAACAGAACATCTTATCGTCTCGGGCAGTTCTCATTTTAAAGAAAAATTCCTCCTCCGTCACCTGTTCACTTGTATCACTATCACTAGCAACATACTTTTGTGTGGATACCTTCTTTGTCTCGCACATGGAAGCAAGATGACCTTTCACACCACAAATATTACACGTGTAGTTCTTGTATCTACATTTCTGAAATGCGTGATTATTACGGCCAAAAACCTTACACTTTAAATTAGTATTTTCTGGAGAATTTTTAGAATTTCCCGTCGGTTGCCGCCGTTTCTGCGATTTCATTTTATGCACCGCCACTTCGGCCTTAGTGGATACACTTGGTTCTTCTGCAGGAACATTCACCTGATCTCTGGTAATTGCTTCTTTATTTTGTGCTATTTTGACCATATCATCCCAAGTAGCACTGGAAGCATCCTCTTCAAATAGGCGCTCCATAATTACACCCGGTTCCAAGCCAATTACAAACTTATCAGTTAGAATTACTGCTAATTCTGTACCGAATCCACATGAAGCAGACAAACTTCTTACCCTAGCTGCCCATTCAGCTACTGTTTCTTTTGAAGTTTTTCGAGCACTGTAGAATTTGTAACGAGCGGCATATAATGCACGCACTGGAGTTAAATGCTTTTTGAATATTTTAATCAAATCGGCATATGTTTTTGATTCAGGTTGGTCCGGAACACACAAACTTCGGATTAATCTATAAGTGTTTTCCGCAAAACAATTTAACAACACCGCACGTTTGCGTGTGTCACTGCTGATTTCGTTTGCGATGAAAAACTGTTCCAATCGCGACAGAAAAATTGAAAAATCACTACTTTCATGATTAAATTCAGCAACTGTGCCCAACAGTCCCAACATTTTGAACAACCGTTTGAACCTTACTTGCTGCTGGGTCCGGCATAATTAATTAATTATGTAATTAACCAGTGTCCAGCACACGATGCACCAACAATCCTCGTCGCCACTGTTACGTATTTGCACAATTAATACTGATTGCACTGCAGAAGAATAACACGTACTCCAGCAATAGTTTATTCAATACTGACTACATGTAAGTATATTATAATGACCTTGCTGATATCAGTCCATAACAACTTTTGAGGTCTGTGAGATCAGGCAACACTGTGATGTTTCGACTCTTATCTACTTGAACATTTGTTTCTTATCTTAACGCGCTTTATTTTCTCGAATATAAGTTCTGTTCTCTTTCCTTATGAAGCGGTAAAGGTATAAAATTTCCTATACCGGCAAATTTGTGAATTCCACAACAAATATTTGAAGCCTAATTATGACCCCATGGAAATGATCTTAATTTACTCTGCTGAACTTCATTCTACATGAATCCGTGAAATTCGAAGAACTTTCACGTGCCCCCGTTCTACCAGGACCGAGTAACCCTGCAGAACTTATATTACATCATTGGAAGTGCCGCAAAAAAAGCGTCAAAAGCTAGAAGAAAAACGTAAGAAACAGGCAGAAAAGGAAGAACGAAATAGCTGTCGAAATTATACTAACAGTCGAAATATTTACTTTTGAAGCTGCTGCAATACGCTACAATAAATCAAAGTTATTTGTTGTTCAATAACCGAAAATAGACATCCCTTCCCTGTATTCATGTTCCTTTTCAAAGTAATTGATTGTTAGCCACTAATAAATAATAATATAAATGCGAAAAGCATTGAACAGCGGAATTTTGTCCAGAAAAGAACAGTTTGAGTGCCAAATATAGCTTTAATCGTTATACTTTTGAAACTGGGCAGCTATAGGACTTTGTACGATTTGATTCTCAACGTTAAATAAAAGAACGGCACAGATTCTAAATTACTAAGTAATTGATATTACCGTAGTAAAGATAAATTGCTTACACCGATGAAAGAAGTTACTGAGACTTCTAAATTATACGTTACCATTTGGTGGCAGGTGGTAACCTTGCCATCGTGAAATACCTTTTTATCTAGTTCGGTGCTTTCCTCCGATTTCGGAGGGCTATTTACATGAAGCAAAACAGTTTCCTCGAATCTCCTCCACATCTGTACTATACTTTTCAATTTTGTTAAAGGGTAGATTCAATTAGGAACAAACAGTTTGCAGTTTAATGTTTCATTGCAGATGGCACCATTGTTTCCAGTCAGATATAATTTCGAGACTGATTAATAGCAATAAACGTTTGTTAATTACGAATTATCGACAATCCATCCAGCGATGTGTAAACTGATACATTCTGGGCCGGATAAGCTGTTTAATTTGCATTATTTTGCGACACCAAAGATTGTATGAACAGAATTCGTTTGGCCTAAAAACCACGCGATTCCAGTTAAATGCCATGGCAATTAAGTGCTAAGACTCGGAAAGGTACTCGGTGAAAAGACAAAGATTGTGGTAGGTTTGACAATTTACATCTGACGACATCAGTTTAATTATCCTTAGACTACTGACTTGCCCGGTTACAACAGGAACTCCACCCCAAAGCTTATTAATATTTCTCTTTGATATGGGTTCTTTGTAATTAATCACAAATGTAAAGACAAAGATGCCAAGTATAACGGAACTTGGAAACATACACTTGTTAACACATTAACAACTTGTTGATTGTTATCTTTATGGATTACACAGTTTGTAGTTAAACATCAAAGGTTTACATTTGTGAAAATTAATTACTTGTATGCGGAGTTTGAAATGAACATCATATCCATAATTTCTAGTTTACATTAAACAACAGATTCACAACTTATTTTGTCTATCCTCCTCAAGGTGGAATATATATTAGGATGTTGGGGATGTATTTACGATTTATAACAGTCTGTTCAATTTACTCTACTCCACGTTTCAGAATTAATACAGTGTCAAGTCGTTTCACGGAAAACCGTAAATATAATATTTCTCAAATTATACGTGTTTAAATATCCGTTTTAGCTCTCAGTAATTACGAGTACCTACAGCTATACCTTATTTTCACATGTAATGGGCTAATTACGCGCTAAAACGCTACATACAACTATGACAGGATGCGGACTAATTAACGGAGGGGTCGGGATAAATAATAGACAAAAAGTGCTCTTCGAATTCCTATTGTTTTGTTGGGGAAGATCGCTGGAGGACAATTGCTTATCATAAAAGGCAAATGTTGTTCTATTAAGCTCTCTCGGGATCTGCAAATGATTTTGTCAAAAGTCAAATCCATGTTCTAGATTAGGGTGCGTTTTGAACTCGCAATGCTCACTGTTATATTGCAAAATAAAATTTGTGTTGATCCACAGCGGTCCAGTATTTATTGATAGGGGATTAGGCTTCTAGAACATCACAATAACTATTTCAGTCAAAATAGGCAAACCAGAGGAACTAAAAATACTGTGTCCAATTTTTTCAGGAATGTGTAGGGGGAGGTCCCCTGAACAAGAAAAAATAAAATCCCTCCAAATTCCGGTGCCGTTGGGGGGAGGGAGTGGACTTTAAATAATCAATTTTTCAGTTGTTCGCTTATAACTCGAGAACGGTGCGTTGCAGTGAAAAAGTTCTTCAGTACAAAATGATCCGGAAAGATGTTAATTTTCAAAAAAAATTGTTTTTCATTCATGTTTTTCGTATATTTTTGTGTTCAATTTCATTGTACACAAAAATGTTCACAAGATTATTCTGTTATCTGGGCGTCAATATCCTCGTCGATTTCTTTCCCAATGACAGGCGGATGGTTTTTTTGTTATTATTTGTTTTATTTTTGAAGATTTCTGAAAGCAAATCGACAGGCGTGATGAATCTCGTCCACACGGACTCGGACATATATCGCACTATGTGGGCAAGAGTATCGCAAATCTAAAAAACAAATTAACGAGTAAATCGCTCTGATACAATTTCCGAAAACTACTAATGTGATTTTCTGCCACACAATGAAAGCTATGTAAATCTTTTTTGGTGCAAATGTTACATTTTTACAAACACTTTATGGAACACTAATACGAATTTCTCAGATCATTTCCAAAATTTAGCAATTAGGTTATATGATAGTTTAGCACTATTGCATTTTGTTCTCAAATTTGTGTTGCGTTAGTTTTACTTAAAAATAAAAAGAAATATTTCTCATATTTTTGATATATTTTTATATTTTACAATGCTATTTTAATACAAAATAAATTCATTCTTTTAAAAAATCTTAACTAAAAATGTACATGTTAAAAATTCCAGCTTAATCGTTATCACTTTTGTCTGTTTTCTCATGTGGTAAGTTTTTATAAAACTGGTGATACTGTAATGGTAAGGCCTTTTTGCTACAAAGTTCCATAAGACCATTGTACTTTTTTTTGGAAATCGGCAACGGCCGATCATACGCGCATTTTAATTTGATGTCCTTGAAACTAATCGTTGGTTTTCGTTGACGATGATCAACAAGGATTCGGTTGTAGTATTGTTGGGAGTAATCTGTCTTGAAGAATATTGTTTTTGGATGAGTCTTTTCAAAATGAATAATTTTAATTTGGTTCCAGTTTACCTTTTTTCCATCTACATCAATACTGTAGTTTTTCCCTGTATTGCCACAAAGGACCTTTATATCGTAAACATCTCTCTGTGTAACTTCATAAACCGCATATGGGGGAGACTTTTTCTTGGAGAGTGCTATTAGGGGAATCCACTGAGCAGGTACATTAATAGTATTATTGCTTTTAAGCATCCTCTTTTTTTCTTTTTCTATTGTGGAGTGCATACTGTCGCCCTCGTTTTGAGTGTGCCCTGTTATAAGGTATTTATGTGTGATAGAATGAATGTGTTTCCACTTATTTAAGGCATAAAGATAGGTAGCAGCTATAAACTTATTTTTGTTCTGACCACAGCAGTTATCTGAGTAAAATATCATACTATGGTATGTCGTGCAAAAGTTAGACAAAAAATGTAAAACAAAACTACCTATTTCGTTTGCACCTCTCTTAGCGATGGTTTCATCCCACACATAACAATATCCTAGTTTCTTAACAATATTAAAAAATGTTAAATTTAATGTTGACAACTTACTTTTGTAGAAAAAGTCGGAGGTTGTTCCACATGGAGAAGGCAACACTGCTTGCAAATCATATACGGCAACAAGGACAGAAGGATCTAAGCTAGCTGCCTGTATATCCTTTTTCTTTTCCTCGCGGCTTAGATTTTTCTGTTCATGGTGAGTTTTGTACACCCTTTCCATGTCTTCCTTTTCTTTAACAGTAGAATTAATGAAAGCCGTACATAAACTGCACTGGTCCTTTTTAGGACTGTGAAACCCAATATTATACTCGTAATTAAATATACGGGCATAATGAAAGTATTTTACGTAGGGCTTGTTGTCAGTAATGCATTTTTCAGTGTACAATCGATAAAGTGTGCTTAAATTAAGGCTACCGTCAAAGAACTTTCTCTTTGTTTGAGCACGTAAATAGTGAGACTCTACTGTCGGTATTGACTCGATATGTTCTTTAACTCCCGTTACTAGATATTCACTAATTTTATTCTTCTTGGAATGTTTACCCCTATTATCATCTTCAAGAACTCCATTTTTTGTTTTCTTTATTGCGGTTCTTATCATCATGTCACTAATATTGAGAGTTTCATTGAAAAATTTCTTGCAAACTCTAATTTGTTTAGAAGCAACGGAAAAGTGATATGCGTTGTTCTTCTTTCGGTGACTATTTGGCTTTGGGTATCTGTATTTTGGTTCGATAGGTGTAATGTGTCTGAGTATGACCTCCCTTTGTCTAGTAATATCACCCAATTGCCAAAAGGATGTTAAAATGCGCTGACGTTCTTCAGTGGATAGATTTTCGCGGCACTTAAAAGCACATTTTTCATTACAACCACTACCTAACTTTCTTTTTTGCTTGTTTTTTCCAGTGGACGATTTATATTCTTCTCCGTGGTTATGCTTGTATTTTCTAATATTTCGTTTCCATTTTTCTGGTTGTTGTTTTTTTTTCTACTGCATAGGCCCTTCTCACCTTCATCAGTAGCCTCTGAAATTTCTTTCCCCTCACCTTTTTCAATAACTTCCGTATTTACATCAACAATCCCCTCAATGCCAGTTTCTTCTTGCATTAATTGTGTGCTGCCATTATTATCGAGATTATCATTTCCCTTTTGTACTACTATATCTTGTAATATTTTGATCGTACGTTCTTGTGGAATTTCAGAGTACTCCGTGGAACAGGATGCACTAGGTAACAGTGTGAAGTGTTGTGAATGGGCAAAGAACGGCTGTAAACTTATAAAACCAGCATTTTCATTTTCTATAGCTGTAGACTGCTCATACAACTTCACAGGTGTTAGTTCGGCATATACGGGTTCATACTACATTTACCGCAATGAAGGTATAAGTTTCACTAAATTGAGAAATAAAACTTACCTTTGGACTATCCTGATTGCAAATAGACTCCTTACAGTCGAATGTTCCATCTGGACCCAACTGAAGAACAGAGATATGAGTTGATACAATTTACAATGATAAATAAGCTAGGTACCTTATTTTGGATATCTGAACATTTGCTATTATCGGAGCTCTCCCCCAATTTAGCGTTTAACTCCACAAATTCACTTTCCTTTAGCGCCAAACTTACTAATAATTTCCCGCGAGACATAATTTAAACGTCCTTTATCTTAATAAACATGAACGGAAATGAAATAAAGTTTGAGAAACAAAATGATTTCGTTGCATAAAAAAGGCGCGTTTGAGTTGCGATAGTTTACGTTTCAACCGCCCAGACAAAACACAAGATTAAAAGTATCGTAACTCAAAAGTGATAGTATTGCACAAAACGTCTCTTACTTTTTTTGTGATGCTAAAGTATTTTAAATGCTATATAGGCTTGTTAGAGAACATTTTTAGTTACGATACTTTAACACATCATAGATTACACTTTTTGAGAGCACTTGCTAGAAAAAACAAAAAAAAAATTTTTTTTTACTTATGATACTCTTGCACTCATAGTACGATATGTGGTCCGATGCTAACTGTGCGTCTCCTGTTGCCGTGCATGCCTCTTTTCCATCTACCAATAGGTCAATCAGCCTGATTTTGTATATGGCGTTGGTAAGAAATATTTGTTGAACATTGGCTGCCACGTTGCCAAAACCGTTCACATCCACTGAAGTTTTGGATGCTTCTTTTCGTTTTTGTTCTGCACTTTTATGGATTTCTTATCCTACCCATTGAATACAACTGCACACTTGGAAGAATAGTGAACTGGTGAAAGTGAAAGTGGTTCGAACATTCCCCTTGACTCGGTTAAGGAGGAAGCTACCGTCCACTACAGTATCAATCGTTTTGAGATTCACTGAATCCAGGAAGCAGACTTCTTCGTTTTGTTGAAGCATCCTTCGTTGTCATGAGGTATGGAAATGACTTCAAAAGGTCTGCAACATCCTCATCATTTCTCACGACTGCTTCGTTATAAAGTTTCACAGTGCTGCTTATAGCTGCTCATCGATTTCTAGGTCTATTCACAACTAAAGTACCCAAAATCCATATACTGCTTGTTTGGTTTTAAGTTTATTTTTTCTTAATCAGTGGATTGAAGGATCATAAGTTATATGTATACATTTTTGGTTAAATGATAATTTTCGGCAAATACATTAATATGTAATAAGTCTGGCACGTACCTGGAGCGGCATATTTTCTGTTGATTTTGCCCATTCTTTTCAATTTTTGGTGAACTGTACGTTACAGTGCAGGGATCGATTATAGAATCCTCACTGATGTTATCCGTACTCCAGCCTACTATACTAGGGATTTTGAAAGACACAATATTAAAATCATTTATGCTCTATATGTGCTAGAGTGGCTGCCTCAATCTGAATAAAATTGTTCTTCCTCTAGCTGTACTGTGCACGGACCGATTATAGAATCCTGACTGATGTTACCCGTCCTCAGTTAGGGATTTTGAAAAACAATATTAAAACCATTTATGCTCTATATGTGCTAGAGTGTCTGTGTTTTATCTTCAGAAATAAATTGTAATTTTCACAAAATTCCGATCACCACTTGTATAACACTAGATTTAAAAACAACTTCGCTTTATCCATATCAAAAAATAGAGTATGTGATACCTCAGATTTGCAAATTGGTGCAAGATTTTACAACGCTCTCCCACAACACATAAAATCAATTTCGATGTACAGGCTGATTCAAATTCGAGGGCCACCATGGGGATCTCGGGAACTGTAAGAAATAGGTAGGTAGTTTAAATTTGGCAAAATTGCGTATTTTGATGCTTAACAAAATGCAGTTTCGGAGATATCCGGAAAAAAACGAAATGTTCCAAATCGTTTTTTTTTACTGAAGTAAAATTTTTTTCAAAACAAATAACACATTATTATGACCACTTTTTTTCCTCTACAAGATGCTAGTTTTAAATTTTAAATACGACGGTCTACGAAAAAAATTTTCTATCAAATGACACAAAGTAAAAATTAACTCCATAAGAAACAACAAAGTTGATGGTTAACCGGAGATGAAACGTCAGATTTAAAATTTAAAACTAGCATCTTGTAGAGGGAAAAAAGTGGGCATAGTAATGTTATTATTTGGAAAAAAATGTTTAAATTACTTCAGTAAAAATGATTTTGCAAAATTTCGTTTTTTCCGGATATCTTCGAAAGTCGGAATTTTTTGAGTTTCAAAACTGAATTTTGTTAAGCATCAAAATACACAACCTATTTCTTACAGATCCCGAGATCACCATGGTGGCCCTCGCATTTGAATCAGACTGTATATCGAAATTTGCAAACCTGAGGTATCAATACTTTATTTTTTGATATGGCTAAAGCAAAGTTGTTTTTAAATCTAGTGTTATATAAGTGGTGATCGGAATTTTGTGAAAATTAAATTTATTTTAATTATTTCTGAAGATAAAACACAGACACTCTAGCGCATATAGAGCATAAATGGTTTTAATATTGTGTTTTTCAAAATCCCTAACTGAGGACGGGTAACATCAGTCAGGATTCTATAATCGGTCCGTGCACAGTACAGCTAGAGGAAGAACAATTTTATTCAGATTGAGGCAGTCTCTGCATCGCTTCGGTCAGAGAACCATCCCTAGGAGTAGGCAGATTGAGGCCTAGGGTAACAGCTGCTATCAAGAGAGCTTACTGCTTGTAGTAGTACCTTCATTCGATCGTTAAGGGTCTACACACCTGCGTCGCCTTCAAGCGGCGCTTCAAAAGGACTTAGAAATCTACACCAAAGGGGAGCGACGTGTGCTACAGGTGCTCTTTTTAGAGCAGGATGTCCTCCAAGGGGGCAACTAACACCGCAGCTTCCACAGAGATGGAGAACTTCAAGCCACCACCATCAACATCACCAGCATCGTTAAAATCTACATCGCAAGATGAGAACTGCTTCCACGCCTGTTTCGGACAAAATGGAAACCACCACCAGCACCGCCAACTCCATACCGAGCCAAATCGAAAACAACATCCACGCCTGGGATACCAGACATCGCAGACCACCAACCAGACGTCATCGACGTGACGTTATTATAGTCGTTATTATAGTAGATTCCGTTCACATACGAACTGCAAGTAATATATGACGGGACGTCCGACCACCATGACGGTACAGACCGATCCGGCCCACACTATAGTACCTACTAGCAAGAAAGTCCCTCAGGGAGGATGTCTTATCACCACTACTCTTCAACGCCTACATCAACGACATACGCCTCCGGACGTCAATTTCGCCCTGTACGCCAACGATCTGCTTGTTTTTGCCAACAATAGGCGAAGAGAATCGGCTATCAAGAGGCACTAGACCAGATTCTTCCGTTGTCGGGCTGCTGGAGGCCAAAGTTCAACGCTGCAACAGAAGCCATCATGTTTGGAGCACGCAAGACGGACAGACTAACAACACTACAACTCCAGCGGCTCCGTTAACTTAGCACCACCATTTCAAATTTTTGACTAAAGACAGATTGCGCTAGAATCTCCATGGCTAGCGCCAGCTAGCGCCACTTTTGAGTTCAGCTAGCGCCATTATAGATTTTGCAGAAAAGCCCTTGGTTTTCGGGGGGTGCTATGTTAACGCTAGCACCACCATTACGTCCGATCATTTCCAAAAGCAAGCGCTGTGTTCGTCAGACCTAGCGCCACCCCCCAATAGTGCGGGGGGCAATTTTTCCTAGCACCACCATTTTGTCTTTTCATGTAAAATTTTGACGCTTTGTGTTCTGCTAACCTAGCGCCAGCTAGCGCCACTTTGAGTTCAGCTAGCGCCATTATAGATTTTGCAAAAAAGCCCTTGACTTTCGGGGGGTGCTATGTTAACGCTAGCACCACCATTGCGTCCGATCACTTCCAAAAGCAAGCGCTGTGTTCGTCAGACCTAGCGCCAGCTAGCGCCACAAATTTTAGAGCTAGCGCCACCCCCCAATAGTGCGGGGGGCAATTTTTCCTAGCACCACCATTTTGTTTTTTCGGGTAAAATTTTGACGTTTTGTGTTCTGCTGACCTAGCGCCACAAATTTTAGAGCTGTCATCACCCTCCAATAGTGTGGGGGGAGGGGCACCACCATTTTGTCTTTTCGAGTAAAAATTTGATGTTTTCTGTTCTGTAGACCTAGCGCTCAAGTTAACCTAGCGCAATTATAAATTTTGCAAAAAGCCGTTAACCTTTGGGGGTGGTTTATTAGCCTCTAACACCACCATTGTGTTCGATGACTACCAAAAGCAAGCGCTGCGCTGTGTTCTTTAAACGTAGCGCAGAGCTGGCGCCCAATCCCCAACATTGTGGGGGTCCTTTTTTTATAATACCACCGGTTTGTTTTGTCGTGTACAATTTTGCTATTTTGTGTTTTGCTGACATCTCCCAGATAGAGTCAAAATCTTAACAGTAGGCGCCACACCCAAGTAGTCTGGGACAGTTTTTCCTAGCTTTATGACTTGGCACCACTGAAATATTTTGGATTAATTTTCTAGTAAAACGAGTGGTGTGGTAGCTGAATCTGCAGCAAGTATTCAAATAAGGAAATACAGTTCAATTATTATAGAACAGAACCATATTTTTATACCTTTCGCAGTAGAGACATTGGGACCTTGGTGTAGAGAAGTTCGAAAATTTTGTGGAATACCTGGGAAAACGCATTACCAATATTACTGGGGAACCCCGAGCTACCACTTACTTACGACAAATTTAAGTATTGCCATACAACGTGCAGGTAACGCGGCCAGTCAGTGTAATGGGGACCACGATCCCCATGGAAGAAAATTATCATTTATTAACGAGCTCCTAGCGAGTTTATAATTTTGCGGTGTCTGTCCGTCTGTCCGTCCGTTAGCACGATATCTCGATAACGAATGGAGCGATTACGATACAATTTTGTAGGTGGATTCGTTACGAGATTCTTTATCAAATTTGTAGATCGGAGTTGGTGAACTGGCAATGTAACCCAAGAAATAAGGAAGGCCCTTTTGACATTTCCGTGAGTTACGAACCGAATTGCATGAAATTCAATATGCGTATAGCTTTAGCCATATAAAACGCAATTCCAAAAATTGAGCCTAATCGATCAACATTCACAATGCCATTTAACCGAATTGCAAACTTTTTTATTTATGAAGGATTTAAATCAAATTTGATACATAACCACTTGGAATAAAAGCAAATATAACACTAGTTTCAAAATTTGGTTTTGCGCATGCGCAGTGCCAACCTTCTTATTTATGGAGGCATTCAAATGAAATTTAAAACATAACCACTTGGAATAAAAGTAAATGTTGGAAAATTAGTAGTTGTGATAAGTTTTTCTTAAATATTTAAAAAACTATACTATTTAGCGCGAAATAAAATAAATAATCTACAGTAAATTGCGAACAAAAATGGCCTCATATATAATCTTGCTAAATTGAACCATTCCAGAGTTACGGAGGGTGTAACAGTAGAAATTTTTCATCTTTTTTTTTTAGATTCTTTTGGAAAAAATATGAGATTATCTCTAAGGAAACTATTTTTTTTGTTAAAACCAGTTAAAACAAATTGCGTTTTAGTGACCGGTGGTATGTTATTGATAAGTCCTTGAAGGAACGATTGCAGGATGTGTTGTTATTGCTGTCAGGTGTTCGACAATCTTGCATTCCCACTTCATCGGGTTCTTCTTCTCATGCAGCCACTGCTGCACCTGATGGTAAGTTCTAAATGAATGTTCTACCTGGTAGCTGCTGAAGTGGGGAGAAGCGCAGCCAACTTGAACAGTGAATGTATAGGATGCTTTGAAATAGCTTGCAAGTAACCCTGGTAACGAAAACAAGCCAGATCTTCAGTGTTCTTTACTTCAAACATGATTTCATTTTTCCAGAAAATCGAAAAAATACGAAAAATGCCTACTTTTACACCCTCCGTAACTCTGGAATCGTTGACTTGAGCAAGATTATACACAAGACCATTTTTATTCACAATTTAATGTAGATTATTTTGGATATGGTACTTTTCTCGCCAAACCCCATAGTTTTCTAAATATTTAAGAAAAACACCAAAAACTATTAATTTACCAACTGGTGTAACTTTTTACCAAACAATATGTGGACTGTATAGAACAATTTGCAGTTAATGGGAAACTTTTACTTTTGATGTTTAGGTTAAGCCGTTTTGTCGACTAATTGCACCGTACTATATTATGAATTTTTAATTTTAAAATTTCCATACCTATTATGTACTGTTTCTTGTGAAATTTTTCTGTTTTGTGCTCTACTCACTAAACAATTCTTTTTGTAAGTCACAGTATTAATTTCACTACCACAGTATTGCGAGCTAATCGTTTAGAACACAGCGCAGTGCAAAATTTTAAAATTTCAACGAACGTACCTACCTACTCATAACCTATATAAAGTCGTTAAATCAATCAGCATATTTGTTAATTCTGCTAAAAAACAAAGAAGCAGTTCTTATATACTTATGTGTAATTTCCGTAGCTAACTAATTTTTATGGTGCAAATAAGGCATATGTATTTTATATGATTAATACACTCCATTAATATACGACCAATCAGCTAGGTGATTGTTTCAAATTCTAACCAATCAGATGATTTTTTATCTGATTAAATGCTAGGTAGCTTTTTACAGCGATAAAAATGCGTGTAGGAATACGTAAAATATGTAGTGGTTGTAAAATTTACTGTCTTTTATTAATCTCCCTAAAATACACTCGACCTTGGTCAGGATAATTTTATTTTTAATTCACTCAAATTTTGTTGCCTCCTGGAAAAAACTCTCGATCAAAAGCATAATATTAATAAAATCGCTCCAGCTAAAACTGTCGCGATTTTATCACACTTTTGGTTTCGAGTTTTTTCCGTTGCAACAAAACTTTCGTGTAAAAATAAAATTATGCGATTAAAAATCAAGCTCTCGTGTATTTACTGTCGATAAATTATATACCTATGTACGTCACGTCGACTACTATCTAAAGGTGTTGTTTTTAACAATACAGATTTACCAACATTCACACAATTGACGCGCCTGTAAACCCTTGATGTGACAAATAATTTACAACTTTTGCGCATTCATAAAGGATTTAAGTAAGTTTGTACCTGCATACCTCACCGTCAATTTACTTCGAAATGAAGGGGTTACAATCTTGCTACTTTATATACAAATTTTAGTATTTTTATTGGAACTTTTTACTTTAAACAGAACGATCAATCCAAAAAGTAAAGGATTTCAAATTGAAATAATTTCATTATTATTTCCGACCCTAAGAGGGACAAATTTGCACATTCGGGTTTAAAAAAGGTAAAGAGTTTGACCATCCCAGATGCGGTGTCCGTCCGTTAGCACAATAGTTCGATATCGAATGGACCGATTACGATGAACTGTTGTAGTTGGATTCTTTATCAAATTTGTAGATCGAAGTTCGTGAATTGGTAATGTATCCCAAAAAATAAGTAAGGCCCTTTTGACATCTGCGTGAGTTTTGAACCGAATTGCATAAAATTCAATATTCGTATAGCTTAAGGGCTTAAGCTATATAACACGCAATTCCAAAAATTGAGTCTAATCTATCAACATTCACAGTGCCCTTTTCGCATCGACGTGTAAATAAATATAGAAAATGAGCTCCTGGGTATGGCTACAGCATGCACAAAACCAAATTTTGAAACTGGCGTTAAATTTGCTTTTATTCCAAGTGGCTATGTATCAAATTTCTTTTAAATGCTTCCATAAATAAGAAAGTTTTCAATCCGGTTTGTAAATGGTCGAGATGCGAAAAGAGCACTGTGAATGTTGATCGATTAGGCTCAACTTTTGGAATTGCGTTTTATATGGCTAAAGCTATACACATTGAATTTCATACAATTCGGTTCATAACTCACAGAGATGTCAAAAGTGCCTACTTTATTTTTTTGTCTACATTACCAATTCACGAACTCCGATCTACAAATTTGATAAAGAATCCATCTACAGAATTTCATCGTAAACGGTCAATTCGTTATCGTTATCAAGATATCGTGCTAACGGACAGACGGACAGACACCGCAAAATTATAAACTCGCTAGGATTTATAATTGCGCTAGGTTAACTTGAGCGCTAGGTCTACAGAACAGAAAACATCAAATTTTTACCCGAAAAGACAAAATGGTGGTGCCCCTTTCCCCCCACACTATTGGAGGGTGATGGCAGCTCTAAAATTTGTGGCGCTAGCTGGCGCTAGGTCAGCAGAACACAAAACGTCAAAATTTTACCCGAAAAAACAAAATGGTGGTGCTAGGAAAAAATGCCCCCCGCACTATTGGGGGGTGGCGCTAGCTCTAACATTTGTGGCGCTAGCTCTGACGAACACAGCGCTTGCTTTTGGAAATGATATGGCGCAATGGTGGTGCTAGCGTTAACATAGCACCCCCCGAAAGTCAAAGGCTTTTTTGTAAAATCTATAATGGCGCTAACTGAACTCAAAGTGGCGCTAGGTCAGCAGAACACAAAGCGTCAAAATTTTACATGAAAAGACAAAATGGTGGTGCTAGAAAAAATTGCTCCTCTCACTATCGGGGGGTGGCGCTAGCTCTAAAATTTGTGGCGCTAGGTCTGACGAACACAGCGCTTGCTTTTGGAAATGATCGGACGCAGTGGTGGTGCTAGCGTTAACATAGCACCCCCCGAAAATCAAGGGCTTTTCTGCAAAATCTATAATGGCGCTAGCTGAACTCAAAGTGGCGCTAGCTGGCGCTAGCCATAGAGATTCTAGCGCAATCTGTCTTTAGTCAAAAATTTGAAATGGTGGTGTTAAGTTAACGGAGCCAACTCCAGCAACACGCATTTGAGTGGAAAAACAACATCACCTACCTGGGCGTAACACTGGACACACAGAAGCCACATTAACCAAGGCGAAAAGCGCAAGAGGAGCACTATATTCGCTACTGGCAGCCACCTCCTTAGACATAAAACAAAGGTCGGGAAACGCTGAAAACTGGTATGCGTGCACGTTACTGAATCGATCGTAAGACACATTCATTAGAGTAGATAAGATTTGATCACCTGAATATCTTTTTATGCGATGAGGTGACACACTCAAATAACGGTTACGGTAACGGTGCTTAAATATCTTTAAAAACATTCTGTTACATTTAAGCAATGTAAAATCAAACAGACGTTCATTTTATACCATGATAATATGCAGAACGGTTATATCAATATGCTAAGCAATAGCGATTAGCATAGTATTTGCTACGTTGTGTTGTTGTGTCCACCGGTTCGCAGGATAACTCGAGAACGAAAGCAAATTTTCGAATCCTGTTTTCGGCAACAGAACTCGAGCTGCGACGAGCTCGTTAATCAGCGATATCGGTTAATGCTTGAGGGTTAAAAGGCGCTGAGCATGCTAAGTTACACGAGTTTATTACTTATCAAAAATTTTCAATTTATTACAGTGCACAATCATTTGCGAAAACGAATATAGAGAATCAACAGTAAGGCGTAGTATAACACTCGAAAAATCTCTAAACCCTTTATATAATTCCCCAAGAAACAGTTTTGGTAATCGATCCCGTTTCACTCGCAAACCAATGTCTACTACGCTTAAAATTGGGATTACAAATATTTGGAAACCTTTTTTAAGCATCGCATTTTATGTTTTCCATTATTTTAACTAAAATTATTCATGGTATGCTAAAACGTTTGTCGCTCGGGCGTCTTATTTCCACGATACCTTCGAAAATTTGCAAAGCATTCCATCTTGAGTATAACATTATGCAAATTTTCTGAATCTAAAATTGAAAATAACCGGCGGAGCTGTAATGTCGCTTAGGTTTCAAAGTAGCATGACAGCGATAATACTAACAATATTTGTCTAACGATGAGATATTCTCGAACCGTATATCATCGTTGAGTTTAAAAACAAAAACGAAAATGTAAAATATGCTTAGAGGAATTAATTTGGAACAGAGATGACATTAAATTACACTGGTGGGCGTACGTTTTGTTTTGTTCTACGTAGTAAAAGAAAATTAAGTTACCGATTTTAATAGCTTCGAGTTTCAAAGCTGTGGTTCCTGTACAAGGAAGCAAGTAAAATGCATGCTGTAAATAATGAGGTTATTTTCGATAAAACCGTCCATGTATTCATCAGAATGACGCTTTATCGATACTACAGGCAAATTTTAGTGTCCTTTATTCATCGGCCGTAAAGTTAACTGACAGATTATTATGTGGAAATTATTGTTACTACAATAACGTCTCCTGCAATAACTACCCGGGAAATTGAACAATTCGGTAAAAATTCGAAAACGTCATTAATTCTTCTTCTTCTCGGAATCCACAATTCTAAAATTGATTGGACGTTTTTTTCTGCATGGTTTTTCACATTTCCCTATCTTCCTGTACTAGCTCTAGCCTCATTATCTTTCTATAGCACGACATTTGGAATGCTTCGATCCTACTATCCAAGATTTTATATCTTCCTTGCTACGATTATCTACCTAAATAACAAAATTCCCTCCTTTAAAGTCTCGTTCTCTATTCCAATTTTTTCCTTGTCCCTCCTATCTTTATATACTATTCCTGCCTCCTTAATTATCCTAAATAAAGTGTTTCAATTAACCCTATCGAATGCCTTTTCTAAATCTACGAAAGCCATTCAGTTGTTTTCCTACCCTTAACCTCTCCTTAAGATTGTTCTGAGCGTTAAAGAATTTTGAAAAGCTTTGCCTGCGAGATCAGTGATGTTGTGTATCGAAATTGTTTTACCTGGGTGTGATAGCATCCAGTAATTTTGAGCTACTTTATATTTGGCTTTACAAGGACCCATTACAGAGACATCTAGCGGTTGTAAGTACAATGTTCAGGAAGCAAAAGGATTCGATTTTACGTCGAATTACTTTTATTGCGGTAAAAATGCAGAAAAAAGAAATGTTTTTATTAAGGTAGTTGGGCACTAGGAAACAAAAGAAAATATTTCAGCAACATTAAAGAGGAGAGAGGAGACAGATTTCAAAAACTTTAGATTAGCGCGGATCCAAAACGTTAATTTAGTTGTAAAAAAGCTATTTACCTACTAAGTATGTCAAAAGCAGTGTATATCTTAAAACTGTTTCCCCCAGTTTTTGCCGCTTTTTTAAAATTTTGCTATTGGAATAATATTTTTTATTTTAATTTTATAGATATGTTAAATTGACATTTTAATAGGTTTGAATGAGTATGGCTAAGCCATTCTTTAACCGTAAGGGTAGATAAAGTGAAACAGATGATTGTGCATTCTAAAGACATCTGTCATTCTTATTTCAAATGCACGATATAAAATGACGTTCAAAACGTAATAAATAACTATTATTTTTGATTATTAAAATGTAAGTCCTTACGAAAGTTTTGCTACCCCGCGCACCTCTGTACGATGAAAAAATTGTTTTTCATCCCCTAGAAAAAGAGGTGGTTTTTTTTCAGAAATCGTGAGATCTTGGATACGGTTCAATTTTACGGGCCCAAAAAATTACCTACTTTTTTTTATCATAAAACATGTTTCCTTCACATTTCGAACCCCTAACTTATAGATTCGCCGAAACGATTCTCGTTTTTAAAAAACGCGAAATTATACAAACTATCGACTTTATTGAAAAGCGTACAGACAAGGAATGAATTTTAAGTCATTTTACATTAATATGAAATTACAATCTGTTGATCTTGCTTTCTCGTTTCCTGGGAAAGGCGGTGCTGATACCGCGGTTCTTATGGGAAACGGCTACTTAACTCCTACGACTTTTTTCGCAAAAATAAGAATAAAAAACGAAAAAAAACAGATTTTCCGGATTTTCTAGGAAAATTGGAGGTTATGTGAAAATAGTGCAGATACAAAAATTGCTCATTTTTTTAATCTCTATAACTTTTACATTGAACATTTTCGTCTAAAATTAATAGTTTTGCCACAATTTGCAAAACACAACTTTCCACCCCTTTCAACCCCCGGGATTTCACCCGCAGAAAAATTCAGCTGTTTTTATTTTTTCCCAATTTCTAATCATTTCACCTGGCTGAAAAACCCAGTTTCGTCCAGTAACTAGTTTTTAGAGCTATTTAGCCTGGACTAATTCTCCCTTGAATATATAATAGAATGAGTTACTCCAAATATTTCTCAGCCTTTCTTAGAGATAGCCCTTTTTTTCTTGACACAATCAATTGCCTTTTTTCCTCTGTAAATTCTGTTTCGTTATTTTTTTTTTACATAATTTCTAACCATTTTTAAGAGTTTTTTCCAGGTATTGGTTTAACGCTATTGGTTGATAGCCTAACAACATAAAAAATCAAATCTTGTATACCAATTTTTACAATGTTTGATGTTTACAGTCAGTGAGTGGGCTAAAAACGCCAAATATATATTTAATTATTAATGTGTTATATAAATATCACCAAATTGTCAAATGTCAACTGGAATCGGAAACGATATTAATCAGATGCATAATGTACTAAAGAGATCTAATCACTAAAATGTAATTTTTAACTAACTGGGTACGTAGTAATAATCATAACTACTACTAACCTAAGGACTTTAAATGCTGTAAACCCTAGAGTAGTTTAATCGCCAGGTCAATTAAATCAACATGCGAATTAAGTTACTAACGGACAGTACAATTGATAGCTGTCGAACAACGTAATCTATTTAATTGCTTCAATTATATCTCGGTGAAAATACCTGAACCGCATAATACTTTTAAATCTTTGTTCATACAATCGATTCAATACGGATAGGTTACGGACCTACAAATAAGATGTCGCCGACAAAATATTATTTTACAGCAGGTCACAAATCGATTGTCCAGAAACGGCAGTATTCAGGTCACATAAAGGGTAAAAATCCCAAATAACGGATGTAGTCGAAAGGGTTGCTAAACGTCTGGACGAATATGAAATAACCTCGCTATACGAGAGCCAATAATATTGAATACAAAATAGATAAAGAGAAAGGGAATAAATTTTTGTATTTGTTCGGGATTCCACAGAATCCTCTTAGATTTTTAAGTTTATCTCAGATACTGCAGCATCTTTATATAATACCTATAGACTTAAAAATAAGTTCTCTTTATGGGAGGAATCTATAAATGCGTCGGGATTGATTTTTTTTAAATAAGCCTATTCATAGTTATTGCACGTAGGTGTAATAAATTATAGATTTTTGGAAACGTTTTATGTAATAGCGGAGCTTTATACTGTTCTACTTTCGAGCGAAGTGTTCGTCATTTCGAGATACGAATGATTACTTGGAAGTATACGGCTACACTCTTCATGCTGGCAAGTTTGTTACGTTAGAAATCCAACACATAAGAAATTAATGGAACAAGCATTCCCTTGAGAGAAATTGGAGTATCTAAATCGGTTTCCGATACTGAGCAATTTTCTACAACACTTTATTCTAATCGGTGCGTCTATATTTAGTTATCGAAACAAACGCATTAGCAAATTAACAAACTGCAGTTATTTACATATGAATGTGGCAAATCAACGTTTGCGTTGAGTGAGATGTATACTGCCGAAACTGAGGCAGGAATTTATAAACGTGTAACTTAAACTGATTTAAGATACATTTTATTTCATACTATTAAAGTACCATAAAAGCGGCGATTACTAGCCATTATAAACAATTATTTACGCTTCATTTATAAACACTTCTACTGGTTGCTGCTTATGAAACTTCAAATCTAGCGGTTTTATGCGATCGATCACAATAATGAAGTTGGTGGTAAACAATGAGATCCATTTTGTGGTTTCAAAACCGCAGAGCTGTCACTTTACAGCTGTCAAATACATCTGACAAACCGAAATGTCAAAGTTTTAGTTGAATGTCTATTTAGGAAAATGGATCGATTATCAAAAGCACAACGTATTAAAGTTGTCCACTTTTAGTAGTAGTAGGTTTTAACCTACTACAAAAGTGGAGATTCAAACGTAGCCACGTTTCGCGCAATTAGAGACGATTTTGGCCTTCATAATCGCCCTACAATTTGAAGGAAACTAAATTTCTTTTTAATTGAATAAAGTATATAATAAAAGTAGTTTAACACAGATTTAATAATTCACTTTACCTTATATTCATTTCATTGTACTGAATCATTTAATTACATACCTACCTACTCTATCTTCCGTAATTAGAATGGACTGTAACAGTTATAAAACAATATTAGCATTTCTGTATATTTTACCCTATATTTCAACAGTCACATTTACGAACAGTTGAATGCGGCCAATGTTTCAACTTGTTAGTTACATTTGCATTTTTAAGTTGCTTACTAAGCTGTCAATGATGTCAATATTTTCTGTTATTGGTTATTTGTCGTGTTGCATTTGTAATGCCCATATATGGTCATGAAACGAGGAATTGAAAGCCTCATTGGGCAGAGATATGGATGAACTTTTTAGATAAAAAGTAGCATCCGACGCTTGCATTTTTTTTTGGTCAATCGTTGGGAGACATTTTGTAAAGGTGTAATTTTTGTTCCCGATGTGAGTGGCTTTTCTACGTTTTCCAACGGTCGATGTGTTATTAACTAATTAGCGAAAAGCATCTTTTAACCATCGAACCAATTAAGTTTGAACCGACCATTATGTGTGAATGTTCGGCACAAATACAACGAAAGGAATTTTAATAGGAAACTTTTAAGACACTCAATCGTAAGTGGATTCATTTGCTTAAACTCTCGTTACCATTTTCTTTATATTGTAGGGGACCAAACACATTATTATAACATTTCGCCTGTAAAACTCGACCATATCGAATCATCATCGAAGGTCTTTTGTGTATACTCTCCTGCGAGGAGGTATTCGTTGGGTAATCACTCGGTTGTAATAGTTTATTATTTTAGAGTTCTTGTACGGGGGTTACAATCTACCATTCATTTTTACCGTAGTCTTGTGACGAGGGAGATTTACTAAATCCGTGGAAGGAGCAGCTGTAGTTCAGTGTACGGTAAAGAGGCAGCAAAGCAGAGCAGAGCCAACACCTTTTTGTTTTGGTTTTTCGCTGGGTGATATATGTTTGATGAGTATTGATATATATGTAAATTGAATATTTGTTTTAACTGACCCATATCTGTGTTACCATTTAACAATTGCGGCAGAAACAAAGCCGATGATTACTTTTAGTTTGTACGCTTGACATTTTGGGGAATATTAATTAGAACTTCATTACCTATTACCATTGCGAAGTAATCAAATGTAATGTACAATCGATTAACTTCTGGACCCTCAAGCTACCGATTATAGTAAGTCAGTCATATTTGTTCTTTTTTTTTTGTTTATCTAGCCCAACGGTAGAGTGTGTCACATAATTTCCGGGATTTTGTTCCCATATTTTAAATATTTCATTTTTCATGTGGGGATACAATAATTGAATAATTTGGGAGCGTATATTTTATTTTGTGATCAGAATAAAGATCAGATATTTTTGCGGGTCGTTAAAGATCGATTTTTTTCTTCTGAACTGAAGCTGACCTTCCCAGTTTCAGCGGCTGTCAGTGTAAGTAATATAGAAACTGGGTGGCGCCCAAAAGTCCCGGAAACCAGAGTACCTACCGGAAGCATCATTCGAATTGGAATCGAACTCATTGAACCACTGAGAATTGTTTACAATATTTGACCCTATACCCTGTATAAGAGCCTATCTCTCCACTATTCAGTCAATCGAGCTAGTCGGCCGTTCAGCGGCGTGTGTGCGTTTGCCCCAGGCAAATAATTAGAGCGCGCTGGTTTTACAGCTTGCGCGTCATAATACTTTCCCAATACCTATCACGTGACCAATTCAAACGTTTGAAAGAATTAAGATTTGCATTTTTTGTTATTCTGTTACAAATGTTATTAATTAATAGTGTATTTTACAATGGCGGAGTTATTAGCAGGCCCTTCCAATCTTCACGATGACAGTTCAGATTCATTAATTTGCACACCTGAAGAGATTTCCGAGAAAGCCAAAGAAGTGAGTCTGCATTACCAAACAAATCGAAAAAAAAATATGATACTGCAGTACGATCTTTTTATGAAATGGTGCGCTACCAAACATGTAAAAAGATTCAGCGAAAGCGTCGTGTTAACTTACTTAAGTGAATTATCGGCAAAATACAACTCCTCAACTTTATGGCGATACATTCGATGTTAAAAGCGACGCTATCAGTACGACAGAATCTAGATATTGGAAGTTACGTAAAGGTAATAGTAGGGGAGCTAGCACGAAATCCACTGAACGAGAATGATCAAAATTTTAACCGATGGAGTTCCATTTTGCCCTATCAGAGTATGCTAAAATCGATCGTCTGCCGCCTTAGGTCATATGACTTAAGGCGCTGCGGGTACTTCTTGCGGTACCAATTCTGAAAGGTTGTTTTTCGAGAAAATAAGTTATACACCAAATGAAAACGTTGATAATGGCTCTTAAAAAAATATTTAAAAAAATCGCGCACATTTGATAACTCCGTAAAAAAACAATTCTTAGTCGGTTTTTCACGAACTTTCTACGGATATAACTAGGTTACGGTTAGACGAATGAAGCTGATTTTTTCTACAGACTGATGATAGGTACTACTAATGACTTAACGGTGGTTCGTTTTTAAATTTGTTCTCTAATTATAAGATTATCTTATCATCTTAACATTATAAGATATCTTCTAATTAGAGAAAAAATGTAAAAAAGAAACACTCTCATATCCATTGGCTGTGCCCATCATTATAGTCTGTAAAAAAAATCAGCTTCATTTATCCGACAGTAACCTAGTTATAACCGTAGAAAGTTCGTGAAAAACCGACTAAGGATTATTTTTTTACGGAGTTATCAAATGTGCGTGATTTTTTAAAATATTTTTTTAAGAGCTATTATCAACGTTTTCATTTGGTGTATAAGTTATTTTTTCGAAAAACAACCTTTCAGAATTGGTACCACAAGAAGTACCCGCAGCGCCTTAAGTCGTATGACCTGAGGCGGCAGACGATCGATTTTAGCATACTCTGATAGGGCAAAATGGAACTCCATCGGTTAAAATTTTGATCATTCTCGTTCAGTGGATTTCGTACTAGCTCCCCTACTATAAATGCTTTCATGAAAAAATAATCAGTAGGCCCCATTTCAAAAAAATCTAAAACGTTTACGTCAACTGAAGTCAATATGTTCATAAGAGATGCACCAGATGACACGTATTTAATGCTAAAGGTAAACATTCGTCACTTAAACTAATCATACAATGATCACAGGTTGTTCTAATAATTGGAATCAGCGGAGCTTGCAGAAGGGATGAACTGACCAATTTCTGCACAAATAAGATCCAAAACAAGGATGGCGTTCTCATTGTGCACATTCACAACAACAAAAAGCAATAAAGAGATAACATTTATAATTTGCAACTCCAATGATACAAGGGCAACAAACGTGGTGACAATGTGTAAAAAATATTTTAGTTTACGACTCACAAACTTGAATTCGAACCGATTGTTTATTATAATGCTGGAAAATGTGTTGGGTCAAACGTTGGTTACCACACAATTGATTGTATTCCATCGGATACACTTCTTGTAGACTCAGGTGCGGATATACTCACCTTAAAAAGACATGGCGGATGGAAAAGCAGTTGTATGGCGGAAGGATACCCTGGGTATATTAAGGAATGGCTTAAACATTCACCACAAAGATTGAAAAAAGAAAATAGAAAAACCAATTAAATCTAGCTACAACTTTGATGGTTCGTTTTGTTCTCTTTTTTATAAAATTTTGTTCTAATAAAAAATAAAGTATCTTTGTTTGCAGTTTTGGTATCCAAGTTAAAATGTACAAACGAAAAAGAAAAAAATGTGTTAATCCGAGGCATATGTACAGCCCAATAGCAGAATCGGTGGAGTAACTGGGTTATTTTATAAAATATCGTTACGGTACGATCCGTTGGGGAACGATAACCGTTCAGTGTCTGAACGATGATGCTCGGAACGATATCGCTAAGCAATCGTATTTTGTAACTCCTTCCGTTACGAGTTGACCTTAAACGCTTGCCCGAACGAGCAGCTTTGTATTTATGAATGAATAGTAACACTTGCTGCAAACTTCATGTTGTTCTTGCCACCGGTTTGACAGTTCAACTGCTGACATTTCACGTGTGTTTGTTGTGATTCAGTGTTGTTAGCCATTCACCACGTGCTGCCGTATTCAAAAAAGTTACAAAATGAGTACACAGATTACGTCCAAAAAGGCCCGCTCGTCGAAAATAACTGCTGGACAATATTCGCTGTATTTAGAAGAACTGCAAGCGAATGAATCGTTTCGAACTATTAAGTTCAACCCCAAGAACCCCAGCATCTTGGATGAAACGTGGAATTCGCTTGCAGTGAAGCTAAATGCTGCAGGTGGACCCATTAAAACGGTCCCCCAGTGGAAAGAAGTGAGTTATTTCTCCATTGTTTGTTATATTATACTTATTGTACACATTTTCAGAGATTTGCGGACTGGAAGTGTAACGTCAGGAAGAAAGCCCGAAAGCTTGAACTTTCGAGGGTTCGAACTGGCGGAGGACCACCTGATGTTCCACTTTCAGATCTGGAGAATCGACTGTTGAATCTGAGCGGTAGGGCTGTCGTTAATGGCATTGAAGGGATTCGGGAACTTGGCTATGGTGAGTTGAGATAAGTAGGTACAGATCATTATTTTTAACTAAATATCAATATTGCTACAGATAATCCCATTGAAGCACATGGGGCAGTCCAGCCACCTCCAGCAGTCCAGCCACCTCCAACAGTCGAACCACCTCCAGCAGTCGAGCCACCTCCAGCAGTCGAGCCACCTCCAGCAGTCAAGCCACCTCCTGCAGTCTATCCACCTGAAGCAGTTCGGGCACCAGCTACGAAGAAGAAGTTGACTCTGGCGGCATCTGTACGAACTTTAATGGACGATGCCACCAGAGATTCAAAAAAAACAACGCTTGAAGAAGTAAACGAGAGTTTAAAGCAAGTCGTTGAACTTGAGCAGGAGAAGGTCAAGGTGAAGAAGGAGAAGCTGGCCATTGAGAGGATGAAACTTCAAATGAAGTACCCCGACAGAGAATTTGTGTTTGATACTAATTGTGATTAGTAAATGTATAAATTGTACCTATATATGTATTAAAGTTTTCATTTAAGTTGTATATATTGTTTATTAGACATTGTTGAAGCATTGTAGTTGCAGTTTCGTTAACGATTTGCAAATTATCTTACTTTCGTGAAGGAAGTTAGGTATTTGATAAGTTCTATTTATTTTGTTAGTTGCAATAAACGTATAATTTATCTCAAGTGCTGCATTATCACTTGATTCCTTATTCGTCGTCCTTGCTGTAGCAAATTTTCTTCATTTTCAATTATGGGATGTTGTTGAGGTTGATCACCATACACTAAAAATTAAATTAATAAATAATACATTTTTGTGAGTTGCATGCTTGCCTATCTGAATATTGTCATATACAATATTCCTCATCCGCAAAATATGTAATATCGCACAAGCATACACAATTTTGGCAGCAGTAGGTGGAGTATAATGAAGCACACGATCTTTAAGTAAACACCTAAAATATGCCTTCAAAACCCCAATACACCTTTTTTTTTACACCATTTACTTTTTCATTAGTATTTTCCCTTATATGTTTCAAGTGGGTTTTCATTTTAGTCATATCAACTAAAATTACAATAAATGATAAAATAATGAAACATTCTGCGAGGTAGCTTACCTGATAATTTGCACAACTGTTGTGCAATAGAAAAGAGAAGATTATTCCCATCAAAAGTGCAGTTGTGTTTGGTTTTTATATCACAGTTCACATTCACATTCTCAAAAGCAGACAATGAAAATGTGCTGTGGGAGTGAACGACAGGGTCATTATTTTGAGCAGAACTTGAACTCGGATTTGAAGCCAGTTCAGAAGGTGGCAATGTTGTCCTTTTGTGAGGTGCGGGTGTCGAGGCTTGCTTATTGTATTTTACAGAAAATGAAGGTGGAACTGTAGGGTAATGCGATTCCTCCAATAACTCCTTAGAATTATTGCGGTTTCTTGGCGAATTTTCCTCTGAGTCACATTCACCATGAAACTTGGTTTCTTTTTTTTGGCGATGTCCTCTGCCTTTTTCGTCATCTGAAAATAATGGTGCTTTTTTTGCTGCTCTAAACATCATTTGCAGAGCTTTGTTGTAATTGCCTGTAATACAAAAAATAACAACCTGCAAATTTAAAACATTTAACGTACCAATTTCATTGTGTATTATTTGTATCTGCATCTCTTCCCAGGTTTTATCTGGCGAGGCATTACTTTTTACTAAAAACTTCACCTTTGATGCCTTTTCTTGGGGAAATACGCATGTAGTGTTGTTAACAATCCATGATGTTGGAATGACATCGTAATCATTATCATCATCATCGTCAATAAATTGTATAAGAGTCCACATTCTACAACAACAGTCTACATAACATATAGAATAAGATTACGTAGTATAGTCGTGCCTATTAATACTATAAAATATAAATGAAACTGGAGTGTAGCTAAATATCTCCAAAAAAAAGAAACAAAATCTAAATTAAACTGTGAGTAGGTATAGCTTAAGAATAGGTATGTAACAGTGGAAATGCTACGACAAAGTCCTTACGTGGCAGTGTAATATATTTTACAGATACTTCTTTAACATCAAACATATTTAATTGAGACAATTTCGAAAGTTTGTAGATATCTAAATTATTACTTTGACAGGGAACCCGATAAAAATAATTTTTTATTAAGTACTTACGCCCTAAAATTACAAATGAATTGCTGATAGTCACCGTTTACTAATCTACAGCAATTATTGGGAGCTGTAGTAGAAAGAGTAAAGGAACGGAAAGAAATTTTTTTGTATTGTGGATTTCCACAATTGGGCAAAAGTGGACCACTTTGATGAGAAATTAACATTTTTGGTGTATCCGTATTATGAATAGGATCTATAGGCGAACCATAACAAAATTTTTCACTAATCCTATTTATAATCTGTTCCAAAGGTGCGTTCTTCGCCCTTACCATTCTCTTAATTTGCTGCATATAATTCTCGAATGGAAAAGCAGATATACTGTCTAAAGAAAAATCAGGGATTTTGCCTATAAAGTAATCAGCATCATCAGTCAAATGAATAAGTCCATGAAAGTTATGAGTCATCAAATCTGGACTATATAAAGTTTGCACATTTTTAATAAAATTAATTAGTAAGCACCTAGCATACTGTCTCTGATCTTTATCTTTGCATCTAAATGTATTGCACAAAATTGAAATGGCCACATGTAAGGTAATGAAATTGTTATATTTTTCAGGATCTAGAACGCCTTTTAAAACAACAGGGCCGAAATACAATAGAAACATTCGAAATTCTGTGGCTTTCCATCTAAGAACATATTTTATTTCTCTAGGTTTCCTCACAAAATCAGTTGGTGTATTTTGAACCAATTGTAATAAATTATTAGAAATTGTTGAAATATTTTCAAATGAAAGCCTGTGAGGTAAATCTCCAGAATACCATGTCACAATTAAAGTTCGCATTACCCCCAGACATACCAAATGCATATAGTCTAAGACAAAACCATTTACAAAATCTAAATTTGGTATTTTAACTAAAGAAGTGTCATGTAATCTGTATGATGGATCAATCCAATTAATAAAGTCACTGTTAGTTCTAGCAGCACAATTAGTTTCTAAAAAAATTCTTCTGTGGTTTCTCGTTTCTCCAACTACAGTACAACGTGTACAAGAAGAATAACCACTGTGTCCTTTAACGCCTAACACATCACTTTTAGCTGGAGCATCACACACAAAACCAATTATTCTTACAATAACATTTGTCATATTCAACAACCATTTTGGATTAAATCTACAGCTTCAGTAACAAAGTCATTCAAAAACGCTGACATACTCTTAGGTTTTTGTAACCCATAATAAAAACCCAAGGGAAAAACTTGACCTTTCAATTGAACTATTGTTGGAATAGAAAATAAGATGGGAATTAGTTGCCCGGGGGAACTTTTAAAAAGTGGCAACCCGTCAATATTTATTAATAAATCTATTGTAGTGATGGATAACGATGTCAAAGGCTCAAAAATTACTTTTAATTGGTGCTTTAGGCCAATATGCACATATTGTCCCGGATCAACAGGCTTAGATGATAACAACCGTTTCACTTTTAAGAGAGTTCTTCCATCAGTTGGGAGACGAGAAAAACAAGAATGTTTTTTTAATCCCACAAGTAAAGAAGATAGTGCAGATGTTGTACAATTGGTATTCAACGCCCACTCTTGTAAAAAAATTGTAATATCTTCTAATTCGGTCTTAGGATTAGTATTCGATTCTACATCAAACAGACTAGCCGTACTGCTCTCTGAATCTGTAGATGAAAGCTTTAACATATTTGAAGATGGTGAACTTGATGAAACAGACGTAGCAAGAAGATTGGAACTAGTTTGGGATGTTTCAAAGTTTGAATCGAGGTTAGAATCGAATGCACTTTGATTATGCATGGATCGTGTTACAGATTCGCTGTGAATGGCCTTCTGATCATCAGATAAGCTGACTGTTTCAATATCTTTATCTGCATTGCTTAAATTGGTACTATCATCCTCATCATCAGTATCATACATCCTTCTACGTTGACTGCGAGCTGACAGTAACTTAAACGGTAATTTCCTTCTCTTTGACATTGCAATTTATTCTTTGAATATACAGCACGACTATAACAGGTACCATGCAAGGTTATAAGTAACAGGAATCTAAAATTACACTTACCTAAATAGAGTATTGGAGTTGGCTTATGTAGGTAAGTAGTTATAATTCACCGGCGGAAAAACACTCAAAAATTTAGCAACTAAACTAATAATAAAATGAATAAATTAATGGAGCACAATATAGCAAATGATACCACACACTTAAATTAACACGAACAAATTAAGGAACAATAAACCGTGTAGTAAACAATTCGTTGCAAGTGAGGTTAAGTATAAGACGAAGCCGTTAAGCGTTCTGCGCAGTGCGCACTGCACCAAGAGTGCGTGGTTCACAACACGTGATTAGGTATTCAACAACACTTTTTTTAAATATTTTAGAAATATTGCACCTGCATACATTTTTCACAAAATGTGTAAAAAATGTTTGCAAAATATATCTCCCAAAAATATTTACAGTAAAACATTTTTGTAATATATCTAAAACGTTTTTTGGAAAAACATTTTCCATATCAAGCTTATTTAAATGTTGTTACGTTTTTAAAACATTTTTCTAATGTTTTCTTGTTGACTGGGAAGGAATGTCTATGATTTCTATTGATAAAAATTCGACCAGGATATGCATCATGCTGGAGGTGGAACAATCAATATATGGGTTCCGTCAATACATCCCACTATTCCTGGGAAGCCAAACTTTTCAAAAAACCTTAAAATTATTACATCAGAATTCAGATGGTTAATAAAAATGATTTCTATGTGGAATAGGCTGGGGAAAAAAAGAACTGACCGTATTTCATAACTGTTTAAGTTATTCCCTACCCTCTTTTAACTCTGGTAACGTCTCATATTTCTAGGAAATCGTATGTAATTTGCAGCTGCATGTTCCAATAAAGTGTTTATAATCTGATTGATACTTTTGCTCACTTCACTTTGTGAAACACTGCAGTGCTGATCTTTGCCTACAGATTTCTGGTAGCTGCCTTGTGCAAAGAAATGTAGGGCTGTTATAAACTGGAGAGTTTTAAAAATTGAAAATATTTAACTTGTGGTTAATATAGGTAATTCCCATTCATACCCGAACAACTGATGGAATTTTTGTAACTCTTCTACCCTGGTCCATGTGTGGTAACAATTCCAAATACAGATCCCTTGCAGCCTCTCTACTTAACCTATACATTTTTCTGAAATTTTCTTCAGGAATAAAGAAAGGATCATTTGTGTCCCTCAAATACTTGCACATATTTCGACCTCGTTCTCTGCAAAATTAATACAAATAATTTTGCAATAAATAGTAGGTAGCAATAAACTAGGGTGAGGTTAGGGCTAGCACCTACATAAAAAATCCACCTACCTTCGTTCTAGCTCTGGTAAAATTTCTAACAAGTTGTTATTCCTATCCATCACTAATTATTATTTTACAATACACGATTAATTAATTATTAATAATTATTGTGACAGTGATATAAAATGCGTCGTCAGTTTTTAAGGATCTACCGTTTGTCCCTATTTCGATCGGCAACGAGTGCTCTGAGCGGTACCGTTCATGAACGATCAAATCGTAACAACTTGATCGCTTTGTAACGATCTCGCTTAGTTACAAAATCGGTTTTCGCTGACAGATCGTTGGCGGAACGAGAATCGAATTGTAACGATATCGCTACGAGATATAAAATAGGCCTGTAAGTCTCGCTAATTCAGTACAAGCAACTCCTATTCTGATTTTCTAAATCCATCAGTTTCTACCAATTTGCAACATTCCGAAAACAAAGGTGTTTCTGATCACTATAATAATGATGCTAGCAAAGTAAATCTAGAGCAACGTCAAAATATTGATATGTGTGTAGATGAGGTAAATGACAATGTAGAGGATGCAAGCCTCGATGCAAGGTCTTATGGAAGCTATAGTAACCAATCAGAGACACTTCTAATAATATAAGTGGTAAATTAAAGCTATTCTTTATTAAATATATCTAACTTGCCTAAATGTTGCATATTTTGCATCCTAGTCATCCCGAACAACCACTAGATGTAAGAACGTTTCTTCAGACACCTGCGAAAACGGAAATTATACACCTCATTTCTTCAAAGAATGGAAGGGCGAAATAATAAATCTTAAAATGTATTATTAAACTTCAACTGTCGTAAAATGAAGAGGTTCATTTTTAGTGCTTTGCAAATGAAACTTGATGCCGAAGAGCAATTCATTATCCAGTAACAAATTTTTGTAACGAGAAGCACTTCTAACAAAAGAAAATTGCAATTCGTTTAAAATTTATTAAGTTACAATTAAATAATCGCCAAAATGTTGAATGATTAAAATGCGAGAAGAAAGCTTAATTAAAATCTAAAGATAAATATGGTAAACTGTTTCTCAGCGCCCAAAGTTTTGCCTCTAGTTAGATGACAAGTTACTGAGCACTTAATTAATTTACTTGACAACACATTTCTACGCAAACTGATTAACATTATTCTTGGAAGTACTTTTCTGTCGAATATATACGATATCCATCATTTAGGAGATTAAAAAGGAGTTTTATTGTTCCGTCCATTGAATTATTTCCAAGTTCAGAAGTTTAGAAATAAGAAATAAACAAAAAGATATTTAAAAATGCATTATGTAACGAGCTAAAATTGAGTCCAACGTATGTGTAAACATTTGAAAATATATACAATGTTATATTATGGAGTCTCAAATTTAATTTATATCCTCCGAATATTCGCAAACAAATTTCAATCACAATTGAGATAGGTATACGTACATACGTGAATTGTGTATTTTTCGTTTCATTTCCTGTGCACTGCCATCATTTTTAATTGTTTAAAATCGTAACGCCACGTTTCAAAACCAAATTAAATTCTAATCATATGCCCTGTTGATTTACGCTATCAGTTTATGTCTTATGCAGATTTACAATTGGACAGTGTAATCCTATTTATTTGTTATACTATAAAATACTGCGACAAACCAAATAACCGATATTGAACTATTCGGAGGGTATCGGCACGACTTTCCGATTGTTAATCTTAATTCAAAAATGCCATAAAAACGTCATTAAACTACTGTGTTCTGCAAAATATTACTCGCTATAGATGGGTTTCAGCGGAAAGAGAAAGTTCTTTGCAACGAAATTTAGACATCGGAAACATTTCCATTTTTTTGCGTATAAGCTTTTATAAAATGACTATTTTTTGTGTTATATTTAGCTTGATAAATGTAAATTGCATACGCTAAAGATTATGTTATATCAAACTATAAGAATTTACATTATTTCCCATTCGTGTCGCTAACCAACACGCACCTACAATCCTAATTAGGTAGTCAGTAAAGGCACTTGCTTTACGTGACAAAGAGAACGAATCAAACCAGATTTATAGCAAGAAATAAAATGTGAAGTACATAATGAACCATGTACGTAGAGCTCATTAACCACCCTAATGGGCAATAGAGCGTCGTGTGAAAGTATCCTCATAAGCGGTTAAAGGTGTTACGGTTAGTAACGTGTGGTTCAGAAATTAAATGTAAGTCATTATCGAACTATAGAAGGGCTAAAATAGAACGCCTCTGAATTTAATCGTTGCTTGTTGATCTACAAAATTGCATTTATAGTGTTCAATTGATATATGCAGCTTACATTCAAAATGAAAACGAGATACTTCTAGACTTATACGAACATTTTGTGCGCAGATATGAGCATGTTTTTCTGCATCGAGGATCTCGTGGCGATAGGTTCATTATTTACAGGCCCCAAGGGTAATCGTTTACTAAGCGTTTACGAAGAGCGCATTTCCGTATTAACAAACAATTGAGAAGACAATACGACATTTAGTCCAATTCTGTAAAAAACTGTAAAAATTTTTCTTTTAATACTTTTCATTACGTATGTAGATTTGAAGTAATGGCTATAAGCTTTTTTATGTCTTACTAGCCTATCATAGCACATTTTATATCGGTGATACGCGGCCATAAAGTACCACTTTATGCCCTAGGGCATTAAGTATCACCATAGTAACTCATTTATACTTAATGACAAAACTAACAAATATTTGCAGGTGATTAAAAATTAGAAACGTCAATTATTAATTGTCAAACTAAATCACAAGATTGGCCTTATTTCGTATAGTTTCTGGAACTTCTTCCTCATTCACGATGAATTGAATTATTTAAAATTACGTTTGACGTTTGGATGGTTTCAATCACATTATCAAAAACGAACCACGCATACTCGATCAAACATAATGAATTATTTTGTAAACGAATTTTGACGAAGAAAAGTATTTGTAAAACATAAAATTGTGTATGTACCACGGGCATAAACTGATGTTTATACTCTCGGGCGACTAAAAAGCTCTCGGGCGACTAAAAAGCTCTCGGGCCATAGGCCCTCGAGCTTTTTAACTCGTCGCCCTCGAGAATATAAACATCACTATTATGCCCTTAATACATAAATAACTATTTTATTATTTTATAACATGTAATTATAGGCAACTAATTAAACATTTCTAGATTCATTTTTATCTAACTTGCTTGGTAATACACTTGAGAAGTTGTTATAGTTTGTTTGGTTTTGTCAAATAATTTTGTAATTCATTTTAATAAAAATTGATTTCTTAATAAATTCACGGAATTACATAATCAAGTGAACCTCCTTCACCAGACGTTCCTTATAGCTGGCGCCCGACTTAGCAGCCTAAGAAATCGGTGTTTTATTGGGCGTGTTTTTTAATTACTTAATGTAGACTACTTTTATTCCTTATAAAGTATACACCCACTTAGGGACTCCTTCAGTTATTTCAATGCGCTGGGAGCAGTACTTTCGTTCAAAATTTTAACAAATTTCTTAAGAGACTTTTCTTTGTAATCATGTAGAGCATGTTTTCCAAACCTCGCCACTTCCAAAAATAAACAAAAAAAATTCGATCCACCCTTGTGCATGCGCAGTGCTAACTTTCTTATTTGTGGATGGATTTTTTTGGGTAAATTGCTGAAAACGAATTTGGCTGAGGTAAATAATATTTTCAGACAAAGATTGTTAATGTGGAAACGCGCTTTTTGTAAATCGTTCACGATTACTTTTTGAACTTGTTTGATATAGACCGCATATTGTGCTTCGAAGGAAATGCTAACGTTAGCTTTCTTTTAACTATACAACAACCACCGCAGAAGGTACAACAAACTACTTCAATTGTTCTGATTTTTATCTACGGATCGTCTTCTCGTGCTCGTTAGAAATATCTATTCTGATACATTTTTGGTCCTAAATTCCATTGAAGTAGCCTAATATAAAGGATAGGTATTCTTGTGTTCTCATCGATGACTTCTGTGAAACCAACAGCGACAGATGAGTCAAGGAAGTTTGCAATGTGCTCGTCTACAATCTAATTCAAACTCTTGTAGCGTACCAGTCTGTATATCCTAATTCGTTATATATTTTCAGAAAGGACATTAACAGTAACTGAATTTCAAATGATTTATGTCAATTTTCAAATTACGTACGTATATTATAGTTTACACACTAACAATTCTTTTTTGTTTCAGGTAAGTCGAATAGAAAGATTTATTGAAAGTGTCCGCCATCTCTGAAAGGTACAGTGGACTTTCCTAATAATTATTGTGACAGGCAAGTAGTAATGCGACACTTGGTATTATTTTTTTTTAAAACCCCGCGCCAAATTGACGTACTCGATGTCATGTGACCGTTGGCATACGGGGAATCATCGGCAACAATCAGAATGCGCGGAAGAGTGCTTGACGGTAAGTTTTTAATTCCGTTTTTAAATGGTCATTTTCTAAACTTCGAGACGGTATAGTAGATCAAGTTTAATATCTCCTTCAATTTTTCATACGTTCATGTTTAATCTTTCTTACCGGTAGTTTAAAGTGAGCTGTTTCATATGGCAAGTGTGATCTAACCTCAACTTCATTTACGTTTGGAGAGGTGTCACCTCTGACCAAAAATCCACATCGTGGCTAAATGTGACACTATTTTCAATTAGGGTATTTGATATGCGGGATGAGAAAATATATCCGAAAACACGAAAATGCGCAAACCGCGAAAAAAGCTGTATACCAAAGAAGATATGGAGCAAGCCAAAGGGCCAACTCAAACAATAAAAAAAAGCCGCTTTTAATATTCCCCGATCCACACTGATCTTGCATTTAAAAGGATGAAAAAATGGCGATAAATTGCCACCTTTTATCTTATATAAAGCGAAATACTTATGGGACTTAAAGATACCAACAGATGCGTAGGGTAAATGTGGGATATATGGCACACCTAAGGAAAAAAAATCGTATAGATGTAATTTTAAGTATCGAAATGATATTATAATTTTCTAATGATATTTCAATGTGTTTTCCACATAAAAATCATAATTTCAAGCACATATTAAAACAGTTTGAGATGGAAATCTTTGCTTTAAAAAACAATAGCATATGGCCATATATCCCACACACGTAGGTTTTATGCCCCACCATGGGGTATATATACCTCATTTTTATTTGCAAATGGGATTTATGGCATAGAAATTGAAAGTGCTTAAACAACAATAGGTAATTAGCAAGGTGCTAAAGTATTAAAATACTATATGTAATCATAGGTGCATAAAATTTGCATTATTAAATAAATGATACTAATAGAATAACTGGCACAACTTATATTAATAATTTGAAAACAAGAAACGATTCTGAAAACTACAATTTAAAAAAAATGACAATTTTCTCTATTTAGGCATTTAGGTAGATATGATCTTCTTTTTGGCAACACTCCTCCGTTTCTCATTTCTTCCGCACGTATTACACCGACTATCGTACATCGTGCACGTGTAACCATCCATGACAGTCAATGCACTGGATCCAGTCAGCATTGTTCTTAGTAACCAAATAATTTTCCAGGCATTCTATGCAATCTACATTGTCATCTGTGTTTTGGTTGGCATGTTTGGTGGATGTTGATACTGTTCGTTTTGAATGATCCGCTTCTCCTTTTTCGTCTTTTTTCGGTTTTGTCTTTTTTGTACATTTTGTCTTTTTTGTTCCTTCTTTGCAATTGTCTTTTTGTTCCCCATTTTTGCAATTTTTCTTTTTGAACAGAAATTCTTCTGACGTTAACACCTCAGCCGATTGTTTCCTTTTATTAAATTTGCGTTGAGGAATAGATGGAATTGGTGCAATTTGATCCAGAAACTTTGATGGAGTTATAATTTCATCGGTATTAAGTTCAGATATGGGAGATTGATTTTCTTTATTACGTTCGGCAACAAGTGATTGTATTTCGACAACTTGAGTGGCAGGTTTTTGTATTTCATTAGATGCATTAGCTGCTAAGTTGGCTGTAGTATAGGGAGATAGAATATAGTTTTCTGGATCATCAAAAAAGTTCTCTGGTAAGGTTTACAGATCAACTAATTGGACTATTTCAGAAGTTTCATTCTCCAAGTTAAGACTGACCTCTGCGTTTATTTCTGGAGCTGGTTGTCCCGATTCGCTAGCAATATTGTCAACTGTTAACTCTAAAGTCGTGTCATTTTGAAGTTCATGAAGACTGTAATTTCTTGCCACGTCCGACATTTGAAAGAAATGGTCCGGAATAGCATTTGGGTTAAATGGATATATTCCGGTTGCCATAAATCCAGACACCCCATTCGCAACTGTACTTGCTTTTTTCCATGCTTCTCCAAACAGTTTCCCTGCATTCATTCTATCTATTATTTTCTCCTTATTGTGGAACATAAAATCTTGAGCAGCCTCTTTGAAATAATCCTTAAGTGGCTTAAAAAACGACCTATCAAGAGGCTGCAAAGCTTGGGTAGTGTGACTTGGCAGACAAATAACAATTACATCATTCTGATCTGCTAACTCCAGCATTTCTACTGAGCAATGCGATGTATGACCATCCAGAATTAAAAGAGACTTTCCAGGCCCTTTCCTGGGTAAGAAATGTTCTTTAATCTATCTCAAAAAGAGATCCGAATTTATACAGGGTGACACTTTTAAAACTTTCAATGGGCGATATCGTTTTTTATATTAGAGGTATCACAAAATGGCCAAAACCGTTTCGGTAGAATCGAGGGGGAAGCAAAATGGTCGTATAAAGAAGGAACCAACTTCAACCTCGTACCCCCCGCCACCCCCATGCCTAAATTTTGAATTGTGACGTATCACTTGTGATACATCATTGGAAAGCTCTTAAAAAATGCTTTTCAGAAATACCATACACTGGTGCATTTAAACTGCCCATTCACAATTTATGTAATAAAAATGAGTAATTTGAGTATTTGATGAATTTGTCAGTGTTTGAAATAAAAAAAATTTCTTAGATCTAGTGATGCTTTGGAAAAACAATGACAGCAATTTTTAGTAAATAATAATTTTCTATTGCTTTATTTGTTGATCGGTTATTATTATTTTAGTCTCGTTTTTAGTATTTCTTGGCAAGAAAATTACAAATTTTGAATTTAACTAAAGATTTCATAATGGTGTACACGTTAGCCGAAAGAGTTGAAATTATTTTCATTTCATCTATGGTTCTGAAGCGCGATCTGCATTTAGAACAGCAGCTGTTTTTAATGCCCGACACCCAGAACGACGTGTCAGTCACACTTATGTTGCAATGTTAGTGACTAAATTTGAAGAAACTGGGTCAGTGGAAAATAAGAAAAGAGACGGACCAAGAATAATGGATGAAGCTACTCAGATTGAAGTTTTAGGTCATTTTGGTGCAAACCCAACATCATCTATTCGAAAAGCAGCGACTATGACCGGACTTTCGCGAGAAACTGTACGACGAACTCTTAAGGTGCACAAATTCTACCCTTATAAGATGCAGATTGTACAGGAACTAACCGAAGACGACTCCGATCGAAGAATCCAATTTTGTGAAATAATGACCGAGAATATTCAAAATAATCCGGAACTGGTGAAAAACATTTGTTTTAGTGATGAATGTACATTCTTTTTAAATGGAAATGTGAACAAACATAACTGCCGGTATTGGGACGATAAAAATCCTCATCTTTTTCGCGAGGGGCATACTCAACGGCCCCAAAAAATTAACGTCTGGGCAGGTATCTTAGGTGATAGCATTATTGGTCCTCTGTTTATCGAAGGAAATTTAACTGGAGATACTTACCTAAACATGCTACAAAATACCGTCGAGCCTCTCATCACTCATGAAATAGAGAATCAAATAAATCCAATTGACGGAAACATGAATTTGATTGAAGATTTCATACATTTTCAACAAGATGGGGCTCCTCCTCATTACTCTATGGCTGTTCGTGAATTTTTAGATGAGAAATTTCCGGGACAGTGGATAGGACGAAGAGGTCCTATAGAATGGCCAGCACGATCTCCAGATCTGACACCATTGGATTTCTTTCTTTGGGGTCATTTAAAATCGGTTGTGTACAAAACTGAACCAGCTTCCATAAATGATCTTCGCTACCGGATAGTCAGGGAGTGCCGTTCACTTTCCAGGGAAGTGTTTAAAAATGTTAGAAATGAATTTGAAAACCGTTTGTGGTATTGTTTAGAACAAAACGGTGAACATTTTGAACATTTTATTAAATAAAAGTTGTTTATTTGCGGAGTTCAAATTTTAGTGTAATAAATTGTGAATGGGCAGTTTAAATGTACCAGTGTATGGTTTTTAAGAGCTTTCCAATGATGTATCACAAGTGATACGTCACAATTCAAAATTTAGGCATGGGGGTGGCGGGGGGTACGAGGTTGAAGTTGGTTCCTTCTTTATACGACCATTTTGCTTCCCCCTTCGATTCTACCGAAACGGTTTTGGCCATTTTGTGATACCTCTAATATAAAAAAGATATCGCCCATTGAAAGTTTTAAAAGTGTCACCCTGTAT
>NW_022170819.1:11439976-11450865 GCF_008802855.1 Photinus pyralis
TAGCTTCCAAAATAAAAGATACAGCAAATTGAAGAAATCGGCCATTTTTCCGGTTTTGTTTCTAGTGAAAAAACAAAAGAACGGCAGTTTGATCTGACAACGGTAATGGAATAAGCATGAAAAAAGAGGTACCGAGTACTTAAACCATTTTCGTTTATTTGCGCTAATAAGAAAGTTACCCATTTACATAATCCCATCGAAATTGGACCACACTGTACAGGGTGGCCAAATAAGAATGCGAGGTACTGTATCTGGGAACCTGTCCATCGTAGAGGCTTGCGGTAAACCAATTTATTACTAAAACGGCCACGAGAAAAACCTGAAAAATATTTTTAAGTTTCTGCAATGGCCGCTAGGGGGCGTAACTGCAATCTGGAATCTAAAAAAGTGATTTTTCTGTGAATTCCGCTATATAACTTAACGGACACGGGTGTCAAACACCGCAATTCATCCAGGAATGCGTCGAGAAGCGTTCTAGAAACATTGCTTGTCTTCTCAAAGCACAAATCGTGATCAAGAACTTTGGTTTATAAGCCCTAAATTTAAAATTCCGCATTCGTGTTCATATTTACCTTGATATTTACATTTACGTACCATCCGTGAAAGTTGTAACACAATTCAGTACAAAACGTGTAGTTCTTCGTCTCCCTAAAGGTAATTGGGTGTGGTGGTAAAACATTGTGAAATTAATAAAGGAACTAACTTACTACAATTTCTTAGGGTTTTGTATTCAGTGAATTACAAAGATACAAGACTACTGAAACGGTGGAATTTATATTGAAAAAATGTTCCAAAACCCACTCGTGGGTATTGCCGCGTAACACAAAGTATTGAAACGACGCATCGTTACCAAAAGCACACAAAATGTCGAATCTGCATATTGAAGCACGTCCACGTTCAGAGAAAGAGAGGAGTTAAATAAGTAAAATAAAGTTTCAAAGAAATATTACCATACATAAGAAAGTTGGCTATGAGCAGCCTGTGCAGTCACTGCGTATGCCCACATAATTTTTACTATGCGCGAAATGTTTATCTTTACTAGAAGCGTCTGTGGTTAAAATTTCAAAGCAATATCTCCACAAATAAGAAAGTCGGCATTGCGCAGTCACTGCGCATACCCACATAATGTTTACTATGTGCAAAATGTTTACCTTTACTAGAAGCGCCTGTGGTTAAAATTTCAAAGAAATATCTCCATAAATAAGAAATTTGGCATTGCGCAGTATGCCCACACATCACTGCGCATGCCCACACATTATTTTTACTATGTGCGAAATGTTTGCATTTACTAGAAGCGTCTGTGGTTAAAATTTCAAAGCAATATCTCCATAAATAAGAAAGTTGGCATTGCGCAGTCACTGCGCATGCCCACATAATTTTTACTATGCGCGAAATGTTAACTTTACTAGAAGCGTCTGTGGTTAAAATTTCAAAGAAATATCCCCATAAATATGAAAGTTGGCATTGCGCAGTCTGCGCAAAATATGGAGTTAAATGAAACTGATCGAATTGGGCAAATATAAACCATAACAGCTATCAATTAGCGAAAACCCGAAGTCTCTAGGTGGCCCAGGGGCCGAGATCTCGATGGAACGGACGGACGGACGGACGGACGGACGGACGGACGGACGGACGGAAACACGAGCACATAAGCTTTACCTCAACTTCGTTGTGTTACGCTAAAAAGGGAGGCATATTTACAGAAACTCACGGTTCTTTTAAAATGATGCGTTGCCTGTGCGTCATTTGTTTATAATTCTATATAGCAATGATTTCCATTTAGAATTCTCCATTTTTATTAACATTTACTTAAAAGGAAAAATTGCTGCTACGACCTGTGTGTCATCATCTAGACTTCGCTTCGATTCTTTGTTTGACATATTGGAAATACGTGAGCTCATCTTCTCTATCGCAGTCTTGAAGACAATTTGTGTAGTTTGTAATACAAAATGCAGTAGAGTGAAAAATCTACTGCTATTACTGAAAATCATTTTCAGTTTATTTCTTTCACTGTTGAATTCGTCCATGTGAGCTTATTGCGTTGCGGCGTAAGTTCTTTAAAGTGCAGATATTGCTTTCAAATTGACCTATTTATTCAGGGCATTTAAACTTATGTTTGCAGCCGAATTAAAACAATTCTTTTTATTTCTTTGGTTGTACAAAGGAATGCTTGAACACGGGTTGAAAGATAAGAACAAAAATGTATGCTTTTGACTCTTAAATCCATATTCCAAGGCGGTTTCTAGAAATTGTATTAATTAGTTGTGAACACAATAGAATTATAAGATTATTAATTGGGGGAAATACAAGCCACTTGGACAATTATCGCCTGATACATTTCAAAGGGCCTTCTAGGTAACAAATCTTGAGACGTCGGGTCACGTTCGACCCCCTAGATACTTTATCAAGTTTGACACATGTAATTTCCCACCGGCCGCGAAAGTTTCACTTCCGCTGGACTTAAACCATTATCGCGACAATTTCGACAAGCCCTTTATTGCCCCTCGAGTCTTACTTGGTGCGTTTATGAATATATTTTCAGATTTATTGCCTTCGCACTTCTTTTGGAAAAATCGCGGCCAGCCTGCTGCGGTGCTCTTTTCCAAAACGTAATTACGACAACGGGATGTAGGTAATTGCAGCGCAGTTCACGCTAATTAGAGGAATAGGTAATTTATGATAAGTGACTGTGGCGTGCAAGTATCAAGTTTTGAACCTAAATTAGGGCTCTGTAATATTATATAATTACATCACAATTCGCTATTCTGGTTTGATGTTCTTTCCAGATGGGTATGTAATTGAAAACCACTCATTTAATTACTTTGAAATGTATAGGTCTACAAAGATAAGTGTTCTTATATGAAAGTGGATTCGACACTCAACTTTGGATATTTGTAAACATCAATCTTGATTAATTGCTTTTATTGGTATATACCTACTGATCGTGTTGTTTATTATTTCAGCATTTTAATCGATGTAATTACAAAGAATAATTGACAGCTACACCAATTCTTTTTAATTTCACCCCTTGTTGATAATTCTATACCAGACAGCTGAAAAAAATGAAAACGGTTAACAATTTAATGTGGAACTTCACCTGGGACCAATCGATTGTAAAATGTGCTTATACGTTGTAGATAATTTAGAAATTTGTTTGTAGCATACTCCCTATTTGACGACTTAATTAACTCTGGCGTATGTAACTCGAAAAACGTGGCAAAGAGCACGGATATGTTGTTCAGAGAAATTCATACACGCAACATTCTGTGAAATTATACAACGCATTCCCTCCAATGAGAATTAACCTGTACAGTTTTTTTTTCACATAATAATAAATTACTGATGAACAGGTGGTAGGTACCATAATAATATGACTGCCGAGATAAGGTGCAAAAGGTTGTCTGCTGCTACCATTAGCGAACTAACTTCTTTGAGTATTCATACGTCCGTTTAATGGCTTCTCTATCGTGGTATGATTTAAAACGCCAAATATGCCGAAGGCAGCAACAGTTATTTTCTCAAAGGCCAAAGTAGCTAAGCCACTTACTATGTTGAGTTGTAATCCCACACATTCTTGTAGGCAGAATCTTCATATTGATTCGCTTTTGTGTGACCCCAAAGTACTGCCGAAAAGAAAATGATGATAATAATTTCGTTGTTTAGAGCTCATTCGATTCACTATTCAGATCTTATCGTTGCATTTTATGAACGACAAAACTACTTCCTCTCCGCATCTTTTATACTTCATAATCTATAAATGTGAAGGCAAATTGACATTAAACTTTATTAATTTGCGTAAACGTTTTATAGCTACCCAATTAGAATCTCCATTACGTAATAACAATTTTCTTTTTATGCACAGCGGGTTGTTCATCGCCGATCGAAGTGCGACGTAAGCACGGTTTATAGCTTTGTATCAACCTAGTTTCAACTAATATTCTAAGAGCCCGCGACGCAAACCATTACCATTGTTTAAATAAAGTATTTATTATATATATTATAATAGCAGCATAAAACGTATAAATGAATAAGTATTTGAGGTGACCATACACCTTACACGAAATGCTGGGTCTGTCGGACCGCATATAGCCGGAAGGTAAACAAATTAAATTGTTTATAAGCTTGATATTTGCGAATTCTTTACTTTTGAACTAGCAAGTTTCTGAGATCATGACATTATAGCTGAGGCTTTCCGCTACAATCCTTACCCCTCGCGCGGCTGGACGCCATTGTCAGACCGGCGCCAAGGGATGTATTTGATAAGAAATCATTACTTAAAAAAAACAGGTCATAATGTATGGTACCAAATTGAAGCTCTTGACTCTGTCGGCAGGCAAATAGCCAGATTTAGTTTGCTGCTGGAAGTCGACAGTTAGTTATAAATTTCTACGGTCAGTCGGTCACTCTGATCCAAGCATTTTAGTTCTGTACCAAAGAGTAAATAACAATAAACCTCTACAACGGATCTTAAAAAGCTACAGAGCTCCTCGGTTTGACCCTACGGGGTCATTGAATTTGACCCATTTTCAACAGGATTGTACATATGGCATGTAAGTCAACTGTGCAAAGTTTGAACCGAATCGGTCCAAGCGTTTGGGAGTTGGCTGCAGTGGAACTTTTTTCAAATTTTTAAAAACTAATTCCAGATTCGTGATTTTCATGTTCAAAACCCCCAGATACCAAATTTCGTCGAAATCAGAATTTTTTCGCATCCCCCAGTAGAGGGTCCTTTCGTGGTAGGAATTTTTAAAAAAATTTCAAAATCGGATAGGGCATACCCGAAAACCTATTCAAAGCGTGCCACCCATCTCTGCAACTCTTATGGTTGCTGAGAAAAAAATTAAACAAAAAATCCACATTTCACCACTTCCTTGGGGGGTGGCTCCCAAACGAAACACGTTGCACCCTTGGTTTATTTGGGACAAGTGCTTGTCTTGATACACTTTATCACCCAATTTTTTTTTACATGCGGTCATGTAACACCTTGTATATAGGTATGCCAAAAATTAAACCTATTCTTGTTTGTGGGGTCCGTGAAGTTAGCAGAACATTGGCGGCACAAATGTCGAGACTAGGTGGATTGGTTAGTGCTTCGTTTGTGCCGGTTTGTGGCGTAAAAAGTTTACCAGCAAAACATACCGTTTGGAAATTGTTTTGATTTTTAGAATATCTGCTAATAGGCCAGTTATTGAGATTTTTTACCTGGAAATAACTCGGGAAGTACTGAAATTTTGTATGCTTGAGTACGTAGAACTAAAATTCATAAAATGCACAATTCGAAACTTGCCACCGGGGCCGCCATCTTGCCAAGATGGCCGTCAAAAGCGGTTTTCCGCCGATATCTCCAAAACTGCGCATTTTAAGAGATTTGTGCCGTCAATGTTCTGCTAACTTCACGGACCCCCAACGTATAGAAGGTAATGAAGAGTATTTAAAGCTTCCCTTACTACGCGGTTTTTATAGATACTGCCCTTTACGCGATCCAAGTGGTGTTTACATGACTTTAGTTTACCCTAGTCTACCCCCGTGACCACCAGTCCATCTACTCTATGGTCTAAGTTTGCCACTGTATCTATACAGTTTTTTTTTATAGTATTCCATATCAAAGTGGCCCACCCTCCCCGAGTTGTACGTGTTTTCAGACCCTTTTACATTTCCATGTAATAACTAATTAGGTATTAGTAGTAGTTGTTTGAAATGCCTTCTTAGCACGTAGCACCTTATTTGCATTAGCGCAAGCAAGCGTTAGTGCTTCTTGCAATAGGGGCAGACAGTCATTTTCAGCGATCAACGACCGTGGTATTTATAACTATAAATTCAATGGTGGTATTCTGATTGGAATGTTATTTACTGCCGTTCACGCTGCTCCATGCATCGGGTTGAAAACAAGGATGTCACGAAGGTCCACTTCACACGTCTGTACGTCAATTACAATATTGAGTATTGCATTTTGAGAAGGAGAAGATTTCCAAAAACCCGTTTGGATAACCACTTGATAAATGTATATGTACGAGTAAACCCTTATTAAATTACCTACTTACTAATTTTTATTTAAAAAAAATCAACCCTACACGTTATACCGTTGTTACATGCCAGAATTACGAAATAAAAAGTGTATAAAGGTTAGATCTCAGATCTCATTAGTACTAACTGTTCTTTTTCCGTTAGAAACATAAGCGTATGCCATTCTTAACAAGTTAAAAAGTAATCGTAAACGATTTACATAAAGCGCATTTCCACTTGCATTCATTTCCCATTTGTAAGATGCAACTTCTGTTAAAATCGTAAAAATCCGGCCACACATATGAAAGATAGCGTTGCACATGGGCAATCCATTGTTGACGTGCTACTTCAATTTCAGTTTATGAGAAGAATTTCATTTCAATGCTTTTCTAAATAAGAAAGTTGAAACTGCGCATGCGCAAACCTAAATTTTAAAACTAATGTTAGATTTTCCTTTGTTCCAAGCGCCTAAGTATCAAATTTCACTTAAATAGTTCCATAGATAAAAAAGTTGGCACTGCGCATGCGCAAAATAAAACTTTGAAACTGGCGCTAGATTTTCCTTTATTCCAAGTGCCTATGTATCACATTTCATTTAAATTTTTCCATAAATAAAAAAGTTGGCACTGCGCATGCGCAAAACCAAATTTTGAAATTGGCGTTTGATTTTCCTTTATTCGAAGTGCTTATGTATCAAATTTCGTTTAAATTCTTCCATAAATAAAAAGTTGGCACTGCGCATGCGCAAAACCAAATTTTGAAATTGGCGTTTGATTTTCCTTTATCCCAAGTGCCTATGTATCAAATTTCGTTTAAATTCTTCCATAAATAAAAAAAGTTGGCACTACGCATGCGCAAAACCAAATTTTGAAATTGGCGTTTGATTTTCCTTTATTCGAAGTGCTTCTGTATCAAATTTCGTTTAAATTCTTCCATAAATAAAAAAGTTGGCACTGCGCATGCGCAAAACCAAATTTTGAAATTGGCGTTTGTTTTTCCTTTATCCCAAGTGCCTATGTATCAAATTTCGTTTAAATTCTTCCATAAATAAAAAAGTTGGCACTGCGCATGCGCAAAACCAAATTTTGAAATTTGCGTTTGATTTTCCTTTATTCCAAGTGCCTATGTATCAAATTTCATTCAAATACTTTTATAAGAAAAAAAGTTTGCAATTCGGTTTATAAATGGTCGAGATGCGAAAGGGGCACTGTGAATTTTGAATCGATTCGACTCAACTTTTGGCATTGCGTATTATATGGCTAAGGCTATGCCCATATTGAATTTTATGCAATTCAGTTCATAACTAACGGAGATGTAAAAGCGATCGGACATTTCTAAACAAAATTATCGTTCACACGGACAGATAGATGGACAGACAGACCAAGGAACAGACGGACAGACCAACAGGCAGACGACAGATAGCAATGCAAAATTATAAATGATCTCTAGGATCGTTAATAAACGGCAAAAGTGTAAAATTATGGAACATGTAAAAAACGGTTTTTTTGTTTTTTTTACAATAACTTTTTTTGTAAGCGGTACAGAAAAAATTCCTTCCTTGGTACAAGACTCGACCCCATAACGAACCAAATAGCGAAAAAAGTAGAACAATAGCTCTTAAGATAAAAAACTAGTAGCGTCGCAAAGTTAGCGGACGGACGGACGGACGGACGGACGGACAAAGTGGCCACAATAGCGCATTTTTTTTTATTTTTGTGGAAATTCGCTAAAAAACCAACCAGACACGTTATCTTTTCGACATTATTGATCCCGTTTTGAACTAAATGATCACGCATGATAAAATAAATGATTGATAAATTTCACGGAGGGTTGAAAGAACAATTGAAAATTTGATTCATTTGTAAATGAAAACGATAAAATGAACAAAACCGCATAACTGGCCGCTATGATTATTCTTCAAGTTTGACATTTATTTTTCCGTCATTTCGAACTCATTATTCCTGTGAAAAATCCTTTTAAAAAGGGATATAAATTGTACGTATCTACCTGCTCTGTCGTGTTTTTGTGGATGTGGTTTTTGACTTAGAAAGTTTATATGAATTTCGACGCTTCAGATTTGGAGATATTGACAAAGGACGAGTTGATAAACAAACAATTATCAAGATTACAACTTTTACTGGAGATTTGGTGCGTAAGATGGAATAAGAAAGACTACCTACAACTTTTCTAACGTGGCATCTTTAAAAAATGATCGAGGTTATGAAACGTCTTACTTTTCCTTATTATTGTAAGGAATTTCACTTTCTTTGTAATCAATGAGAAATATTGAATGATTAGGTCATAAAATTCGTTTAATAGATTGTTCTTAAAATTAATTAAATTACGTCAAGGGCAAGGTTTGGAGGACCAAGACTTGTTCTGTTCTGTGCATATTTCTTTGTTGTTAATATGTGCATGCTTTTTGTCCAAATATAAGAGTTGTTATGAAATTACATTTAACGTAAGATTGGAGTACGTATTACATCTAACAGGCCTAGGGCGGGTAAGTATGACTTACAATCCTCCTGTCAAGTTGTTATATTGTAAGATGTCAAAAACGGCCGATCGTGCAAAAAATCTTGTGCAAAATACACAATTAACAATAAAGAATAGAATGTTTTGTAGTTAAGTACGAGTAGAGAATAATTATTAAAAACGATAAGAATTTGTGTTTTTTTCAATTAAAATGGTAATTGAATTTTTGATTAGTTGATTATGCAATTTTGGGGAAGAATTGACACTTGAACACTTTAAAATTACTGGAAACTAAACTTTTACTAGGACCTGAAAGTTGTGATGTCTCCGCAACCGGGACTTCCAGGACGCAACATTCCCATCGTGCCAATTGTGTTTTTACATGTGTAACGAAAGCTTGTTAAATTTTTCAAATTTGTGGATTTCAAGATTATATTCGGGTAGAAGTGCGTATCGATGATTCAGATTTCTGGGAAGTTGTAGTTATCATTAAAATTAACAAACATTTTTTAGCGCATTTCCACAAAAATAAAAAAAAATGCGCTATTGTGGCAACTTTGTCCGTCCGTCCGTCCGTCCGCTAACTTTGCGACGCTACTAGTTTTTTTATCTTAAGAGCTATTGTTCTACTTTTTTCGCTATTTGGTTCGTTATGGTGTCGAGTCTTGTACCAAGGAAGGAATTTTTTCGGTACCGCTTACAAAAATAGTTATTTGTTTCATTAGTACAAAAAATGTCAGTTTTCGGGACGAGGAAGATAGTTGCTGGACGACGCGTTAGCGGAGTCCAGCACCCTTCCGAGTCCCGAAAACGCATTTTTTGTACGAATAAAACATAAAATTTTTTCTCCAACCCCCTTTACTTCAAATTATATTTGAAATTAGATTCAGTCCAGTTTCACTACTAGTATAAGAACTTCTGTTTTCTTGTCCTCACGTGTCATGTCACTCTAGTTTTTAGGTTAACTTATAACCTATTCGTTCTTACTTCTTACTTCTCACCTCTCGCGACTTTGTAGGGAGCAAATCTTGAGGTAGCATGTTCTGCCGTTTCTAAAATCTCTGGCGGAGTGCAATCGATGTCCCTATCAGTTTCAGTCATTTCTATTGTATAGACAATTAATATTGTTATATTTTGTATTGAAATAAAAAACTTACCATACAGTTTTTTAATTAAAATTAATTGCAATTAACTTTTTCAAATTTTGAATTCAAAATGACAGATAATAGTGCAATGGGTTTGAAGTAGATGGCGTTACGCGCGACGGCGGGTTGTATACGTATTAAAATTACGTTCATCGAATATGTAAATTACGTTACACATGGTTTAAATAAAAATAGCGAGCGTAAATCATTTTCAATACATGTACATGCATACGTATAGGTAACAGCATTACTTGCATTGAATATGCAAAATTATTTGATTTGTATGTATAGAAATATCTTACAACCTGCAATGTAAAACGATGTCAATGTGACATATCTCCGTGATTGGAATTTTTTAATTGGCCAACTTTCAAGGTCAATTTCTTTTTGGTACTAGGACCAAAAGTATCCACTTTTTGTACAGTTGCCATAGTGAAAGCGATTAATCCGCAAAACGTCAATTTTAGGTACCGAACACTGTCACAAAATAGCGTCTTATTCAGGTGGTTGGAGAAAAAAGTTATTGTAAAAAAAACAAAAAACCGTTTTTTACATGTTCCATAATTTTACACTTTTGCCGTTTATTAACGATCCTAGAGATCGTTTATAATTTTGCATTGCTATCTGTCGTCTGCATGCTGGTCTGTCCGTCCGTTCCTTTGTCTGTCTGTCCATCTATCTGTCCGTGTGAACGATAACTTTGTTTAGAAATGTTCGATCGCTTTTACATCTCCGTTAGTTATGAACTGAATTGCATGAAATTCCATATGGGCATAGCTTTAGCCATATAATACGCAATGCCAAAAGTTGAATCGAATCGATTCAAAATTCACAGTGCCCTTTTTGCATCTCGACCATTTATAAACCGAATTGCAAACTTTTTTACTTATAAAAGTATTTGAATGAAATTTGATACATAGGCACTTGGAATAAAGGAAAATCAAACGCCAATTTCAAAATTGGGTTTTGCGCATGCGCAGTGCCAACTTTTTTATTTATGGAAGAATTTAAACGAAATTTGATACATAGGCACTTGGGATAAAGGAAAATCAAACGCAATTTCAAAATTTGGTTTTGCGCATGCGCAGTGCCAACTTTTTTATTTATGGAAGAATTTAAACGAAATTTGATACATAAGCACTTCGAATAAAGGAAAACAAACGCCAATTTCAAAATTTGGTTTTGCGCATGCGCAGTGCCAACTTTTTTATTTATGGAAGAATTTAAACGAAATTTGATACATAGGCACTTGGGATAAAGGAAAAT
>NW_022170819.1:11450965-11625346 GCF_008802855.1 Photinus pyralis
AATTGATACATCTTAATACGACTACATAATATGGGCTCCAAAACAGCTGCAATGCGTTCTATTTTACATTTGAAGCGGTACCTATCTAATGCGGCAGTTTCCCACGGACCCTTTCTTGCTTCTCTGTGAGCATAGGACCAAACTCGCAAGATATAAATTTTATTTTTTGATTCGTCAAAACTGACACTCTTCATTTATATAAAGTTTAATTACACTTTTACGTGACCTATAATTAAGTTTTGCGTACGATGCCAGTGAACGGTTCATACTCGATTAATGCATCATGTAAAATAACGCAGTAAGCGATAGTTTCATTTGCAAATGCAGATGATGCTTCAACTTCCAGCTTCAAATCGATCACCACGTTATGAACGCTCTCGTTTTGACGGGTGCAATTGATAATGAAGATAGGCTGCTTTTCGAACTCTTTGTAGCTAAGAAGGGAGCTCTCCTGCGACGAGTCGTAATATTGATTACGAAAGTTTAAATATTCTTCGTAAGCATCCACATACTTGTTATCGGTAAAAACCAGATTTTGCTGCTCATACGGATATCTTCGGTTGTTAATGTTTGCTTTTATATTGGAAATGCTTAAATGGTTAAACTCGCTCGCATCTGCTTCTTTGTTATTTCGCTTCCTAGTTTGGAACGCAATCAGTAGCCATTGAGGCCGTTGAAAACCGGTGCTGCTTTTTACCGACCAAACCAATGATCTGGTGCTGGGTAAGGTTGGGTATACGTAAAGGTCGCGCGCATGAAACGCCACTTGTATCGGCGAATTCTTGTTAATCCTCCCGTAGATCGATAACTTCATAGCATCGTTAGGAATTATGTACGGAACTTTCCATGTTACCTTCGTAAGATTAATCTTAACTTCAGTCTCGCCTTTATAGCAATCACTATCGTCCTTGGAACGAATTAATATCAGTTCTTGACGGATGTTGACTAGAGGCTTCCTGTATCCTTCGGCAAACCCGAGTACATGCTTTAGAGGTATGGAAGCGCAGAAAGCCGTCTTCGTGCTATTTAGTATCTGAGGAGACCCGGAAGGGCTCCAACCTGCATGCGATAAGCATCTGCTTTGATCTGATGTGTATGAGCAAAACCCCTTGATGGTGCTGTTTATTCCGGGTAATCGAACAGTTTCTATCACCTGATCACCCAAAATAAACCTAATTTCGTCGAAGAGAAAGAGCGGCGCGTTGTTGGTGAAATCGTAAGCTTTATTTGCGGTAGTCGGATTCAGCGTTCCTTCTAAATATATAACGCTATCGTAGGTGGCCGTGATGAGATCCGCTTTCTGTATGACGAGATTAATCTCATCGGAGTTACCATAAGCGTTTGTCGTATAAGGATGGTATGTTCTGCGATCGCATTCCACGATCATGTCTTCATACTTTACGCCCGTGAATAGGTTTTTTAATGCTTCTTCCATCTTTTCTTAGTACTGTATAGCCGAGATATTGCAAAAACTGTACGTCGTCTTCGGTTAATGCACCGCGAGCAATTGTTGCGTCGATGGCCGACGATGGATGACTAAATGAAGAACCTTGCTTACAGAAAATTTTAAGTCCCATATTTTTTCAGCTCCAATCGAATAGTCACTCTTTCTTCGCCGAAATCTACTAAATGACCGTCTTGATCGACTAACCTCAAGGTTATGTTATCTATTTGATGCGCGAGTACCGGTAAATATATAATCGTAGCCGGCTCCTTGATTAACTTATAGCCCGGCTCAACGTGTACGTCAAATTCAAAGATTGTATGAGATAGCGCACTGTTTCTGTATGCTCCACCCGTTAGATTACACTCGACGTGTATATTAGTAGCGTTGATTATTTGCACGTCCAGATCAGATTCATGGGTTCTACCTCCTTTATACAATTTAGGAGAGAAACCGAGCATGCGACCGATGGAGTTCGATTTCCTAAAGTCAATATCGTGTATGGTTTTCATTTCGCATTTTAGCGTATTATTATTAGGTCTCAACATAAAGTCCATCGAATTGGTTGGTTCGTTTATATGATGCTGTAGAATCCTGTTGATCTCTTCAATTTCATACGCGCCACTCGGAATGGTAATCTCTTTGAAGATGCTATCGGCCGCTGCATAGTAAAATTTGTTGTTTCCCTCAAATATATTGCGTATAGAATTACAGCCGTAAAAGCCAACCAACCCTAATCCATATTGATAATTGCGGTCTAGTTCGATCGGCGGAAAATATGAGGTGCTGAGGACGTTGCCGGCACCTGTTAAGGTGAACGTTTGAGACATGACTGATGAAGTAAACAAACTCTAGGTTCAATTATTATTTATTATACAGAAAATTTAAACATAAATGTCCACATATCAGCGTATTATAATTTTGCTCCCTAGTATAATTGTATATGATGTTGCATCCGGATAAATATTTAACTATTTCTATTGGTGGCGTCAAGTCGCCGAAGCTATCATAGTAAACTGCCTTCATGCCGCGTTTCTTGAAAGCAACCCAATGCGTACCTCTTCCTTTAGCATCATCCAGGTTTACGATAGCGCACTCGTTTAAATGGGGTTTTCGCGGTAATTTATCACGCATAAACACTCCTCTGAAGAAGGGTACGTCTTTCGCATACTTTACAAGATCCGAGTCCGTTAATGCTTTTCGCGGCAAATTTAAAAGTTTTTTGCCGGATATGGTTTTAAATATAAGGCGTATCCAGTCTTACGCGGTTGAAGATACAGCGAACTGCCTTGTTTACCCAACGAGGCGGCCTCCATTGCCATGTTATGCCGTTTATTTTCCTCCAGCTGCTTCTTCGCGGCCGACGCATCGTTAATTGCTTTAGCTATACCGCTAGCTCCACCGGCCATTGCGCCCGCAGCCGAAAGACCGGCAAAGAGCGGTACTAGGAACGGAAGAAAACCTCCGACTTTAGGTATTGGTATCACTCGCGGCACTCTCACTCTTTGCTTACCGCCTGCAGCTTTAACCGCTCTCTTGGCGGCCAACAAACTTATTTTGATAAGTTTATTCAAGTTTTCCGATGATGATAGGCCTTTTATTGAATTTCGAATTGGCGTTAAAACTCCACCTCTAAACGAACAAGTCTTCTTCTTTTTCCCGCGCTTTGCGATACGTCGTGTTGCTCCCATGCCAAGCTTCCTTTTGGCCTTCATTGCTCCAGCTACGGCTAATGCTGCTGCTTTCTCTCCAAAACTAGCGTCCTTTGCCTTTACACGATCCCAAGCTCGAATTTGAAGTTCTTTATCGGCCCGATGACGATTCTCAACGTCTTTGAATTGATTGTATGCGATGTCGTGTTGCTTGCATGCAGCGTCCAACTGATTTATTCCTTGATCACCCCGAGCTAGACGCTGCTGTAGTTTGGTTCCCGGTCCGCAGTATTGATATCCGGGGATATGAAGTTCCACCGGCAATTTGTTTATCAAGGTGTTTATAAACCCCTTTCCTACTCGGCGATCGGCCATGAACTGATCAGTATAACTCAAACTATCGAGTAATAATGAAGTTTATGAAGCAACCTCAGCAATTGCATGTTGAGGATCATGATTTGTATACTGAATCGGAAGTGTCGGGGAAACACGGCTCATTATTTCCGGCTTCAATTAGAGCGGTCATCTGTGGACCATCGGGATCCGGAAAAACGAATGCGATGATAAGTTTATTAGAAGCAGCGAATGGTCTGAAGTTTGAAAATGTATATGTATACTCCAAGTCGTTAGAGCAGCCGAAGTATAAATATCTGGAACAAGTACTTAAACCCATTAAAGGCATTAAGTATAATGCTTATAGTGATAAGGATGACGTAATAACTCTAGAGGAGATTAGCAAAAATTCGATAATGATATTTGACGATGTTGCGTGTCTAAATCAAGATATAATTAGGGATTATTTCTGCAGAGGACGACATTCTGGTGTGGACTCGTTCTATCTTTGTCAGACATATTCCAAAATACCTAAGCAGCTAATACGCGATAATGTAAACGTTATTGTCCTATTTAAGCAAGACTATATAAATTTGAAACATGTATATGATGAGCATGTTGGTAGCGACATGACCTTTGAGCAGTTTAAATTAATGGGCTCAAAGTGTTGGATGCATAAGCACGATTTCATGTGTATTGTAAAGGACTTTGATTATGGCCGATATCGACGAGGTTTTGATTGTTATATCACACTTGGACAACTTTGAACTACTTTTGAACAACATCATTGAGCCGGTGTGGGTAGCTTTGAACCGATGTTGGACCGCCTCTGAACCGCTTATGAACCGCTTTAGAACTGCTTTGAACCGGTTTTGGACAGCTGTGAACCGATATTGGACCGCTATGAACCGCCTTTGGACCGCCTCTGAACCGCTTATGAACCGCTTTAGAACTGCTTTGAACCGGTTTTGGACAGCTGTGAACCGATATTGGACCGCTATGAACCGCCTTTGGACCGCCTCTGAACCGCTTATGAACCGCTTTCGAGCTGTTTTGAACCGGTTTTGGACAGCTTTGAACCGATGTTGGACCGCTATTGAACAGCTTTTGATTGCTACGAACCGTTTTTGCACCGATATGAACCGCCTTTGGACTGCTATTAGAAGCACTTTTCATCGATAATCAGTTTAGTTGATTGTATGCGGGCCGTTAAGATGAACGCGCAAGATCAGGCAATTAAAAGAAAATTAACTAAAACCCGTAGCGAAATAAAACGCAAGCTTGCGGCTCTTAAAAGAGGCGAAACCGAAACATTGCGATTAGTGGAAGAGACTTATAAGCCCATAGTTGACCCATTGAAGACACTAGCTAAGCAGGAGTTGAAAAAACAAGCGTTAACGCCAAAAGCTGAAAATAAAATTGAATATGAATCAACTCCAATGCAAGAACAATTTGCAACACCTCGACGCACCGAAACTACTGCAGTTCGTAAACGAATTAGTTTTCCGCCTGATATTAGCGAAATAGCGCTTGACGAAGAAGAAAACGATGAAGCGGAGGAAACTACTAGATCGATTAGCAACTTATCACAGCTACATGATGATCAGCAATTTTTAGACCAGTATCATCATTTACCTCGTCATTATATCGACCGGCTGATTAAGGATGCAACGGGAGAGGTCGATCACGTTCACGGACTTCGATACGATTCCGAATTCAAAGAGTGGGCTATAGGAGATTCTATAGTGCAGTTTGAAGGACCCGATATAAACATAAAAAATACACTTTATACCGGCACTCCTGGGCTATATGAATTGCTCGTGCTCAAAAAGCCACATAATTACTCCTTCAAGGATAGTCAATCGTATAAAGATATTTTATTAGCTACTAACGCATACAAAAGGAACTACGACCCTAGACAACAAATCATGGGTACTAAGTCGCATAAATACGTTAAGATCGTGAAGCCGCTACTATCGGAACATTTTGGAGCAGGTGTGAAGGAGGTTAATAATAAACAGAAGGAGTACGTGTATTGGAATACTCCCTACGAACTAGTCGAGCGTCTCAGACTGTTACACGCATCGCAAGCAGCCGGTCATACCGGACACAACAACGAGATTTTAAGCATTGAAGAGGAGCTCCGAGAAGAAGGTATAATCGCTTAGTCCGAAAATGAGCGTTGACAAATTCGGAAGACATTCGTCCTCAAGATTATATAACGAACAGAATACCTTGCAATTTACCGCCGCTAATGATTATGATATGCAAAACAAGAGAATATGTAATGTTGCCGATCCTGCTAAGGGTAGCGATGTTGCTACAAAACAATATGTGGATAATAGTACTCGGAACGCCGCAAGCCAACAATATGATATGCGTGGTAATCGGCTAACCCATCTAGCTGATCCGGTGAACGATGGCGATGCCGTAACAAATGGATACCTACACATGTTTGTAAAATCGTTTAAGTCAATCACCGATGGTCATATGAATGTCATGCATGAAATGGAGCGAAACTTGGATGAAATTCGCGAAAAACTAGGGATGAGTCCGGTGACGGACTTTGCCGAATTGACTATGCGTGAATCTCCGCCATTTATCGGTAGTGATTTGGAAGATGACGAAGCTCGACGTCGTCGAGGAATTGCACAGATCGGCGAGAAAAAATTTTCCCCGAAAAAGAACGATAATCAAGCATCGTGATGACCTATGGCAAGCTGATTTGGCCGAATTCACCCGATATTCTAAAGATAATCGAGGTTATAAATATATATTAACCGTAATTGATTGCTACTCCAAATACCTATGGACGCGACCCCTAAAATCGAAGAGTGCTAGTGAAGTGAGCAAAAACATGACTGCTATTATATGCGAAGGAAGAGTGCCAGTCAATTTACAAACCGATCAAGGAAAAGAATTCTATAATAAGGATTTTGAAAAATTAATGCTGAAACATGCCATCAATCATTACTCTACGTATAGCGTAAAGAAAGCGACCATAGTTGAAAGAGTGATAAAAACTTTAAAAAATTCATTATATAAGCGGTTCAGTCTTCGCGGAAGATATAAATGGATTGATGTGCTAGCGGAAGTGACTTTAGGCTACAATAATACGAGACATTCGACTATTAAGATGAAGCCTAAAGATGTAGCCGCAAAGACATACTTACCAATGTTCCATAATATAAAGATAATGGGAGCAGCTAAATTCAAAATTGGTGACTTTGTACGAATATCCAAGTATAAATCGGTGTTTTCAAAAGGCTACACTCCGAACTTTTCTACCGAATTATTCAAGGTGGCTAAAGTAAAAGTTGGCAATCCCGTTACGTACTTATTGGAGGATTCATTTGGTAAACCAATAATGGGGCAATTCTACGCGGAAGAAATGCAGAAAACTGCTCATCCGGATATATTTCTTGTTGAGAAAGTGTTACGGCGTAAAGGAGACCTGCTCTACGTTCGATGGCTTGGCATGGATAAATCACATGACTCGTGGATTAAAAAATCAGATTTTGTATAACTTGTGTTTTATTATTATAAGTACACATGCTATTATATTTTACAATGAATAAATATGATTATGAACATACGCACTTGATTTCCTATCCTAATAAAGTAATTTACAAAGAATACATATGATTAATAGCTATTATACATTTAATTTCATGTCCTAATAAATACCTATAATTACAAACATACTCCCTAATTACTTATCCTAAGTCCATTTCAGCGGGAATACTATAATGTCCCCAAGGCAGCGTATCGATACCATTTGGCATCAAATACCTCTTATTATCGTTGTTACTAAGAGCAATTTTATGCTGCTCCATACTATATACATGATGATTTTTTGATATGATGCTGCTTTGGGTGACACTTTTAGTAATCCCGCTCCTTAAACATTCTAAATAATCATTGAAACTTAGTCTATTTTTTACAATATAATCTCTAATACCTTTTAATTTCATTACATCATTGTCGCTATCCATAGTTTTATAACTGTACATTTTAGATGTCAAAGCCACCCAATCGGTTATGATTCTACCGCCCAATTCATCCTTCATCATTCCTAGCACTTTTCCATTACATCTAGGGATATTATAGATGTTGTTTTCAGGATAATCAGACGTATCGAATCGTGAAATATTTGCACGTATCAATTCGTATGCATCATCACATACCATCTCGTACACGAGGCTATCGGTATCCATATACAACAATTTCAAGCGGTCGTCGCTAAACTGATGATGCATAAAGTTATAATGAAAATCGTACATTCTAGTTTTCGAAATTTCCAATATTGCCATCCCAACATATAGCGGTTTATTAAATAGAATTTCTGTTTTGGATAGCTCGATAGCCAATAATTCATCATCGAAGATCTCTCTGCTATGGAAATTGGGCTGGGATATATAATAATTGGCTCCGTATCTACCACTCCACCGGGTAACAAGCTTAATAATGCGATGGTTCCGCACATTCTCCATCGTTTTTCCGAAATTTGCATTATTTAATAATTTATATAGATTTTTTTCAAAAGCGTTAGTGGCTTGCGCTCGTAACCTTGCGTTCAAGTCTATATATGGTTTTAACCAGCAAGATTGTTTAAAGTTAATAGCCCGGTGAACTCTTTCAAGGATGAGACCTGCTTGAAGACATTGTTTTAAATTTCTATAGTGAATAACATATCTAGTTTTTGAATGCAAGGTTGCGAGCAATTTCTTATTTTTAGCGCCCGGTGGAGTGTCGTGTTCAACGCAGAAAGGAATGGATTTATGTTGATCGTGCAATTGCCTGGGATACAATAAATCCACCTCTAAAATGAGACCTTCGACCGCATCATCAGGTGTATTTAATATCGCTTCAGGAGTTAATGACTTTAATTTAGCCTCACTAAGCCACTTAAAATTATTTAAAGGTAAACACTGGCTTTGAGCCCACCCATACAAGTTAACCATATCCATATACATGATATGAGTAGGGGGTTTAGTAGGATCGTAATTCTTCCCATTCAGATATTTATTATTGGCCTTGCTGTATTTCGTACAGCATTGCGTTATGCCTCCCCTTATACCTTTTTCAACAAACAACATCATATCAACATCTGTGAGCAGCTCGAGTTTAACTTTGGTGTAATTCAGCATGCATTGCCACGTGTATCCGGGCGCTGTGAAAAAGAATGCTGGATCGAGTTTATGCGTTGTTATGCACTTTTCTCTAAAATTGGTGAATACATCTGCAAGTATAAGCACATCGCTCATCAGATAAAGATCGCTATATTGACCCAAGTTTTGAGTGTCAAATTTTCGCCAAACGTTTCTAGCATGCGAATATTCCTGATCTGAAATGTGCGACTGCCTCAACTTGCTGTAAAATTGTATCTTTTCCGGTAAATTGGTTTCATTAAATTTTTCCCAACTATCCATATATTCATACGGATACACGCCCTTTTTAGTTAAAAGTTTCAACTGCTCATCATTTAAATGGCTTAACGTGCTACGCAAAATTTTGAAATCGTCAAACTTTAAATAGGACGCTAGATTATCTAATGATTCGCTCATGAAGCGATACGAATCTACGAATCTGAATTCGACATCTGCATTCTCCATTTTCTTAGTAAATGAAATGTAACGCTCCTTATTCTTAGGTAGCAGCGTGACTCTCCCAGGAATAGCTTGAGCAATATCCTTAATTATAAAATGACTGTCGTATCCACTAAAATTATGAAAAAATATGGGTATCATATGTGGTACTTTATAACGTAAATTGCAGGCCTGATGGGCACTACCGCGAAACCGACCTGTAAAGTGGCAGTGATCGCGAACTTTGACCTGGGGCGGTAAAATGGGTCCTTCACAAATATGACAATAGGTGGATGCATTATATCCCAACATTTGCAAATCATTTAACGGTTCCATTTGCACTGGATTAATGAAATATTGTTGTAAATTGTTTGAAATTTCTTCAAGTTCACTGGTAAACCAATTAATACATTGCTCACCCCTCTGCAGGCGGAACCTCGACAATGAATTATCAAAGGTGCAATGCAAATAATATGCAATGCTACATACGTTATGCTGCTTATACTTTACGGTGTTTTGCGTCTCATCATCCTGAAAATCTTGTACCAAACATTCCAAATCACAATAAATGATGAAAGGAGCGGTCTGTTTGAATTCATGGTTCTTGAAATATACATGTGAACCGGGCTCTGGCATATTTATTTTACACTTATTAACTAACTTACAATCTAACTCATGTGCATTAAGTTTATCTGGTGAGCTAAAATAGTGGAGACACCTATCGCAAATATACAGCTTTCCATGTCCCTTCGTCAACTGTGAACGTACCAATCTCGACAAATCTTTGATCCAGCAGAAATGAAATCGAACCGCTTCATCGGGTTCCTCACTATTGTGAGCGGTAGCATTATTCTCAATATCCTTTTCAATTTCATAATTCTGCTGGATCATGAGTAAATTAACGTGATTCGCTTTCTTTTCGGTGTTAAGATAAATAGGAACAGTGACATAATCGGATTGCGTTTTTCTAGTAAGGCCGTAAATATTGATAGATAAATTTGGATTTTGTTTTAAAAATTTTTGGAGTTGGTCTAAAGACATGGGGAAGCTAATACCATCAAAATTTAAGATTTGCGCATAATATGGATAAGAAGAGATACGATTGGTGTTGAGGGTAGCGGGGAAGAGGGCTGATGACAACGCCCATCCAAAACACGCTTCATCATTATTTTTAACATTGATGACCGCTTTTTTAACTTGAATTTCTTTAGGTAATTCTATAAAAGACGAGGCGTGCATTAAAGTCACACTGTTTACGTTCACAGTCAACGAAATTATCTTGGACAACCCCCACCCACTGTCCTGTTCCTCAAATTGCATTAAGCGCTCCATCAAATAATCCACCGCGTTATTATTAAATAATTGCTTCAAGTTAGCTTCACTTAAATCGCTAGATAAAATAGTAAAATTCTTAGTTAAAAAACTAAATTCCCTACATGCTAGTGCTTCATCATTCTTATTCAACGAGGGCTTTACAAATTCCGCGCAAAACTCAAAATTTGTTTTCAGCGGGCTATTATATTTGGGATAGATGTCTCTAATCTTAGTGATAAATAACTTACAGCTATCGTTAAAAAATGATCCTAAAGTCTTATGTCCTAGATTGATAATAATACCGGTACTCACACGCGATTTAAATGCGGTAGCCAAATCTCGCCATTCCACCAGCGGTCTTCTACCTAGGGAGGAGCCGGCAATAGACTTCCCCAACTGGTTAATAAGCACCTTGTAGCGTTCCATTTTACCAGCCACAGCTGCAAGGTGCCGTTTATCTCCAACCGTTAGCGGCTCTGCTAGCGAAGATTGGATTTGCCTAAGATTAGCATCGATGATGTTGATGAATTTTGGAACCTTGCTAGCAGAGCCAAGATTATAGTTTTTATAGAAATGGGCAATCATTTCAAGCGTTGTATTCACATTGTCTAAAATATAAGCCATTTTTCCTAGAATATCTACATTAAAATACCGAAAGTTTTATTTAAGATAAAACGCTCTTACCTGATTTTCGCTGCTTAAAAGAGGATTTCTGCTTTGAAGTAGTAGTTGAGACAGTCTGCTCACATACACATACACATACAAATGCAATGACTTAATTGAAATGCGTCAGCTTAAATACATTTCGATGTAGATAAGAGACGGGATGCTGCTTCCGCTCAGAAATTTCTAGAAACACTGCCAGGATGCTGCATCCGCTATGATTAGATAGAAAATTGAAATAAAAGCCGAGTGCAGTTAACGTCTCAGTCAGTGATTCGTGCGAACTAGTTTGCGGCGTTATTTGGTGAGTATGATTTTAATGACTAATTTTGTTAAGTAGCGGTTAGATTATTCATTTTTTCACTTATTTATTTGTTACAGATATTTACTGCTCATAATAATGGAAGAATTTGATTTCGCCTCCTTGAACTCATCTACCTATTGTAAGCCATTCATAAATGCAAAAGATCTGGAAATCGGAAATAAATACCCAATTACTGATATCGGCGTAATCGGCACCAAGTTTGGAGATCGAATTATGGTCGAAACCGAGACCTTCAAGTGCATACTGCCGCAGCGTTACCATACATACCTCACAGAAGAAAATCGGCTGGAGTTCCTCAAGTTGACCGTAACAAATAAAGTTGTATTTATATCTAGTATAGGAGCGGTAGGCTCAACAACGAATTTACAAATAATTACATAACCCTAATTTGAAATATGAATAAAGGTGTTAACCATTATTGATGAACCTTTGAAATATTTCTTTTACTACCCTGCACCTCTACAGCGACCCACCATCACCTCGTTATAGGTTAATACGTCTCCCATTTATAATAATCTTGCGCAACATCGCTAGGCGAGAGGCTCAAAAGGAGTCTAATTATATTGAGACGAAGAGCGAATTGTTAAGTTTAAGTGTAAATGACTTATTGAAAATATGGATCAAGATTCCAACCGTATTTCAAAGAGATTGTGAGCTGCGGAATCGAATACACGTAAATGGCGGGAACAGGAAGCAACATCCGGTTATCGGCAGGAAGCAGCATCCGGTAAATTCTAATCAGCAGGAAACGTAAATGGCGGGAACAGGAAGCAGCGTCCGGTCACGTCAACAGGAAGCAGCATCCGGTAAATTCTAATCAGCAGGAAACGTAAATGGCGGGAACAGGAAGCAGCGTCCGGTCACGTCAACAGGAAGCAGCATCCGGTGTTGTAAACAGGATATCCTAATCAGCAGTATGCGTTTCCTGGTCCAGAAATAAACGCGGGAAACCTAGATATGACGTAAACAAAATGGCCGATACTGCATTCTGATTGGTGTGACGCGTTTCCTGATCCAACCCAAAATGTGACGTAAACAAAATGACCGACCGAAATACTCGATTCTGATTGGTGTGACGCGTTTCCTGATCCAACCCAAAATGTGACGTAAACAAAATGGCCGACCGAAATACTCGATTCTGATTGGTGTGACGCGTTTCCTGATCCAGAAACACCGGAAGCAAAACACGCAAAATGTGACGTCACAAAATGGCCGACTCACGCGCTCTCATTGGCTCACACGTGACCACGTGACCACAATACTCGATTCTGATTGGTTTGACGTCACTTCCTGATCCAGAAGTCCCTTTGCTCATCTACTTTTAGAAACTGTCGATTATTCATTGTACCAGTATAAATAAAAATAAAAAATTGTAACGTTAATAATTAAATTTAAATTCTAAATTTTGTTTTAAAATTCGAGTGTGTTATACATTTCGTCACAGGTTCTATATTAGGTGAAAGTCCTCTGACTCACAGCATATACAGCGTGTAGAGTTTACGTTGATCATAAACGAGCACGCTTTTGCTCTAACTTTAATAGACACTGCAGCAAGATTGAACTAAAAATAACTGCTTGATGAAATGATACACCAAATATACCAATTTATATATGTATATTATAAACTAAGAGTAAACTCAACATCAATGGCAGTTTAACGAAATGTAAATACGTTTAAGATTGTCACAAAATAATAATAACAAATAGACAGGTAACTACTTAAATCTATCAAAAATATAAAATATTTAATATAAGATAATGGAAATTGAAAGACAAAAACAAAGATAGCATAAAAATATTACAAAACGAAAAACTTAAAAAATAAAATAATACAAAATAATACATTATAAGTGCTACTGGAAGGAATAATAATAAGTACCTATTTATAAAATTTAAAAATGTTACAATTTAACACTTAAACCTACTTAAAGACATAACATTTGAAATTAGAATAAAAAATAAAATAAAGTACAATTGCCATCCGTCTTAAAAGCGTAGGTACCTACTGGATAACGATAGTGGAATTGCAATCTTTTATGAGGTATGTACTTTTCTACAGTAATAGCCCAGCTCCTTGCATTTTTCGCATAAATTTTGGGGGTGCACCTTCGATTGGTCGGAGACGTCCAATCCGTCCGGTTTTTCTAATGAACGCTAAAATTTAGAAAAATGCGATTAAAGCTATCTGACAGTTGACCTCCATCGATACAAAAGTATTTATGTAGAATGTTATCTAACAGACAATTTTAACCGAAACATGAAAAACGGCTCAAAGAGCGCTCTTCGCAAAGCGAGTGATAATCCAAAGAACAAAAACAGTGTGAGAATTTTGGGAACCTCGCTACCATTTCAATACTGAAATGCATGATTTTGATTGTACTCGCACTAATCTAATTTATAATAATTTGAGATTTTACTGGTCGAGAAAGGTCGAAATGAGGGGGGGGGTGCGAGGGCTGACGGAAAAAATCCGTCCGTGGTACGTGCAGTGTTTTGAACAAACATGGCGGGCATTATAAAAGCTCAATAATTGGTCATATTTACCTGTTTATGCGGATATACATTGATATGACATTTGATGCATTCCTGACCCATGTTGGCCCATGAATTTCCAGACATCCACTTCCGTTTACATTTGGGACATGTGTACTCTCCAAAGCATCGTTTTCGACCTTGATACGGAGTTTTGCCTTCACCTTTCGGCCGGGCCTAGAACAATTACTATTTGTACAAAGTGTTCAGTTTGGTAAAGTTAGTAAGTGGATAGGTACAATGAATAATTAGTAAATTGCACTTAAGAGGTGGTATAGTGATATTCCACAGTTAGTGGAAACATTCAACTTCTGACGCATTAAATTAAGAATAATAGTAACGCGCTTAATAGTCCAATGCTATATTATGATGATAGCCTCAGAGGAATAAATTTATTCCTATGAGATGATAGTATTGTCGTGTCATTCCTCTGAGAAGTATAGGAACCAGAGGACCATTGCATGGCGTATTTTCGCGGACCTTACACATTAAACGATCATAAGGGGCGAGTCCGAGGGTCCCTATGCAGCTTTGGAACCGTGTTGCGCGGGGGGCTTGAATACTCGTGTTTTTCTATTAAGTATTGCAAATCTGAATAATTCAAGTGAATATCGTAGAAGAGTACTCTCACACGAAAAATGGAAGGTCTGAACGATACCTATCTTTCAAGGGGGAGAGCTTCAAATTCGCGTATGTGGTAAATGGAGTATCAAAAGAGGGTATTTTCAAAGGGGAACGTAACGGGTAGTTAGAAAATCAAGCCTGAAATGGGCGCTCGTACTAAAAATTCGGATTTGGGCACATGAAAAAAAGTTTCTGGTAAAATTATGCCGACATATTAAAACTAATTAAATCCTGCTTTCATCTACAACCCTTATAATTGTCACGGAGCACGTATTTTCCCACCAGTTCTGGTGACCACTCTGTATATGAACACCCGGTATCTAGAGGCGCTTCTTTACGAAGTGTCGTACCGAAAATATTTGTGTTGGTTCTAGGAAATGAAGATATAAAGTGTGTTAGCGGTCGCTGCCGTAAACAAAAGCTCCTCCGCTGTTTGCAACCGTTCCCGTCGGCCGTCAAGATATTTCAATTACCTAAGTATTTTTGTTGCGTCCGAAAGCAAAAAAAAAGACTAGGCCGAATTAGTATTTCAGAATTTTAGCCCGTTAAGTAATTATTAGATTATTTTGGTTTCCAATGGTACATATGAAAATAAGCTTAAAACCAGTCGAGGTAAATCCAGCCAATTTTGTAAGTGCAATTAACTGTGTTTCAGTAAATAGCATCCGATTAAGTCGTGAGGGGTTTCAAAAGAAACGCTCTTAATTAATTTGAACTTTAAGACCAATTACAGATTTTTAGGACGTCAGCAGTTCGCAAAAGAACTGGTAAGTTTTGGACAGTATTAATCGCATACGTTCGCGGGTCCGGAGTTTCCTACGTTCTCTCTCCGTATTTTTAGAAGTACCAACGCTTAATCTAGAGGTTTCATAGATTATGCGTCGGAATCCCAGACGAAGAAATCTCGCTGTTTTCATATCCTAACGAGCCGTTGTTTTACAATATCGTTCATTCTGCCCATCCAACTCTCAATGTTTCAAAGGAGTGAAAGGGATACAACGTCATTGTTTGAAAAGTCATCCCAATGACATTCCAGCGCTGTGCATAATTAAGAGCATACCATGATTAAGAGGTCTCGTCAACTTTAAAAAAAGCATTGACATTTACCGGCGGATCACCTAATGACCCTAATGTTTTAAGTGACCGTGTTTGAACTTCAAATCAAAGGAGCCACTCATTATTTAAGACCTACGATTTTGTATTCACCGGCCTTTTCAACCATTTGGATCAACCTAGTGGACAATCAGTACCTATCTCTAGTTTGAACGACCAAGGGGCAGTCCTTACTACTGGTGTATATTAGACATCCATTCGTATTTGTATTCAAAACGTTCTGATAGATGCCTCTCTTAACGATAAACATAGCGCACATAGTTATGGCCTTTTGGGAAGTGTTGATCAATGCATGGAAAATGCGCTGAAGTTACTCGTCTTAGGACGGAAACCTTTTTACTTGTTTATATATGTTACAAACTATTTTAAGGTAAAGTAATACATTTTTATTAAACGTAAATTTGATTACGTGATTTATTTATTGACAATTAATGAACAATAAATTTATAACAGTTAAAATATTATTTAGCACTCACATATACACAATTTATAACAGCGTGAACTATTTATTACTTCGGCTTTGAACTTGGAACTGTCCTGAAACGCAATTCGATTTGCTTATATAGCAAACTCGAGTGTTCTCAAGCGCTCCCGAATGTTCTCGAACATTCTAGAACAAAACATCATATTTCCCGGAAAAATTGCGTCACAACCAACTTCGTTCTGTATCGCAGATCACTAATCTTTCATGGCGCCTCGATGTCTATCGGGATTTCTGGAATATTCGCTCCATTATAAAAGGTCAGATATGGGATGACCATTTAAGAAGACACCACTCAGATTTTTCATTATTTTGTCGATTTTAATCATGAATATAATATTAAAATTTAAATCGATTTTATTATTTGGTGAATAATTACTAGTGAAAATTTGCACCCCCAACAAAGAAGAACATGGTCCAGTTTGAGTGAAAGATAGGAGACAATTACTTAGAGATCGTGAACAATTTTGTTGAGCTAGTCCGCTACTATTGGTTTGCTAACGCTCTTACATTTTTGACAAGGAGATTTCAAAATAGTCATCAGTGATGCCCTTTTAGTGCATAAATGGCGAGCAAAAATTCAAATCAACCTTAGTTTAATAGACCACTCGGTGTACTTATACTTTAAAAGGTATGTAATTATGTATGTATTATTGTATTAACACGACACTAATGAATCTTATCATTTGGAAAGAGTGGAATTCAATCTGCACGTTTGTAAAAAAGATAGGGAGCTTATATAAACACTTCACAATAAAATAGTGCTTTGCAGTGTCTAAACATTAGTCATACATATGATTACAATGGCTATCTTTTATAAATTCTAGATAGTCTTACTTCCTTTGCTTTATATTTACATTAAATTACCGTGACGTGATTGCGATAGTTATGATATCGTCGATAATTAGTAAGTACTGGGTAACGGGTCACACTTTATGGGTAGATAATACAATATTTTTCTATAGTTACATGATGATGTAAAACCACCCCCTTTCGCTACTTTGGTTATAGCAATCACTAAGTACCGTGTGTCCTATTTTGGTTGGGACTGCAGTGTATTTCAGCTGTATCGCACTGGACGTAAAAATATCTAAAATAGGCAGTTTTTACTTTTATTTTATAGCAGATGTTAAATTGATATCTTAATAGATTTGAATGAGTAGATATAAAAATAGATAAAGTGAAACAAATCATTATGCTTTCCAATGACATCTGTCATTCTTATTAAACATGTGACGCGAAGCACGAATTAAAATAAAGTTCAGAACAGAATACAATATTGTTTCCATGGAAACGAAGCGAGAACCTAATCTTGATATTTTTGTGTCGTCTAAATTAAATACCTACAGATTTGTCAGAAATTGTATGATACCTATGGCCGAGCCTATGGCTTATGCTATAAAATAAAGTTTTGTATTATACACGCCAAGAAATGGAAAGTAATGTTAAAACATCCCTTTATGACCTTATCCTGTGCTAGAGGTTGCAACGCCGACAAACTGTTAAATGTGACAAAGGGTCAAATGACCCATAATTTGGAAGTGCTTTTCATTACTTACACAACCATTCTTATTTTTTAAAATATCGATTCAGCTCTAGATCTTACATTTCTCCATATCTCAGCTCAGTAGTTATGCTCCGGCATTCGGCGATAGTCGTAGTTCCACGAATTTTCGTTGGAACACACTGTTGTTTGTTATTTTATGTTGTAGGATTTGCTATATTTTTCGAAAAATTATTTTACAGGGTGTCTAACTTAAGTTTGTAACATATGGAAAACTTGTTTGTTATAAGTTTAACGAAAAAAAGTTATTCTTGATAAAAAGTCCTGCTTATTCCAAAACTCTAAATGCATTACTTACTTTTTCTTTAAAATGCGAGGCTCTCGAATTGAAAAAAAAAACTGTCTTGCAACAACATTTTTCGGCGACATCTAGTGCATAAATCTATAAGCGTAATTTTACAGTTTTGAAAGGTATGTTTATAATGCTGCTCAATAGAGGGCGCTTTTAAGTGTAAATGTGTTACTCATAAAATGAATCAGGTTAGCAATCTGTTGTTTGTGCATATCTGCGGTAGAACTATTAGTCTAAAACCATATTTTTTATACATAAAACACTGCATGGCGGGGGGGGGGGGGGGGGTGATCTCTAAATAGGAATGTGCAAAAACGCTATCATATTAAAATTCCACACTTTCTATGTGCCATGCCGAAAAAGACTTTGGTTCTCGCTCTGTAACGGGAACCCGCGAACAGCGCATCATATTTAATTGAATTTTTAAAATCTTTTTCATGTGTATCTCGAGTAGGCTTAATGGCGACAGCCAAATGGGTTTTTATAGCATTGGTTAGATCGCAAGTTTCCGCGATAAGAACAGACGCGAGTCGTCCAGTTTGCGTTGGTTCCATTTCAATTTTCTGACAGGCACAGCTTGCAGAGAGGGAAAATAGATTTCGATTGGTAGAGAAAGCGACATATGTCCCAGCTTAGTTACATTCACAGGGGTTGGAAATTTCTACGGCACTGGTAAAACTTTTACTGTAATTAATTTTTTATGATAAAATAATTAATACCACGGCCAGCTCAGTAATAAGTAAACTTTTAATGATTCTTACTTGTTTGAATATATGTTGTTGAAAATAGTCCCGTTCCAACTCCACTCTTTTTTTACATTGGTCGCGATTTAAAATATAATGTAATTCATTGTGCGAAAAATTAATATTTCAAGCCCTAACTCGTGATCACGTTCCACATCTAATTATTTATCTAAGCTTTTTCTATTATTCATTAATTCAACACCTGGTACATTTTACCATTCAAAAATCAACACACCTCTGTATGCTAAGTAACATTTTAACCCCCACAAAAGAATTGTAACAATGAACTTAAAATCGTTAGTTTGGGTTCGTTTATCGTTCATAAAAAATATAAAAATCGGTTCACGGAATAAAGTCCCGTAGGTCGACCTCTTTAGGAATGTTAAATTGACTTCAAGCATACATTTTTAAAACCCCCCAAAACGATCGAAATTCAGAAACTTGGATTGTAGAACGCCTTGTGCAATACAAGCTGACCTACTGTATCACGTGGTAAATTTAGCTGCACGTTGAAAATTAATTTTGAGGGATGGTTGGCTACTCCAAATCGGGAACAAACCAGGCTTCAGATTTCTCGAAATTTAATAGATGAACTTTTGTTTATGCACTGGATTAATTTACCAATGTTCCGCAGTATGGAAATGTCAACATTACCAGCATAACTTAGAGTTTTAATAGCCAGAAACAGTGGGAATTAATTAAACCTTCTTACCGGTTACCGTTTTATTCAATCTATTATCACCGCGTATACACCTCGGTATACACAAGAGACGTGCATTTGATTAATAAACTTGTTTTTTTTTAATTTCTAGTAACTAATCACTCCACATATAGCGCAATCAAACGTGCTGTACCTTAAGCACAATGTTTTCGCGGTAACAATTTATTTAAACGCGATCAATCAGCTCCTATAATGCAAAAAAACGACAATGTTCGCATATGTATTAAGAAAGGTCCCTTTTTACATAAATACGCCGCTTATTATTTGCTTTTCTCGTAATGGCAACTCACAATGAATTGACAACGTACCCACGACAATAATTTCGTCAAAATGGTGGCACAGTTTTCCCTTAAAATTACCTTTAATTGAAAATCAATCTTTACGCAATCTATAAACGCCACGCTCAACACGCATAGTTTCGCTTCAAAATTTTTGGAAATAATCCCTTTCTCCCACCTAATTTTCAGTTATGTACTTAAAAAACCGAAACAGATCCAATGAGAACCAGGCTCCGGCTATGTTTTTTTATAGAGGCAGAGGCATGGCAAAAAGTGCGTCCCTCATTATGCATTTGACGCAAGACTTTTGAGGGCCCAGAACAAGAGGGACAATAAATAAACAAATAAGGACGGTTTTTAAAACCGGCAACACAGTGGCGTTTCGACTCTTATTTGGTTTTACACTCGATTCTTATCTAAACGCGCATTTTTTCGCATATAGATCTATTCTGTTTCATTATCGAGCGGTACACGTATAAAATTTGTAAATTCAAAACCAAGATTTTCTAAGGCTAAGGCGAGACGTAAAGTTTCGAGTTTGGGTGTACTAACAGGATTCCGGTTCCATTTTAACTTGCGACCCGCGGTTCTAGGGCGTGCATATTTTCATGAAGTTTTATTATCGTCGAACTTGTCTGTTAATATCTTTGACCTGGGGAAAGCTCCATATAACAACCAATACGAAGACGAACGAAACCTATGAAGGTTCACGTAATGACGAAGTAATATAAATCCTAATCCTGTATGTAAGAAACTGTACAAGAAAGAGCTTCCTATACCATTTTTGGTACAAGACACAATATAAGAAAATACACAGTGATAATACTCGACTATGTTCATAGGGTCACACCACCTTTTATTATATCTCTAGAACAGGGACCGGGATCGGACCGAAAAAGAACCGAAAACCGGACCGAAATCGGTATTTTTCTGGACCGAAAACGGAACCGAAACCGTTATTCCTTCAGAAATGGAAACGTATTGAGAACCGGAACCCATATTACTTTTTTCGGTTCTTTTCGGTTTTTTACGGTTCTTAACATGTTATTGGAAGTTGAAGGACGCGCCGGCAACCACGTCCTGAAAACTGATAAAATATTACTCTGATTGCCATCGGTGGATTATAAATTTTTAATAAGGTGTCAAAATTGAAGGCATTACGGGTGGCGGTAGCGCTAATTTAGCCACTACTTAAAAAAAATAAAAAAGTAGGGACGAGGTTTTAGAAAATAAAATTTTCTGTTTTTTAGTAATAAATTAAGTGTAAATACATATTTCCCTCTTCCTCCTTTATTGCCCTTGTCGTTATAAATTAGCTACACTGACGATACGTCACGTTTTGGTATTCATGACTTTTTCTTCACACCTATTAATTAACAAATCACGTTAATGAATTTTTTGATTTCCATACTTTCTGAAAAACTAGAACCGAAAATAACCGTTATGGACCGAAAAAATGCGCAGAACCGAACCGTTATTTCTTTTTAGAACCGAAACCGGACCGGAACCGTTATAAATATTTTCGCTTAAATATAAACAGAACCGGAAGCGATATTTCATTTGAGTCCGGGTCCCTGCTCTAGAATAGTAAATTTTAAAAAAACCTACCTGTGCGCAATCCTTAATGTAGTGCCCTTGTTCAAAACACAAATGGCACAGATAGTTCGATGGAGGTTTCTTTACGTTGTGACGAGTTTCTAGTAAATTGAATTCGGACAATTTTGTGGTGATGTCATCTATATCGTGCTGACCGTAATACGGATATCGGTACTGGACGAAAGACGAAGTAATAGGATTCCAAGTGGGCGACAAAAGCTTCGGCTGCAATTTAACAAACTCAATCTTTTATAGCTTATCTTTATCGGAAGTTTACTTGGTATTTTTCTATGTTGCTATGAAAATTGAGGTACTGATTCCATGTCGGCGTTACCGTTTGATGAAAGCTTGGGTACTCGCCCGCTGGAAAGGACCGCGTTGAAAGAGACGGCTGCGGTTCAGACATCATCCTTATCGTTGGGGGCATTTTCTGGAATACAAGGAGCTTAATTGAAATACTAAAGTTATCAATTAGTTGGCATAAATATATACACTATCTCACGGTTTAAATAAATTCAATTGATTTATTTATAAACAAACTTGTGCTTATCGCGTATACCTCCGGCATTACTAGTTTTTTAGTTCTACGATAATTTTATAATGTAAGCAATGATTTACCTTGCAATTTATCTTCATTACTCACATCGCGATAAAATGCGCGCAATTTTTCTGTTATAAATTATTTCTTTGGTACTATTAGTAATAAGTAGAGAATGTAAACTAAGCCAAAAACATGTTGGCTAACGGGTATTATTAAGAGCTGTAGGTACTATAAATATGTAATTTGGCCAGAGTTGGAAAATCGTAGTTCCGGTCATCGAAAATATCCATTAGGTGCCTATTCGAAGAGAGAAGGTTGACCGTAAAAATCGGACATCTACGCATGTCAGGGATTGATGTGTTTGGCAGAAAAAACCACCTGAAAGACTTACTCTGCCTAATTTAACTTGGGCAGTCTAGAAACGGAGATACAAATTTGGCGTAAAATTTTTGGTTTTTGAAATATTTTGAAAAATCCGATTTTACAACTATTTTTGTAAATATAATATTTGACCTAGAGCAAAACCAATGACACTTCTCTACAGGCGTTGTTAATTTTTTAATGCAACGTTTCGGCCATGATATACCGATATCGTAATCTTAAAGCCCTTTTTTATTCTAAATTCAAAAATGATTTAATTGCGTTAATTCCCTTCTCAAGATATTCGCGTATGAAATTTTACCGAAACGCGACTTTTAATCCGGCTCATATTCAATAGCACTGATGCTTGAACTCGTAGCGATTGGTGCGAGTTTTACCTCGCTGTCTCTTTTCGTTCTCGAGTTAGAGAGAGAGAGAGAGGAACAGACGGACAAAACCATCACATACTGGAAATTTTTGTTCTTTCGAAAATACTACCAAACTAATATGTGAAAAACCAACGTTACTGTCAGTTCAAATACGCCATTACCACATTCATTTCATTTTCTTGGTGATATTGGGGTGTACTTTTGGACAATAATTTTAAATATTGTACAACTAGGCCGGCTACAGATAACTGACCCCATACGGTTGCCAGTAGCCAGTAGGAAAACTCCGATGCAAGTTGAAACGAATCGATAGTTTAACCGTGTGCCGGCCCGTGCAGTGGAGTTGAGTTGAATCTTGACTGCGGTACTAAGGGTTCCTGGTTCGAATCCGGGTTCGGGCATGGATATTTGAAAATGTTTAGTGGGTTGGGCTGGTAGAGCAACTTTCTTATTTATAGAGATAAGGATTTATGGAAATTTTAACCACAGATTCTTCTAGTAAAGACAAGCATATCGCATATTGTAAAAATCAGTTGTGACATGCTAACTGTCTTATTTTACAGGCATATTTTGTGGCATAACTATTTTCCTTTGTAGACATAGGTAAATAGTTCGTTACATGACCTTTCAGAAAGTAATGATCAATTCATGCAAAATGCACTAATAGTAGAGTGCTCGTTGCAAAGAAAGTCGTCTAGAAATGACTTCCGTGGGGGTTTTGGTGTCACAAGCTGAAATTCACAAAAAATCAAAGGTTATCATATACTGATTCTAAATGTCAAGGCCGTCCAAAATCGGTCCATGCATTAGGGCACAAAACGCGAAAAACGAGTTAAGCACATGTACGGAAAGAAGAAAAAATAACGAATTTTTTCGTATATAAATCAAAATGTTCTTTGTACAGTGAAAGTAATAATAAATTATCAAACGTTTCGAATTACATTGGGTCTTACGGAAGAATTAAACTTCAAAAGCGATTATCTCAGTTCGATATCCCTAAAAATTCGACAAATTTTGAGCAACTTTTGCGTTTACATCGTATTATTTAATAAACGGAAGCCTAAATCAAAAAGTTTTACTCTTAAAAAAAGTTTCGCTCATCGTTTATCTTTACATTGCACCGAGAATTATAATTTTATCTGCAGTAGTAACCAAAATATGTAATTAAAAGTAAAACAACGAACTTTTTACTCACTCACAAGCGACGCGGATTCACGCCGGTGAATACAATCCATCTCTACATTTCCCGTAGCTCCATTTCGCTCTTACATCATCGTAGGTACGCTTATTTGTATCAGCGGTACGCTGTCGGCGCGGGTGTCAAAGTATATAATCGTATATTAATATATTAAAATTAATTAAATAATACAGAAAATTACATAAATGTGAAACTCTAAAACAGATCAAAGTAGGTGGCAGGTGAAAAAAAATTGTAAATACAGAACATCGCTTTAATTTATAAAACGTTATACAACTCCTATAAATATAACTTTTTAATTGTATCATACCAGTAACTAAATGATATGTAACAACAAAGACAACCAAACGCTAAACTAAAACGTAAACTAAAGGAATTTAATTACTTAGGTAGGTGCATTAAAAGAAAAAGGCGCATGGAAAAAATCTGACTCAATTTTTTAATAACCTACTCGTCATCTGAGCATTCAGAATCGCCTTGCTCTGGAAGAAGTATTGATTGGGATGCGGTTAGTGGATTTTTGCATGTTTTTTGGGCCATGCATTTGCAAGAGCCTATGCAACACAATTTGTTCTTCTTACAAGAACACACCTTACTGGCACAATCTATACGAATATACATAAATATATTGTTCAAGCTGAGTGAGTAAAGTAATAGGACTTACCCTTTTTACATCCACAAGAAGTTAGAACAGCCAAATTGGTGGGGAATGGCGGCAATGTGGTAAAAACAGGCAAAAGTTCGCGTTTTGCACTAACATACCATCCGAATTCTGTTGTGGAGGGTAATTTTGGGAGTGGTACTGATGCCTGCAGCCATACTTTAGTTTGAAAACACACCCTTAAACAGTGTTGCCTCAGTGCATCTTCTGTTGGTGGCAACTTATTGATGGGCGTAGCAGCAGCCATAACTCCACGCAGTGTATTAATGGACGTGATATTTGGATTCTTGGAATAGATTTTTAATACGAAATTGTACATGCGGATGAACAATTCTTCTGAGATGTCATCCATGCCCACCCCATTTAAGTAGTGACTGTATGCCAGATATACTTTCCAACAGGTCTTCTTTCCGAATCCTCCAAATTGACTTGTAGTGTCACAACCCGTTAAAGCATGGAATGCTGGTAAATTATTGGAAAGATTTTCAGACATATTGATATCATGAATTGGAATGTACCTTAAGTTTTCCCCTTTGCCAACTTTCATCCAGAGTTCAGGAATAAGCTGCTTTTTGAAGTGCACTAACAGAACTAGCACGTCTGTATCGCTACACTCCACAATACACCGGGTGTACCCAGCCATTTTAGCAGACAACACATGCAAAATAATTCTAGTATCCGCTTCTTCATGATCAGAAGTAAGAAATTTACAAGAATCTCCTAATTCAACATTAGTTTTAAAATCGGTAACATTTTCGAACCCTCCACTTGTAGCAAATTGGATCTGTCTAGTTTTAGAAAGGGTAATTAGTTGTTCTGATAGAAAATTTGTCAATTGCCTTTTATTAAATACAGAGTTAATGAATAAGTGCCATTGTTGAGGTAACGTAGTGTTGGGATTATCGATTATTCTGCGAATACCAACTGTTTGACCTCTTTTCATCCGAGTAACATTTTTTATAGAATTTTCCCTGTAGTTATCAAAAACCACATCGACTCTTTTTGCATTGAATCTGTTAGTAAACACAATTTTGGAAAAAATTTCCGCATATTCTCCGAACGTTTTGCAATTCAATGGTTTGCCCAGGATTTGTACAATTGACATACCATCATATATGTGGCATGTCTTCGTGTTTTCTTTTTCTGGAGGTAGCATTGTACAAGACTGGGTATATTTTTCGAGTATGTTCCCCAATGCACTTTTGTGTGATGGAGTGCCTAGTTGTCCATTCGCCGTTAGAGACATAGGAAAATGTGTCAATTCATGTCGAAATATATCTTCGTAATTTATATTCCTTCCCATTTCTTTTGCAGCCAATATTTTCTGTAAAAACTGTTGCCCCAACAATTTATCTGAATTTGTCGAAGGTTGCTCTTTTCTTTTCACATATGCAGCTGTGCGTATTTTTTTAAGTGGTTTGTAAAAATCTGTGCTATCCATACTTTGAATGAAACTTTCAAGAGCTGCTTCACCTCTTAGTTTAGCACCAAGTGTTGCTGTTTGTAATTCCTCCGAATATATCTCATTTGTAGCAATAGATATCACATTTTCAGTATGCGTAGAAAAAACTCCATATTTAAGAAATTGTTCTTGTAAGGTTAAAACAGTTTGTTCATCGATAAGAATCCTTTGCTTACCTATTTCAATATTTTGGCTACTACTATCGGGATCTAATTTCAAGGATCCCCGAAATGTGTTTATCATGTCACCTATTTCATTAAAACTAAGGTACCACTCATCTAATCTGGTACTGTTTTTAGTTAAACCAATAATTCCTCCAGCATCCTTTGACGTTTTGTTCACGTGCTCTAATGCTTGGTCAACCGAAATATGATTGAATCCTCCCTTAGATTTTTTCACCACAAAATGGCCATTAAGAAATTCTTTATGCACGGCAGGTGCAATAAGGGACAAATTCTTCATATCACACAAGTACACACTACCCCACCTGGCGTAGTGTGTATGGTCATATGCAAAAAACATCGGAAGCATTTTTCTAAAACTTTGCAAATGCAGTTCCCATTTACCAGTTCTTTCACTGTACAAGAATTCTAACAAAGTTTCTACCATATTCAAGTAACTACACCAAAGTTGAAATGTAGGGGACTGGCTATCAATAAAGTCTCTAAATGCATTTTGCAACTCTTCACAACTTTTAATAATGTCAAAAAAAACAGTTAAAGGTTTTTGTTTCTTAATTTTTTTAGAAATTTCGTTAGCCTTTAATCTCGACATGTTTATAGTATGTATGAGATCGCTCTTACATTCGATTAACCATTTTTCAAACATCGGCGTAAAGATTCTCATGAGACTTTCATATGTAACTTTATGTGCGCGTATACCTTTGTTCCATTTTTTTCCTTCCATAATTCCTGAAACAGTCGCATCTCCATATAAATTTGATTCCAACCATACATGGTTAAGTCCCGAACACTCCATATGCTGCCCAATAACTTTCAGAAAATTTAACATTATATGAAATCCACCTAATCTTATTACATAATGCGAACATTCTTCAGATTTCAACCACTGTATCTCTTTCGCTTTAAAATATATAGCTTGATCGAAAGTTATGACCGTATACGGATATTTTAATTTTTTTGCAATTTGATCGCATCGTACCATCGTTGTCCAGACAGTATCGTATTCTGACGCCACATAAGGTAATAAAGGTAGGTAAGCGTATGTTGTAATATGTGTGTCATCGTGATGCAACAGTTTTCCAAATCCAGACCACTGCGGAACTACCACAGCACTGGGACCTTTATGCGTGTCGGTGGCAGCCGTCCTGCACAGTATCCACGCAAAATTATAAGCCTGAATAAAACTGTTTTGTTTTGCTTCTGTGAGGATGCTTTTTTTATTTTCTAGCCGTGGAACAGATTTTTTGCTTTTGTTATAATTTGACTTATGTAACGTGTGAAAACTTTCAGGAATGGTTAATTTTATTTTATAGGGCAGTAGTTTTAGTGGTGAAAGTTGCCTGTGTGGTGGCCCTGCCTGAAAAGCAACGATTTGGGTTCCATGAAAGGTAGGCGCTTTGTCAAGAGATTCCTCCAAAATGTCGATATTGTCTCCAGCGAATTGAACAAAACGTTTTTCAACGAGTTGCGTGGGTATGTAAGAGTTATCATTTTCTACGAATCGTGAAACTTCTTTCTGAGCGATGGTATTTCTGAGTCTTAACACATCTTTGTACGGAATAGAATGCCCGCAGGAGTGCAAGCATTCGATAATTTTTTTTGATCTAGTTTCTTGATGAATCATGATCCCTAGGCCCACGTGCTTGGGTGTTATCTTTTGCCCTTTAAAACAGCTATAAATAATGTCTTGGCAAATACTCATGGTTGAATTAAGTTCCCCGCTATCGCCAGTTATGCACTTTATTATCCAAATTAAACTCTCAGGTATGTATTGTTTGTAACATTCAATAGTAAGATCGTTAAAATCAACAAAATCTGGTATTTTATCAAGTTCAACTCGAATATCACTGCATATTTTGTCCATTTGCGCCAGTTCAGAAGGACCTATGAGTATGGATTGCGAACCAGAAGCATCATCGGCATTATCGATATATTCGTGGAGAGTTTCCGTTTTTCCAAATTTTGGTAGAAGGATAGAGGATTCGTTCACACGTCTCGATTTAACAATTTCTATTTGTTCTCCTAAATTTCTTCTCAACGCCTCAACGAAAACACGTTTTGATTTCAACCCATTTAATTGAACATACTTACTATATATCTCGGATAGAGTAAAAGCCTTCCCCTTTGCGATACCTTCATTTACTTTAGTTAGCACATTATTAAATGGTCTGTCGTCTGTTTGCTTGGCGCTTTTAATGATTAACTGTTCCGAAGAATCAGCGGATGCTTTCCTATATTTTCTTAGATATGTGTTTAAGCAAGTCACGTGATATTTAACTTCCATGGCAATCAAATCATTCGATCCTATTCTCTTTAAAACATCTACATTGACACTTGCTATATGCTTTATTTTTTGGTCAATATTTATGGACATTACCTGTGACAAGCGTTTTTCGGGTAAACGTTTCTGGCAAATTACACACCTATTAATGTTAAATGAACTTATTCCCCGCAAAGATTTGCCTATTGTAGGGGGTGGTGTTAAACCGCTTTCAAGGTATTGGTCTGGTTTGGAAAGTTTTTTACGTAAAGCTTCAATATTTTTCTTGCTTGTGTACGTTAAATAACATGACTTATGCCAATACCATAAACTTATATTTCCAAGCTTGATGTCTTTAATTATTTTGTGAATTTGTGAATCGGAAACTTTGGTTATGCCGTCTCTAATTTTTGTACATTCTATGAAAGTTAGTGCAGTTTTATTAGTAACACTTAAAGATGCACCTTCTCTTTTGCAAATAATACATATTGGACGGAGCTTACCCTTAAATTTTAACAAACATTCAAGATCACTTTCATCACTTGTACCGGTGCTATCTGTACTATCCATATTTGTATTCTGTAACTTTACAACCCCAGTTAAAAAATAATTATAAAATATTAGTGTACCTACAATTAATCAATTTCACTTCTGATTCGTTCACTATTGACCACTCTTAATTTAAAGTTGGTTTTAAAATATACATTTGTAAAAAAAACGCAATACCTACACAAAATAATACACTGGCAAAACTCTGGTATACCCGTGTCGAGAACGTACCTATGGTGTAAGAGCGAAATGGAGCTACGGGAAATGTAGAGATGGATTGTATTCACCGGAGCGAAAGCGCTCCGTTTGTAAGTGAGTAAAAAGTTCGTTGTTTTACTTTTAATTACATATTTTGGTTACTACTGCAGATAAAATTATAATTCTCGGTGCAATGTAAAGATAAACGATGAGCGAAACTTTTTTTAAGAGTAAAACTTTTTGATTTAGGCTTCCGTTTATTAAATAATACGATGTAAACGCAAAAGTTGCTCAAAATTTGTCGAATTTTTAGGGATATCGAACTGAGATAATCGCTTTTGAAGTTTAATTCTTCCGTAAGACCCAATGTAATTCGAAACGTTTGATAATTTATTATTACTTTCACTGTACAAAGAACATTTTGATTTATATACGAAAAAATTCGTTATTTTTTCTTCTTTCCGTACATGTGCTTAACTCGTTTTTCGCGTTTTGTGCCCTAATGCATGGACCGATTTTGGACGGCCTTGACATTTACAATCAGTATATCATGACCTTTGATTTTTTGTGAATTTCAGCTTGTGACACCAAAACCCCCACGGAAGTCATAATTTATGCCACGGAGCACTCTACTATAAAGTTACTTTTGACTTATTTATCCATATCGATTCCAATTTAAACAACTATAACAGGCGAAATGGGAAATCCGAAACGGGGTTCAGTGGTTTGTATCCACACTAGTTTTTCCGTGAGAAGTGAAAAACCGTTCCCCTTTGGAAATGCGTGGTTAAAAAACAAATTAAAAAGTCTACGCACATGTGCTAACGACGATAGCACATTTTTCGTACGTAGATTAGTATCATTGCTCTTGACTATTATTGAAATTATTGAATTGCTTTGCTATACCAATTTAAACAAAAAGAGAGTACTGATAACACAGTTTGTCTCATGTGCATCAAGGCAATGTGTTTTGCAGTTTTCCCGATGAAATTTGTGAATAAATAAAGATTCTGATCTAACAACCAAAATGGGCGAGAAAAAGATCACAAAATCTAGTTCCTGTACGGTGTGTGCTATTTTGGTTGAGACTGCATCTCCGCTGTTTGTAAAGATACCTAGATACTTAGGTTTTCGCGAGCCTAGGTCACTTTTTTCTGAAAGTGTTAATGCCACAAACAGAATCAATCTAACTACGTTTGTTTCTGAGGTACAGGGTGAAAAGGAAAGCTTTGATTCTTGAAATGTTATATATTACTGCTAATTGGTAGCTATCCATCTTATAACGACTCAAAACGGGGTGAAATTGACTAAGTGGAAATTATAAAAGCACTAAACCTTCCCCATACTTCATTTAATTGTTTCAGATTTTAAATTCAGACATAATGTCTGAATTTAAAATCTGAAACAATTAAATGAAGTATGGGGAAGGTTTAGTGCTTTTATAATTTCCACTTATTACTGCTAAGGTAGAAATGCATATTTTAGATATTTTTACGTAGAACCCAGTGGCGAAGTAAAAAACATTTTTGGACCACTTTTTCTGAGACTTAACCCAGTGTTAGTATTTTTAAATGCAGTACCCTGTATATATTAACGTCAATTTTTTGCATTCTTTTTCCTGATTACATATTGATGTATCACAACCTATATTTTTAAATGCTAGCCATTAACCAAAAATAAAAACCTGATGTTTTGCGGTTTTTAAATAGTAGGCTATAGATTAATGGAGATTTTGTTTTGATTATTTTATCCATGGGAACTAAGGCAACCGATACCCATCAGTAAAAAGAGTATAACAAAATATAGGTTGCGATATGTCAATGTAATCGGGAAAAAAGACTGCAAACCTGATGTTTAATATATGCGATATGTTTGCCATTACTAGAAGAATCTTTGATTAAAGTTTCAAAAAATATCTTTGTCAATACGAAAGTTGATATGGCACAGTTTGCGCATGCGTTGAAAAATGCGCTAAAAAATATACAGGGTGTTACATGACCGCATGCAAAAAAAATTGGGCGATAGAGGGGATCAAGACAAACACTTTTTCCCAATAAACCGACACGTGTTTCGTTTGGGAGCCACTCCCAAAGAAGTGGCGAAATTTGGATTTCTTCTTTAATTTTTTTCTCAGCAACCATAAGAGTCTTCGATAGGTTTTTGGGTATGCCCTATTCGATTTTGACAATTTTTTTCAAAATTTCTACCCCGAAAGGGCGCACCCCTACTTGGGGGTGCAAAAAAATTCAGATCTCGACGAAATTTGATATCTGGGGGTTTTTGAACATGAAAATGAAGAATCTGAAATTAGTTTTTGAAAATTCGAAAAAAAATATCGACTTAAATCGTTATTTTTTTATTTGCGACATTTTCAATTAACTCATGTAAAATTAGATCACTCAGTAGTAGGCGGGGGACACTTTGTAACCCGAAGGCCCAATCTTCAAATGAGTAATTTTGATTGAAAAGTTATTTTAAAAAAACTGTTCGACAATTTTGTTCCTTAACTCATTAAATATGTACACAACGAATTTCGTGGAATTCTCTCCATTTTCATTGTCCGGCCAAGAATTGCAGTGGAACTTTTTTTTCGAATTTTCAAAAACTAATTTCAGATTCGTCATTTTCATGTTCAAAAACCCCCAGATACCAAATTTCGTCGAAATCAGAATTTTTTTTCGCACCCCCAAATAGGGGTGCGCCCTTTCGGGATAGAAATTTTGAAAATTTTTTTTCAAAATCGGATAGGTCATACTCGAAAACCTATTCAAAGACCCATCTTAGTAACTCTTATGGTTGGTGAGAAAAAAATTAAAGAAGAAATCCAAATTTCACCACTTCTTTGGGGGTGGCTCCCAAACGAAACACGTTGGACCATCGGTTTATTTGGAAAAAGTGATTGTCTTGATCCCCTCATCACCCAATTTTTTTTGCATGCGGTCAAGTAACACCCTGTATACTGGCCGCCGTAAATAAAAGAACACCCAGTGCACTTTGATCAATTTTGATGAAATTTTTAGGACAGTTGTGTGCAAGGTTGTTTTATTAACCTTGAGTGGTGTGTGCCTATATCAAAACAACAAACGAGAAAATGTTTACAGTGAAGTGGCTTAAAAGCGGTTTTACCTCGGGTTTTACATTTTCAAATCGTGTAGGAATACGACTGGGTTTTTTTCAATATTACACATTTGATCAAATAACATTATGGAGTAGTTTTCTCTCGAATTTTCTTATTAGTTCTTTTTTACGCGTTGGAATAATGTTAGTTATCGGGTCAAGAGTTGCATTAGAATTTTCTTTTCAACTTCACTTTCTTGTTCTAGGTTCAAAGATGTCAAATTTAATCAAATATGCTATTGATCCATCTTTCTATTGGTTGCTACATATTATAGTGATTTTAGGATTTACTTTTACCAATGATACAAGGTTTGCAGTCATGGTCATGGTTCAGAGGTTGAAGTTAACAATTCGGTTGAATACTTCCTTCATCTTGAATAAGGAAGCAAAAATCCTAAAATCCAACATGACCAAGCACTTCCAGAGCCACTGCAGGAATATTCGAAGAAAGCCCTTATTACTTTCATCCACTTTCGCAAAATTTTTAAAAGCTTGTTTTCATCGCGGTTTTCATAGTTTCCTGTAAGTTGCTTTAAGACAATCAAACTACTTCTGTAGAATCCGAGGTAGAATCGTTTTTTTTTTTGGAAAATCGAAGACCTATTGACACTAGTCTTTAAAGATAGTATTCCTTCAAGTATTACGAAGATCTTCTGCGGTGCTTCACTAACTGCCCTCAATCCGCTACGAGAAAGATTTTGGTTTAATCTGGAGAAAGTTGGCCTCCTGTCATCAAATTACTCCAAAATTCAAAGAACTTCAAGTTAGTAGTGGAGATTAGAGAGGGTACACTTTGATGGGTTCTTTCAATGCCCTATTTTTATTTCTTCCCATCTTCTTTGTTTATTTATCAACTTCTACTTTCTGTTTTGGTTCCCTCGGTTTCCTCTTTAGATTTTTTCTATCTCTCTCTTTTAACCTACGTATTTTTATACCTTCTTTTTCTTTCTCAAGCCTCTGATCTCTCCCTTGCTTGTTTTCCATCACTGTTCTGTACAATCCCATCTTCACCATTCTTTCCTTTCCTCTTTCTCCACCTTGTACGTTTACCTGCTTCCATGACATTGAATTTTCAATACCTTTCTTAATTAATTTTTACTCTCTGATTCGGTCTGTGACTTTAAATTGCGACTTGTATTAACTTTTTTATGTAATTTTCACCAAATACAACTAATACTAATAATTCCACCTGAATAAGAATTTTAGATCTTGGCACTGAGAGCACGTACGGAGTTTTTTAAGGGGAATTCGCTCTGTCCGTCTAAACTCGAGAACGAAAAGAGACAGCGGTGTCAAAACTTCGCCAATCGAAGTCTACGAGGTCAAGGATCAGCGTTCAGCGCTAAGGTATATCAGCCGGATTAAAAGTCGCGGTCCGAATCCGAACTACTAGTGTCAAAAAAATCCCCTGCTGAAAATCATCATGTGTGGTTCCTCTTTTCTTGGATTAATCGCCCGCGAAGCTGTAATCATCGGCACACTACTTGCAACTGTTATTCATATTCATTTATTGATGATGGAAATTTGCTGTGGACATGAGTATTAATTTTTTTGTTTTTTTTTTATGTCTTTATGGTCATTTTTGGACTGCATTAAGAACTAGTTTCCCCAGTAACGTGCGATCAAAAATGAGTTGCTGTCGAGTAGTGGAAGTTTAAGTCGAGGTTTTAAGCTTCACGTAATTTGTTCTGCTCGCCTACTAATAAGGGGCGATCAAAAAAAGATTGACGTCGAGTCGATTTTGGAAGTTATGATTTCGCATGTAAACAAAAATTCCAATTTCCAAAGGTGACTCGATAGCACCTTTTTTTTGATCGCATAGCAGATGATCCAGGAAGATACAGGTATAAGAAAAGGAATGTAAAATAGTTAGAAAAGAAACGTGGGAATCACCACGAGCAATTGTGTACTTAGCACAGTAATAGAAGGGAACATATACCTAAGCTCGGTGAAAAAAAAATGATGAAACCAATAAAAGTAGGTATGAAAATGTGGCCGTTTTGAATGACACTAGGAACTAAATCATAGCGGCGCTAGCCATGTAAAAACCAAAGTTATGAAGACGGCAATGTTTCCAATGGGGCAGCAGAGTAAAAAATACTTACAAACCAACGCAAAATTGGCGTTATTTTTGTATTTAGAAACACGGATTTTTCACGAAATGCCTAGGTACTATTTTAAAATTGACGGTCATACCACTTAATTCATACGTCCCGCAGTGGCGTAACTACCATCGGGCAGTTCGGGGCAATGCCCCGAGGCCCCGCAATCTCGGGGGCCCCGCAACCCGAAAGGTGCCAGCCACACGTAGAAAACGATGTGTAGTATACAAAATATAAAAATGTGTGCCATGCCTCCTTTTAGTGATTTGACTAGCACAATGTCAACGAACGAATTTTTCGAACTAATCATCAAACAATATGGGATTCTCGAGAGTGATTTTATTCAGATGTTCACGACTTTTTATTATTCTTAACATTACCTGTAACTGTGGCAAGTCTCCAGCGATCGTTCAGTAAGTTGAAAATCATAAAAAATTATCGAAGATCTCAAATGGGTCAGAAAAGATTGATCAATCTAGCATTTCTTTCAATTGCATCTAAAATCGCGTCGGAAATGGATCTGACCCAAGTAATCAAGGATTTGCAAATGCAAGGGTAGAAAAAGAGACTTTTAGATTTTCTACATAACTTAGGCTCGTCAAATATGTATGTAATTATTATTTCAAAAATTAAACGTTTAGTATGTTCCGATTTTATATTTTGCAATTAATAAGAAGTATAGATTAAAAAAATGACTGTTTTAAGGTGATTTTATTTAAACGATTCTTATTAAAAACTGTAATGCGTGCCTAGTACTTATAGGGGGCCCCGAGGACCATTTGCCCCGAGGCCCCGAGCTGTCTTGTTACGCCACTGACGTCCCGTATCCTATGTTGGCAGGTCGCAAACAATTTGTTTTGACAATGCGTAAGACCGGAAAACTAAATTTCTGGTTTGGAGGTTTTCTCTTGATAGGTGGTGTTTTCAAGTAGCAACTTTTATTTGAGCGGTCCATGTGCTCAGCCAGCTTAAAATATACACAACACAATAGCGGCCAGGTATTTACGTCGGAACGTGCCAAAATGATGTACGATTAACAAGTGGTACCTGATGTAGGTAGCGAAATTTGCTCTAAAAGCGGCTTACCTGCGCGCTGGGCTCTCCAAAGTTCGTCGCGAAAGCCGTGGTCCTTTTTCGCTGGTTTGAAGGATTGGCCCAAAAAAAACTACGTTAGTAGAAAGTTAAGGGATACAACACTTTTTTCCAATTTAAAAATACACTCTTGGAAAATTGCCACAATTATGTAAAACCGAAACAATTCGAAATTGTTTTTAAAGTCGCCCGAATTTATCCGCATAAATTAAAGGTGAATAAAGCGCGCTCGTCGGAATTACTGGATGGATCAGCATCAGCAAAGCAGAGGCAATTAGAGTGGGGGAGCTCTTAAAATAATTCACCAGCACTGCACCCGGTGTTAATAGAATTACAAATTGTTCGTTTTACCGATTTTAGTATTGAAGGCGACCTCTGTGAGTTCCTGCGTTACGTGCAGGACTCTTGGAAAGCGCTCATTAGAAATAACCACCAATTTCAAAAAATGCAAAGGAAATGTGCTTGCTACGCCCACGTAAAGTCTGTAATTAAGTACAGTTGGTGTAGTATATAAGTGTCTTAATTTAGATCGAAAGCAAAATAAAACAAACACTCCAGGTCTATAGATAACGCTCAAGTCGATTCTGACGAGTACCCCTCAGAGCCAATTGTGTGTTAGATTGTAAAAGCACCTCTGAAGGAATTTTGTTGTTGGTTTACTCTCAATTGGCACTAACGAACCTATTCTGCATATTGGCAGGGTGACTAAAAGAAGAATCCCAAGGTTTTAGTTCCTCAAATGTTGAGAACATTCACACCATGCAAATGTTGGATAGCACCATAGTCTCATCATCTTCAGAAAACAATTTTTTTTATTTCTCCTTTTTCTATCAGTCCTTTCCGTCTTCGTCTAATATCTCTTTCCTGCTTTTATTCATTCCCATACCGTATATGCTTTACATTCTTCTCTCTCTCTTGCCACATAATATGCATCTTCTTTCTTCTTCTTTTCTTCATCCCTCATTTTCTCTCACTTCTGCATCTGACGCTCGCTATTATTTGTATTTTACTCCCTCCACTTCTCTTCTTTTTTCTCCACCCTTCGCGAAGCTCATTGCCTTCGGTTTTTCAACATTTAACTCCATGGAAAAATTTTTCTCCCGCAATTTTCTAGTTGAAAACGCTCAATTAAGGTGTCCTCTGACCATTTTTATCAATTTAATGATCTTACCTGGGGGTCACGTAATCGCGTTAGATTCTCTGAATTCTCTGATGTACTATTCAGTGGTTACAGATATTATACTTTGTTTCAATAACCGTTTATAAATCACATAATCAATGTAATCAATTTTTTACTACTAATTAAATCAATCTGAGCAAAAATGAGGAGAAAGAAAATTGTATTAACACTTTTCTGTTAATGAGTAAAAAATAAAAATATAAAATGCTTTTAATTGGTGGGGTGGGGGGAGCGGCAATTTCGAGGGGTCCATAGGTGCAAGATATGTAGATCCGGCCCTGTTTATGTCTACTGTTTTCCAAACGCTTTTTGTACATATTGCCGGGCTGAATAGGTATCTTTGCTCTTGTCGCTTCCAAACGTAACTTTATTCTTTTCCTTAATATTTTGTGTAAGTATGTTACTCTTTGCCCTTTACAACCCCACTCAGTGCCTACACATACGTAGTTTATAGTTCCTCTTCCCCCTTGTTGTAATAATCACGCAGAGTTATTAAAGATATATTTAAAGATAGTAATATGTAACGACAGTGAAGTTTCTAACAGGAAAAATTCTCAATTATTAGAGTAACTACAACATTTACCATAGCTACGTTACACACTGTTTTTCAATGTCGTTATGATGTATTATATTTTCGTCACCCCTTTACTGTTGATTTGATTCCGTTCTTGTTTCCTAGTATGAATTGTGTTACTTCCCCCATTCCATTTTTAGTTACCAAATTGTAATTTACTATTTACCTCCCTTTTCTCCCTATCTTTGCGAATTGTTCCTCTACCCTCCATGTTTCTTTTCATCAATCCGCTCAATGTTTTTTTCTTTTTTAATGTTATCAATATTATCTATTGTATCTCCTGTACTATATTTTCAGTTTTCTTAGATCTTTCATTTCGTCACTGTTGTAAATCGTTACCACTATCGTTCTTTGATCCCCCACTTCCACCCTTCTGTTCTGCATGGCATCCATCCTCATCCTTTTGTCAACTGCTGTTATATAGCGAGTAAAATAAACCCAAAATAAATTATTGAAAAGCTAGTCCGAATTTGAAACGCTTCAGACTAAATACGTCACAAACCTACAACCAATCACGTAGAAGTGAGCTGGCAACCTTACGCGAGGGTCTGACGTTTGTCACATTTGACGTTTTGAGAGGGATGTTTAACTGCATCTAGCCACAGCCGTCTATAATTATAGACGGCTGTGATCTAGCACGAAAGTGACAAGTGCCTGTGACAGATGACGCAAGTTATAAATGCCATTCTTCTGCAATATTGCCAAGTCGTTATGTCATCTGAATGGTTCTAGGAGCTGATTGGTGGGGCTTATTACGTCACAGAGCCCGCCACAATCATATCGTTTTGAATAAACCTTTAAAACCGCACATGTTCATTATTTTTTTGCTAATCAGTCTCTATTTTTAAATAAACTTTTACTGTCCAAAAAAATGTTTTATGGTTTCAGGTACACGCTTGTTAAATTAGAACTGCGGAATTCAACTATACTGTAAACCCCCATTTTGTAGGCGTATTCTGTAAAAAGTAAAAAAAGTGGGGATTAAAAGAGAGAATTTTGTGGAGGCATTAAGCGGGAAGCCATATTAGGAGGACTCGCGAAATTATTATAGGCAGAAAGGGTGACAGACAATGTGCTATATCGCCGACCCCATACGTACGATTGGTTTCGCAACGCCGATGGACTAATACGACTTTGCGGTGACTACAAACCTACAGTCAACCCGTTATCCACTTCCCACTGCAGAAACATCTTTCGCCAAAATCTCGGGATCAACAGTATTTTCCATGATTGGCCTTGATCAAGGTAGGTACCAGTCGATGACGAAGCGGCGGACATTCTCACTATCAACACTATCCTTGGTTTGTACATCATCTCTGGGATATTCCAGCGTCTCGTGACAGACATACTCACTGAAGTGCCTCGTATCCTGGTCCTCCAAGACGCCTATACACTTGTTTGTGGCCATGATAATGCGGCCCACGACACATGGATCATCCCAGTCGTGGACAAACTGCACTCAGCTCGACTCAAAAACGCAGGGAAGAAAATTATATCTAGATAGTAATCGTTAGTGATCCGCATTCCATTAAATTATTATAAAAATATATTTAGAGTTATGAGAGTTTCCACCCTGTATATACAACTTACGACGATACATACATTTTTGAGAGGTGGCAGCCATGCAATTTCTAGGTGGGGAAAAGCTGCCTGCGCCATCTAGAAAGCACCAACGTTGGTTACGTTGGGCATCTTGTTTTGAATGGCGGTCGTGAATGCGTCGCTCCATAAATGTTTTCTATGCCACATTTTATATATTTTGTGTGTTTGAATCTTTGCTTTTGAAATTTTGTTGGTTTAACCACAATGCAGAATCACATATGTGATACCGTTATGCTATTGTTTGTAATTGTTGAGGTTTTTGGTGTAATGCTTGCTTAATTTATATTTATTGATGTTGATTACTTGGTCTTGCCCCTGAAGTAACATTCATACAAGTTTTGATAATTTTATTTTAATATGTGGAAATGACCGATTCGTTTGATATATGTACTGACTTGTTGTTTGTTACTAACATTTTTCTCCGTGAATGAAGCAGTCACGGGGGTGGTAAAAACTGTAACCATTTGAAGTACGACACCTAATTCCATGATTGTCTTCGACATTCAACTGTAGGCTCGAAACCTCGAAACCAGGGGCGGGCTACCTATCTTGCAGGAGCGGGATTACGCTAATCAAAGCTCTTCAGTTTAGAAACTATGTGCGATAAGTGAGTGGCGATTCAATAATTTTCACATATCTTGTTTTTACCTATAAGGCCATGTAATTTTCCATCTTGCTTTTAACAAAAGGACTTTATTGCACAAAAGATGAGTCACATCCTGTGTATTTCACCCTTTATTAGAATCTCGGTACCTGCTTACCTGACCCGTAATTCCCAAAACTTGTTTTTAACCTATATGTTACCTCTTGAAGTCTACCTGCTACTTTTTGTGATGTTATAATTTTATGTTATGCATTCACATCATTACAAACAATTAATTTTACAACACAATTTGATATTAATTTGATGGCTGGTTTTTTTATTGGTACTTAAGTTCTTTTTTTCCCAGCCTATTTCTATTTTTATTCGGTGAACTATCATTTTCAAAGTTTATTTTTGCAATGTAATTTATGTTGCACTTAAATTTCCGAGCTTTTACAATCAATAATAATCGCGATCATTATTAAACAACCTTTTCACAATCAGTGTTTTATTTTACGTTCCTTCCCTACTGTGCTTCATAGCGTCATAGCGTTGTTTACAACCTATGTTTACAACCATAGAATTACCAACCACTGTAATTCTATGTTTACAACTAACGTAAGGGGGCCCTGCTGTTTTATCACGCGCCACTTTTCAAATTTAAACGGGTTTAATTTTGGAGGGAATCTTCTTTCGGGGGGCCATTTTTAAACGTTGCTGGGTTGATTTTATTTCCGTGTTCTTGTAGTGTGAAGTTAGTTTAGAACCTGGGGGTTAAGTACACTGCACCCTTAAGGGCACGTCACTTTCATCTTGCCAAAATATGCATTTTAAAATGATCCACCTAGAAGTGAGTAAAAGATATTATTTTTGCTTTGAAAGTTGTATTTTCAAACAATGATGACCTAATAGTTGGGTTCAAGGTTTGATTAGGGCTTAAGATTGAGTTTTAAAAGCGCGGGTAGTAATTGTTACCGTGTAAGAAGGGGTAGGTAAGGAGGTGGCTACCCAGTTAGGTAGGGGAATTTTAAATGAGCAAAATCAAGTTAGTAATAGTATGAATATGCTGATGAAGGGAGGATTTGGGGTGAAAAATGACCCCCCAATTTTTTTACGGAAATACACGTTTTGAAGCACCAGGAATTCGAATCAGACAAAATCTCGACTACGAGCAAATGATTATTTAGGTGCGAGACGTAATTTCATTTTTCAGGTAAAGAAGCACGGTCTGCTTCCCAAAAAGAGTAATTACAAGTAAAATTAATAATTTGAGCCAGGCGTCCGTTGTTTCTGGGCAAAAAATGTCACTGGAAACAGTCACGGTTCATGAAAAACAAACAAATTTATAGAAAGTTGACTTGTCTTAGATCGATCGGAAAATAAACTTTTTGAAGGGTGCGAGAAGTGAGAAAAATTAGGAAATTAGACATTATAAAGTGAAAAATTCATTATGTACTAGTTTGGATTCGTAATAATAGGTAATGGAATATTTATGCCACTTTTGCAAACCCGCATGTAATTTCCTCACATTGGGAATTTCTAATTGTTAATCTATCTATACCTACAGTTAGCTAAAGCACATTGACGGCTATAAGTTTTCCAAGGAAATCAATTTCGACTGCATTTTCCACCCCATTAGGAATTCACCTGTGGAAATATACCTGAACATATCAAAAATATTGACTAGCTTGTATTTTATTCTCTAACATCGCATCGCGTGTAGCTAGTATTAGTTCATGTTGTGATGTGTTTAGTTGCGTTTAGGACATAGGTACTCGTATTCCGCAAAACTCAAAAATTCGTTGACATCACGGGGTTTATTGAATACGCGCAAGATATCAATGGATACCACATGATAAGTAAGTGATTTTCACTATTTAAAACTTAATTTTGATATGTGCTTTGCGTGAGGGGTGTATTTGACCTTTTAAGAAAACAAAACGCGTCTGTCTATTTTTTGCGTGTCCTTGCCATATATTAATTACACGTACTTTTGGCGACGGTCTTTATTGATTTCCTTACAGTTCCTTCGCGGTTTATTTGTTGATGGGGAATCCATCATATCAACTGACATAAAATTCTAATTCGTCGCTGACAGGATAACGATCAGCGGTAAAGCCACTTCGCGCCAAAAACCAATGTCTTCTTTGGAACCATCCCTGAGTGCGTGTTTCCTTAAAAGTATTAGGAAGTATAGGCGTATGTAGTATATAATTAATCAGGCAAGGTTCCGGCACGAAGTCATAAGGTAATAGTTATTGAATTTTAGGTCACTGAACCTTTGGCTAGCCATTGGTCACACAATTTTCATAAACACGCAAACCCTGCACCCCACTTTAGTCAGTCGTTGCATGCATAAGTTACGATTTTAATAACTCTATTGATGTTTTTCTCTATTGGCTCTTGTAAGTAGTAAGATGCTTTTATGCGTTCTTTTGGTCAACCACATCAAACCGTCGCGTACATCCGACTTTCTCAAAATGATAGCTTATTATTAGGGAATGGATACGATTAGGTACTCTTGCACGACATTTCCAAACCGTACAAGTACTGCAAGATGTGCCAGTTTTCGCTATGGTTTGAGGTAAGCTGAACAAGTTTTGCATATAAGAAAAGTTGGCAGCTCGAACAAGCCAAAATCGTTGTTTTGTAGACTATAATTTTAATCAGCAACAGCATCATTAGCGTGAAGGCGCCATCCAAATCCAAAATTAAAAGTGTTTCAACTTGTGTAATTTTCAGCTTAAAATTTAAATACTTTTAAGGCGGAAGGCATTGTAACGAATTCTTTACAGCGTTATCAAGGCGCCATCAAATCGATACAGGCCGACAAGGAATAAAGCGTGTGATGCATTCTTTCAGTGAAACATGATATGCCGACCTTCTAGATTTTTTAGAAGATTCTTGTTTGCTATATAAGAAAATTGAATTGTATTTAGTCTCAATCTTAATATCGACATCGAAGTGATAAATAGTGAATTCTCGGTCGTGGTTAAGTTTACAAATGCGACTATAAGTTAGTGTAAGTAAGTGACTTGGCCCTAGAATGCTCCTATTCCCTGTAAAGCGTGAACAAAAATTTTGTCAGTGATATAAACAGTTTTGAAAACGATCAAGGGCCTTGTGAGAGTGCCGTAAACTGAGACGAATTTCGGTAGCTCGCACACAATCGGTTGCATGTAAACGAACAAATAAAAATTAGTAAAATCCAAAATTAGAATGTAATTATCAACAAATTATAATGGTCCCTGACTTATAACAACAAAAAATTTGCTGTGGCTAGCACAGATCCCACTCGCTCACCTGATCATGCCCAAAAGCGCCTAGGCTCTTCCTTTTATGTCTAAGAATATGTGTACCAAATTTAGTTCTAATCGGATCAGCCGTGTCGTTTAGCCGGAAATGAGAGTACGACGGACCGACAGACAGACAGACAGACGTCATCGAGATTTTGTTAGATTCGGATTCCTGGTGCTTCAAAACGTGTATGTCCGTGAAAAAAGTGGGCCGCACACTATACGCTATGCAAGACGACGAAATATCGAAAGATCCCTCCAAATCATGCTGTTACTAAGGGTGTAAAAATCCCAAAAAATGTAGAAATGAAACTCGGATTTTCCAGCCGGTCGGCGTACTCGGGTGCTAACGTCCAAAAATCAAATCTTCTTTAATTAATTTCCAGACTCCCGAATGTCATAAAAATCTGGAATCATATCATTAAGCGCGTTTCTAATGACAGTAGGCACAATCTAATCAAATGAAGTTTGCTGCAACAGAATTAACTAGGTACGGTTAGTTGTGTACTCACTTAATTGGCCGGATTACAATTTCAAAATTCGGTAGTCCAATAATGCTCCTTGTTACCTGGAATTTCGAGGCAATCGCAAAAGGTCTACGATAATGGAATAAACTGCACGACTTAAAGTCATACAATATTTTCTTTCGGAGGCTGCAAGAATAATTAAAATATCTCTACGGGAACGGCTACAAACGGCAGTATCTTGATTTCCTTATCGGTGGCTAAAACGAGGCTACAAATTAAAGCGATTAGTTTTACCTTCTACTAGAGAATAAATACATACGTCCGGAACTACAATTTCTCGTAAGGAAGCGCTCGCTCGAGTTCGTACAAATACCCGGTGTTCATGAAAGCTGGTAGCTTCTATCAATGTACTGTGCGTTAATTAATTCTGATATAATTCCTGTACGAAAACGGGTGCTTCATTACAAAACGTCATATAAAGCTCGGGAAATGCTTACGGAAAGTAAGCTTTGGAAAAATCATAGAATGCCCTTAATAGCTATTTGTGTATTAAGAGCGCAAAATGATATATTGTCGATTGAAAGAGACAGTTGACGCGCGACGAAGGAGCGCGGCAATCTCTTGCAATCGACAATCAATTTGCGCTCGAATTACACACAAGGTTTTTTCTACAATCGAGCAGTTCACATATTTCCAAAAATTTAAATTTTTCACTCAAATCATTTTAATCTTATGCCCAAATGAAAGATGTCATTTACTGGTTGTCATTGGATACTCTGAGCAATGCATATTTGATTTATAGTTAATAATTGGGAGAGCGAGCGTTTTTTCTATTTTGTCGTTTATAAGCGACAAAGTGACATTCCTCGAAAAAGATGACGTTTGCGTTGTCAAATACGAGCGCAAATGCCTACTTTGGATATCGATTGTAGAAAAACATATATAACCTCCATTTACACAACACAACACACTATCTGACATCTTTTAACGCATACAGATTCAGTACATATCACTCATGACTTGTTCGCACATTCTAAATTCGTATTTCAAATCAAATTGACGCAATGGCCTGATGATGACTTTATAGCTAGTCGAAATCGATTGCCCCAAGAAAAATTAACAAAAAAATATGTTTTACAATTTTCATCCATTTATTTCCTTCAATGCCCTTAAAAGATTTCGAATGCTCTAAAATTCACTATGATGTTCCCAGTTCGGTTTAGGTCCATTCAAAAGCAAAGTCATGAAAAGACGTTATAAAGCAATAATAAATCACCGAGAGACCTGTAGAGCCTTCAATTGATGTAGAAAGTGTTCAGAATGTTTTCAAGGGTGATTGAGCGCTTTCCAGTGCATTTCAGGAACACCTTAAATCTTTTCTAAAGCCCTCCACAGCCTTCTGTAGCAGTTCCCAGAAACATATAAGCTTCGAAAGCTCTGTATGGACATGGGAGGTAAGAACACGAGAAGCTCTTGAAAGAAACCTCTGGAAGAAGCGTGGAAAGCTCTGTAAAAAATTGACAAAGTTGTGTCTGAAAACCTTTAGAAATACCCTAAAAGGGAAAAAAATGAACCGCTATAGAGCTTTGGAACAATAAAGAAAGAAACTTACGGAAAGCCTCAGAATGCCTTCTAGTGTTTTTCAGAGCCTCCTAGGTGTTCAAGTAGTCTTTTCGTATACTTTCAAGGCTTTCTCTGATCGCTTAAGTGCTTTACAAAGCCTTCTAGGCTATTTCATGAGTTAGGCGTTCCTTGAAGACTCTAGAAAGCGCTTAAATGAATTGGGCTATAAAGATCTGCAAGGATGTCCTTTTTCCTCGCATGGAAGCGTAGAAGAGCTGCACACGTTCGTCTCAAAACTCTTGTGCAGGGCTTCTAACGTACATAGAAGGACAGACAGACGGATGGACAGAAACTCCAAAATTATGGCAAAATTATCGCTCGTTAATAAATGACTATCCAAATAAAAATGTGAATTACAACTTGACTGTATGGAAAGTCAGTATGCGCAAACGTTCAGATATCTCACAGAGCTTCGAGCTCAGAAGGGTGCTATTTGCCAATATCTGCAATCAGATAAAGCACATAAGAACCAGAAGATAGAGAGGGAGAGGATATGAACAGCAAGGCATATAAATTGCGAGAATAAAATTAACGTTTGACACGTCGAGTAACTGGAATACTAGGAATCGTAAATAACAGTTACTTAACGACAAACAATAATCTAAGTTACGTTAGAAAGCAATAGCAAAATTTTAATCGACACGAGTTGTCAGTATAATCGGCAATTCACAAAAGAATCGTTACCGTTATCTCAAGTAAACTACTTTGCAAAACAAAAATAACTAAGTTTCAATGCAACAAAAGCAAAGTGACTGATTTGAAACTTTTCGTAACGACAAAAGTAACGTAATGTAGTTCAAATCGGTTAGAGGTGTCTGAAAAGTAAAATCGTAATGTATACCAAATCAATAAAAAATGGTGAACAATAATTTTTCAAAAGGATATCGGTAATACTTGCAGTTATTAAAACATGAACATTAAGTAAATCTGCGGGTTTAATAATTTCTAAGTAGATCAGGAGTGATATATCACGTGATGTGAACGGCTTCTATTTCGAAACTTCAAAAACTTTCATGAGCTCTAAGACTTCTAGAAGCTGTTAGGGTCTTAAAGTGTTCTTAAGTATCGTTAAGAGTTTCAAGAACCTTCAAAAACAGTTAAGAACTTTTTAAGGACGAAGATTTAAAGGTGTTGATTAATCTTGAAAGGTCTGCCCAATCCCGCTTTGAAATTTTGTTCATGTCGCTGTGCAATTGTACAGTATGCAGCACGTTCAAAAGTGGAAGTTGCCGACTAGCTTCTGAATATTAATCTTTAGTGCAATTACCATCGAGACCTTTTCCGGAACAAATTATCACCTCTGCTCTAAACCACTTGATTGCGATACCAACTAATTACATACATTACCTGCTTACCTATTAAAAAAAAATCAAGTCTCGTGAATATCCTAATTTAAATTTCCTTCAAATGCCTGTACTTACTTTTCCAGCTCGCTTAAATTACAATGAACGATTTTTTAGAAAAGCGGTGGTGATTTAAACACAAAATACAACAACACTTCGTAAAGGAATGCGGTTGGTTTTTTGAAATTTCACGCGATTGCACCAAATTACGCAATCCACCGGCAAACAAAATTTCATTAAAAAGTGTTATCTGCGCCAAATACGCCTGGCGTCCGACTAAATTGTGGGATGCAGCCTATTTTTAGTACACTTCCCTAAGTTCATTGGTTAAATAGTTCAGATTCGCGCAATTTAAAACTTCCGCTGTCTGTAATTCTACTAATTTCCTCTTTTGCAATTTATTCAGTCACAAAATTTTGATTTACTGTTTCAAGGTTTTACTCGTACCTACAGTTCGAAAGGGAAGTAATTACACCTCATTTTTTCCTCGCATGAAAATCACCCGAAGAAAACGCGCGCTTCAAAGCAAAAATCTCTTTCACAATCCAACACTACCTTGGTTAATTTATAGCCTGATTAACTTATGTTCTCGCGGTCTTTCTGAATGCGAAACACGATTCTCGGCTGTAATTGAATTCTTCTTTGTTCATGCACTTCGGCGAGAATGCTATACCTAGTGGCTGAATCTAACTTTTCCACCACTCCGCGCAGATTTACGGGTAAACTCTTCTTTTCTTTTTAAATGCGCAACGCAAATGCTGTCGTGACCTCGTGCCTAATGTCACCCGGCTTCCACTCAACGACCTAATTCTCACCAAATGTACCCTTCTAAGACTCCGTCCACGGATCATTTTTAATGTAATTTAATTTTAATCTGTTAGAGACAATGAACTAGCTTCCTTCAAGCATTGAAAATTCATAGAATTTCAGATGACAGCTGTCGTCAGATCCCCGTTGCAAATTTAGCAAAACCGTCAGTTCATCAGCCATATTATAGTCTTCACATGTAAATACACAGTCAGGACCGTAATCCAGGATCATTCGCCCAAATAAACAGTCGAAAAATATTTAAAACATCTCGCCAAACATTCTTTATCATGTGATATCCAATTCAAAAAAATTCGCGCAACCTCAAAAAATTCAACATCGGGCTTCACTTAGAAAAAACTATCCGTACCAACGTTTCAACTGTTAAAATCAGATTAAATTTTCGCCCACAAACACTCTAACGCAGGCCACCGTTGCCTGCCGTTTTGCAACCTGCGGCCCATAGCAATGTTTGCAAATTATAAAATTTAATTGTACCGTGTGTCCTATTTTGATTGAGGCTGCAGTGTTTTTAAAGGTAGAGACTAAGTTTTTTCTGAGATACAGGGTGGAAACGAAAAGTTTGACTTTTTGGAATGTTATCATACCTTATACTACCGATGTAACATAGAAAAAAGATAAAAACTGGCTATTTTAGATATTGTTATGTAGAATTTAGAGGCGTAGTAAAAAAAAACTTTTGGATCGCCGTTTCTGAGATTTGATCCAAAGTTGGTATATTTTAAAACGCCCTCTATATATCTTAACCTCAATTACTTTTCATACCTTTTCCTGATTTCATTGCTGTATCACTATATTTTTTTAATCTTATCGATGAAAAGTAATAAAAACCTTATTTTTTACTTTTTTAAATAGTAGGCCATGGATTCATGGAGATTTTGTTCTGTTTATTGTATCCATGGTAAGTAAGGCAGCCGATGTCAATCAATAAAAATGGCGGGCGGTAAAAACATGTCCTTTTGAAAAATATGATAATATTTAATTTCAATGTCATCAATCATCAGTCATCAATGTCATCAATGTAGTGACGAAAAAGAAATGCAAAAAATTGACGTTAAAATACATGGTGTTGCATTCAAAAAATATTAAGTTTGGGTCCAATCTCAAAAAAGGAGATTCAATTTTTTTTTACTACGCTATTGGATTTTTTGTAAAAATATCTAAAATAGGCAGTTTTTACCTTTTTTTCAATCGTACATCGGTAGTAAGGTATGATTGATAACATTCTAAAAAGTCAACCTTTTCGTTTTTACCCGCCTGTATCTAATAAGAAACAAACGCACTTAGTTGAATTGATTCTGTTTGGGTTACTAAGTTTAACAAAAAAATGCCACCGGGTCCCGAAAACCGCACGTCTCTTATCTTTAAAAACAGCTGAGATACTTTGCAGTCTCAACCAAACTAGCACACAGGGTATATTTTCGTGATTTTATGATTATTTGTATTTTTTCGTTTTATTGCATTATTTTGCATATACCTACTTTTTATGTTAATAATAAAAAATCAAAATTTTCTTAATGTGAACGGATCGTACTTGGTTTAAAGTAGGAAAAAAAGACATACAGCGGCGTCTTGGACAGAGCCCAACTCTGACGCTGCAACAAAAAGCTGTACCTAGGTAGGCCACCTTCTTAGATACCCAAGAAAGAAGTGCTGGACTTTAAACGGGTAAACGGGGACAGCAGCCAATCTAATGTCATTCTCATTACCGAGAAGCTACAGACAGGGCCGGATCTGCGTATTTTTTGCCTATGGGCCCCTCGAAATAGCCCCCCCCCCGCCCACACACACACACACACAATTAAAAATACCCCAACCAAAATTATATTTTACTCTTTGCAGAAAAGTGTTAATACGATTTTTTTCTACTAATTTGCTCAGATTGATTTAATTAATAGTAAAAAGATTTCTAACTGTTATTGAAACAAAGTATAATATCATATCTACTACAAACAAATAACTGTTTAATTTTTAAACAAATATACTCGTTTTTTATTAATATTTCCGCATCATTACATCAACAGGAGGTGATCATGGTTCAATTTAATTTTGCTTTTAAAAATATACGTTTTACAATGTGAAATTCAGCAGTGGTTTTCCAAAATAATGAAAGACTTTAATTTCAAATAACATATTCCAATTTTATTTTAGGTACAGTTTAAACAATGAAATCCAATGTACAAAGCTGTAACCACTGAATCGTGTTTCAGAGAATTCAGATTATCTAACGGTTACGAGACGTCATATGATAATTAAGCGTTTTCAACAACAAAAAATTGCGACAGAAGCCCCAAATTTTCCACAATCTTAATACAAAGTTCACATAATTTCCTCGAAATTTGAAGTTATGCTACTCCATATTTCATGATTACTTTTAGGTTGGTAATTCGAACTTAAAAAAAACTGGCGATAGCCCTCTCTGGTACTACCATGTGTAACACTAAATCGCCTAAACAAATTGTCACAAATCGGGAAAGAAGTCCTAATCGGTAAAAATCTGGTCTCGCCTCGCCCTCCAAAACTTCAGTGCTAGGGTTGAGTGAGACTGACTTGCTGTTGTTTAGTCGCCTTCTACGATACGATTACGTAGTGCTCTCTATGGAAGGAGTATTCTTTCCCGTCCCTGCACGGGTAATTATACAGAGAAGAATGCACTATGAAATCAAAGAAGAAAATACGTTCGCAGCCTCCCATTACCTATCTATTGTACGCCCATCATTACCACGTTTTTCTCTTGCCTCGTGATCCCCAAAATAAAGTGTCACCGTATTTAGACATCTAAGGCCCTGATTTTTAAATTAATAAAGACAAGCTTCCAATGTCGAATTGTTCACATTTAAAAAGTTGGCGTCCCTATTGATTTTCAGACGACCTAGAATAACTTAATACTTAAAAGTTTTGGTGACATTCAAAATTCCGCATAATTGGCAAAAGGTCGCCGCTTTATGGATGACGCGCGCGAATTTTCCCTACTCGCGAGTATTTATTTGTGAAAACGATGAACCAATTTTTAAATTGGTTTTATATTAGACTTATCTATATCTATAAATATTAAACGGGCTTCGTGACTGCTACCATCATGAAATGAGGCATAAATTACATTTAAAATCAATTTTATGAATCATATTGCTTCGTTTTCCTGAATAGATTACTATAACTCTGCGACAGAAAATGTAATGCCACGTTTCCAATAGGGCGAAGCAGAGCAGACGGTAGACTTGGTAACTACGTCGAGTACCTATATATAATAAGAGTAATTACCTACGCAAGAAGTTCATCCAGGATACGATTAGAAAGTTTCAGTACTCCAACTTACTATCTCAGCCTAGATTAATTTATATTACGGTGACGTGATCGTTAGCAATCAAGCCAATTGGCAAAGACAAGCTGATTACTTCATTTTGGAAGAGCGCACTTAGAGTACGGCACAACAGACGATGACTGAGACATCCAATGTGGTATGATACACGTTTTGATTGATCTTCTTTTAAAATATAATCACTTATCGTTTGAAATGCGTAATTATGTTTCCATATTCGGTCATTTTTCCTTCGAAAAGATCCTAGAATAGGTTGCTGATGGCCATGAGAAAACCCTGTCGGTCAATTGTCCGTCGAGAGAAAGAGAAAAAAAATCTCTATCCAATGAGCCTACTGAAAATGTGCACTGCCATTTAAAAAAATTCAATTGTTTTTCATTATTCTTTTGTTTTCTGAAGTAAAAACAATGGAATGCTGCCTTATTATGGGAAATAAAATGCTAAACAACTTTCATATAGAAAGATTTAGTATACAGTCAATATTTATTATTATTCTCTTGTTCTGGGCCCTCAACAGGCTTGGGCCCAATTACAGAGTGACCCGCATAATGCTTTTTAGAGGTGCAGGAAAACCTAATTCGGAGTAGCCGGTAGAATGCTCGAAACTGGTCTAAGGTAATTTATAGTATTTATAGTCCAACGCTCTACCACTGAACATGGGCGCCGCTACTAAAGGGCAAGGAGGGGCCCGGGCCCTCCCTGGGATTTGAGAAATCACTTAATCCATTTCAGAAAATGATGAAAGCTCACAATAAAACCAGAACACAGCCACCTTTTTCTGTCCCATCGCTGTTCGGTGACAAAGCAAAAGTAGGTAAACCTTTTATAACCTTATTGAGTTACCTCAATGTCCATAAAGTTGCCCTATTGTATAGAGTTTAGACTACAGAGATTAAATTTACCGAAGACCGCAAGTTAGCTGTTTGTTTTGGAAAAACGTCAATGACAATACTCTGTCATGTCACTTACATATTTCGGTTCGGCGCTTTTTAGCGCATTTTCCAAAAGTAAAATGAACGCTATTGTCCGCGCTTTGTCCGTTTTTACCATTACTAGTCCTCCACTATAAGCTTTTTCCTTGTGGTTTCTTTCTTATACGGTGTAGCACAGCCTCGAGACCAGAACGACAAAAGACTTTTTGGATTAGTCTCTTCCTTCCCGAGCTATTACTGATTCTGTGCGGTGCGGCGAAAATGCGCTTCCGTCGGTCTCGAGTGACCACGTTTTTAACTTGTTATGGAATAGATGCACATAAAGTGATGAATATACGAAGAATCACATACGATTCAGTGGGGGAATTTTTTGTTACTCAGTTCGTATTGGGAAATCAGACTTTTAATCCGGCTCATATTCAATAGCACTGATCCTTGAACTCGTAGAAATGGATTGGCGAAGGTTTGACATCTCTGTGTCTTTTCGTTCTCGAGTTAAGACGAGGAACAGACGGACAGGCAGACGTACAAAACCATCACGTAAGAGGAATTTTTATTCTTTCGAAATAATTAAATTGTTTTATCCTACTATTCAACATTGTAATCAATAACATTATGGTTGGTAATTTGTTATAGTTTTGAGTAGAACAATTATTCAGAAACAGTTTAATGTTACAATTTGCCCTCGAATTTGCCTTACGCACTGTAATTTTTATCACCCGCACGTTAGTAAAGGAGGTATTGCATTGGGGTAAAAAATGCCCCTTCCCCCACTTTTTTACGGAAATACACCTTTCGAAGCACCAGGATTCCGATCCCAACAAAATTTTGATGTTGTCGGTCTGTCTGTAGTGTACTGATATTGTAACCAAATTTGGTACACAGATTCTTAGATATAAAAGGAAAAGCTGAAAAGCTTTCGGGGAGAATAGCGCATGCGCAAGTGTGTTAAACTCTCATTAACGGCTAAACGGCTGAACCGATTGGAACCAAATTTGGTACAAATATTGTTAGACCCAAAAGAAGGTAGAACGCGCATGCGCCGGTGTGCGGGTGGCACCTGTGCTAACCACAGCAAATTTTATAATATAGTGCTATTAATGTCATTTTTTTTCAATAAACTACTATAACTTGTTACTTTTATTCTTGTTTTGTTTGTGTCTAATATGTACCTATTTACTAATTTAAAAATAGTTAGGTAACATTTTCTATTCCAAAAATGTAAGGGCCCCTCCCTAGCGCATTTTCTTCCGGCGCCCCTGCCACTGAACCATAAAGTCGGATTTACCGAGATATATACTAAATTTCATACATAATGGACACCCTGTATATATTAGTATATTAGAGGAAAACTATAAATTCGTTTCCGGGACCGGACAAAATCACATAAATAATTTTCTGCTAGACTTGGCGCATGATTTTATAGAACTTCTGTTGGATACCTTCCACGAAATTCAAAGTACCTACTGGTAATGCTATGTGAAACCTCCGAATTGGTTCCTACGATAAATTAAACTGGCCTATGTGGCGCAGTGGTGCAGTGACTAAGCTGGGTTCGAGCATAGACATTTGTAATACATAGTGGGTTGGGTTGGTAGAACAAGCTTGGCTGACACTCCGCCCACTTAAAAATAAAGACCAAAAATAAAATAATAGTGTAATACAAAACTTTATTTTATAGCAGGAGCCATATAAATCATTGTAAAGCTTCTGACAATTCTGCATTTAATTTACAAGTCAAAAATAATAGGCTTGTCATATGTTTTGAACTTCCTTTTATATCGGGCTCCCGGTCTCATTTGAAATAAGAATGACAGATGTCGTTAGAATGCACAATCATCTGTTTCACTTTATCTACCCTCACGGTTAAAGAGCGACTTGGCCTACTCATTCAAATATACTAAAATGTCAATTTAACTTCTGCTATAAAATAAAAGAATAAAATTTACGATTCCGATGCAGGCGGCGTATAACGTATGGCGTAAAAAGGTCTTTATCAGATACGCAAAAAACGTGTAGGGAGCCTCCCACAATGTTCGATATTAAGTCCCATGCTGTACGCCAAGCCAACTACAATTTGAAAGTTTGAATAAAAAACTTCTTGTTCTGTATACTCCAAATGTCCGAATTGCTATAAACAGTGTAAATTGTGAAGCGTGTGTCCTATCGTCATAGACCATGTCGGAAGTCGATCCCATTTTCTTCCCGAAATGCTCCATTTTGTGAGACACTTTGTAACTACAATCACTGTCTGATACCTTTCGAGGGGGTTTTCATTTTACCCTGAATCTGACCCCGATGCGTTTCGCCATAGAGGATTTAGTACTCCGAATTGTACCTTGAATTTACCGTTCAACGCATAAAACTCCTGAAAGTTCCCTAAGATGTGGATCCAGAAGATAATGCCATCAAAAATGAACCAGTAAAGATAATGCAATTCAGAAAAACCACGTTGTTGCTGTTGGCTTGGCGAAAATACTGACCCACCATCCAGATTCTACGATGTGGATGTACCTACTTCCAATTTGGACATTTGGTTGCCGATCTGCGACAACACCTATAACATCAAGACAAAAAATCAAAATAAATCGGTACTTTGCAATATTTCAGATTGAAAAAATCCCCTAATACTCTTATCTTTATTTTCCATAACAAACGTTTCGCAATTTTAATGCTATAGTACGTTCCTTATCTACGTTCACTATTTTTGTTCACGTATAGATAACGGTAATTTCAACAAACTGAAGGGAAATATTGGTAATTCCATTCTTATCATCACTTGATTAAGAGCAGGTCGTGTCATCAACCAATAAAGCGCAAGCCAATCCGTTTTTAAAATTCCGTTTGTGAGAAAATAGGGGAACTACAAGCTTGTCGGCTATTAAAGCCCAGCTGCTTAGGTTGTAGCTCATATTCAAGATGAAACTCTCGCTGTTGATCTTCGTTGCAATGATGGTTGTGTTGAGTGCGGTGGAAGTACTTGGTCGCGGTTGTCGTAGATGCGTACCAAATTGCCATAATGGCGAGCGATTTATGTAAGTTACCCCAATTAATTTATTACGCACTACAAATGTAAATGTTTTAGCGCTACTTGTTTTGGCGGTGGATTAGTTTGCTGCGGTTGATAACCGTTTTCTCACAACCATGCGGCTTGAGATGATGTACCTATAAAAATTATTTATTCATTTTTCGGTGCCAAAATCACCTTATAATTATAACCTTTCACTGTAATAAAGACTGCTTCTCTATTTTATTAACAAATTATTTTTTTCTTCCGTCCTTACCAAATACGCAAACCCAATGATATGATCTTATTGTGTCGTTGAACATCCAGTTGTTGTTTACAATGTATCGCATTAGATCACCATCGCAAAGCTACGCGTCACTACCGAAAGTAAATCGAGGGGACCTACCCTCATTTAAGATAGTGGTCGGGAAGAAATCCAACGAACAAGTGATCACACAATCTACACAGGGTGTTACATTGTGAGTTGAGTTGCACCAAAGAAAAACCGGGTAGTAAAAATTTATCCTTGTGTGAGATCGAAGGAACTTCAGCGCATTTTTGTGTGGCAGGTCAGTATTCTATTAGCCAACTTTGACTCTACCATCAATAAGATCTTGTCGAGAGCTACCACATTTCCTGTGTCGGTAGCTATTCGCTTCCGACGTCCCGTTCACCCGCAATTCGCATTTCGGTGGATTTCGCCAGAAATCCCCCACAAAATTGTACTCAATTACTTCTCATAGCGTAGAGTGTTTACATTATACAATCCCATGAATATGAAAAGCATGAACAACATAATAGAAGAATCGGAATATGATGTTATAATAATAGGAGGGGATCTAAACGCACGGATAGGCAAGGAAGGGTCATGGATCGCTCGCACAGAAGAAGAAGAACAAGAAGAACAAGAAGACAACAATAGAAAATCAAAAGATGACGTGACAACACGAACTTATAAATTAAGATGGACTGCTAATGCTGAATTGACAAATGACATGAGGGCAGCCATGATGTGCACTCACTTGGCGCGAAATTCAAATCAACTAATAAACAAGTATTAACCTCACGTTTCCTAAATAAATTGCTGTGGCACATCACATGTCATTTTCCAAGGTTGCAATAGTCTCAACACTTCAGCACTAGGAAAATTCCCCTAGAAAATTGTGGTAGGTGTTGTGGATACGGGTGAAAGTAAAATAAATACAACTAAAATATAATTTATTTTAGAATCAAAAATGAATCTTAAGAATCGCTGAACCGAACTCGACTTATCTTAACAAGTGCTGTGTACCTACTGTTCGAAACTACCGATTGTGTAACACGTGCAACAAAGTACATTTCGGATGACTCCCAGGAAGTCATGAATTATATGAAAGCTTCTATTCCTTAACTCGTAAATAACACCCTTGTCGGTTAAAGAATAGACCCTTAATATTTAAACTACTTGTCGGTTCAGCGTGTTATGCACATTTGTGCAACGTAATTACTAGAAGTTAATTCCGGAAATTTCGTCCGCTACAAAATAACTAAAAAGTGCACATCATGGCCGCGCCCATGCTAGGGCCATTTCTACCTCTATGCAACTGTTTGATCAGCATTCCATCTTAATTTATAAGTTCGTGCGTGACAAACAAAGAAGGGAAAGAATTGATTAACTTCGTAGAAGAAAAAGGGTTGGTACATCTTCACCGGAAACGTGAAAGGAGACGAAATGGGAGAATATACATACATAGAAAGCAGAGGGCAGTCGGTAATAGACTATATTATTCTAAATGAAAAAGGGAAAGAATACTTAAAAAATTTTCAAGTAGACCAAAGAATAGAAGCCGATCACCAACCAATATCCACAACGATGAAAGGCACACAATACAGAAAACAAACAAAAGAAATTACAAAAACGAGACAAATCTGGACAGAACAAACAACACAAAAATACAGAAAACATCTAAAGCAGACAGAATTCAAACTAAAGTCGTGTGGAAGTCACAATCCTCTTTGCGTCGAAGCGCAACATCCAGTACATGTTCGCCTTGACAACGCTGCCGATGGTCCTCCATTTGAGACATTCGGCTCGCATCCGTACCCGTCCGTTTTTGGTAACTGAACCAGCATTAAAGGCATCCCCTAGGGCATCCCGCGCCTGTTGGTGTAAGAGATTCTTGGCCTTTGAAACAGTCAGCCTCCACCTATTGATCCTTCTTGCGAAGGACAACGAGACGTTCGGACGGTGCTTCACTCGCTTCTTCGTTGCCGTTGACGGATACCAGTCTCGTTAGAAGGTCCCAATACCGCCGTAATAATGTTTCCCGCCTTGTTTCGCTTCAAGACGGTTCTTACCAGCCTCCCCACGAGATGCTGAATCAGTTCTATACAATTTTTCGTGCGAAGCGGTTCTTTTCATCGATGGGGAAGGCTCCGTAAATGTAGACTCATTCCGAACCGTGTTAGGATTGTCTTATACTTTAATTGCTGGTAAGTGTAACTTTATCCTTTCTGGAAACATGAATGATACTATTAGTATATTATACAGGGTGCTTATTATGTATGGAATATCGTATAAATCTCGGTACTTAAGTATCGAATGTATACAAAATTTTTATAAGGGGTGTCAATGTAAAACTTGCAGTCGGCCATATTCGCCAAACTAAAGAAGATATTGAAAATCGCGAAAAACCGTTTCGGGGGTTTCGATGGGGAACCAGAATGACGTTACGAGTGACAACCCCCCCCTTAAGCCCTCAGCCCCCCCTCTTCAAAAATCCTAAATGGCAACCCCAAACTTGTGACACATCGTTGGAGAACTGCTGAAAAATGCTTTCCAGCGGTAACAATAAAGTCAATACTTATTCATTAATACAATTTAAGAAAAATGTTTAATTAACAAAAAAAACTAAATGTTGACATTGAGGGATTTATGGCAAATTGGCCAAGAACTTCAACTTGAGCTGCTTCATTAAGCAATCTTGGTTGCTTTCTTTTTTTATTGATAACAGATCCCGTTTCTTTGAATTTAGCAACCAAATCTTGAACATAGGCATGGTTTAATTTTTATTTTTTGTTGTTACGTAATTATCAAATTTTTGTTAAATTGTCTTAATTGACTTTATTGGTACCACTGAAAAGCATTTTTCAGTAGCTTTCCAACGATGCGTCACAAATATGGGGTTGTCATTTAGGATTTTTAAATACGTCATTCTGGTTTCCCCTCGATACTCCCGAAACAGTTTTGCGCGATTTTCAATATCTTCTTTAGTTTGGAAAATATGACTGATTGCAAGTTGACACCCTGTATATGAAAGTTGTGTAACATTTTATTTCTCATAATAAGGCAGAATTCAGTTGTTTTTATTTCAGAAAACAAATGAGTAACGAAAAACAATTGAATTTTTTTAAATGGCAGTGCATCTTTTCATTACACTCATTTGATAGAGATTTTTTTCTCTTTTCGATGATATAGCAAGTTAGTACGCTTATTTAAGAATATTTAAAAAAAATTAATATAATTTGATGAATAACATTAAGCCAGATATCCTACATAAAAAAAACAAATGAACGTGTACGTTTCTTATTAAACCTTAAAGACAAAATGAAATTAGCAGCAAAATGGTTTTCGTCGCAATGAACGTTCAAAACGATGACAATTAACTGCTAGGCAGTGGCGTAACCTATTACAAAAAACTTGAAATAATAATTCATTTCCTCCACTCGGGCGCTAACGTGGTACGTCATTGAAAAGAGAAAAAAAAACTCTGTCCAATGAGCCTACTGAAAGTGTGCACTGCTATTTAAAAAAATTCAATTGTTTTTCATTATTCATTTGTTTTCTGAAATAAAAACAATGGAATCCTGCCTTATTATGGGAAATAAAACGCTAAACAACTTTCATATAGTAAGATTTTGTATACAGTCAATATTTATTATTATTCTCTTGTGCTGGGCTTGGGCCCAATTACAGAGTGACCCGCATAATGCTTTTTAGAGGTGCCTATGCAGAAGGTCTTAAGTTGGTCTATACTACTCCGGTATTTACCTTACGAATTAGGAAAACTGCAGGAAAACCTAATTCGGTGTAGCCGGCAGAATGCTCGAAACTTGTATATAAGGTAATTCCCATCTCTGCCACAGATGAAAAATTTACCTCAACCCACCCGACCTCCGGATTTATAGTCCAAAACGCTCTACTACTGAACCATAAAACCGGATTTACCGAGATATACACTATATTTCATACATAATGGACACCCTGTATATATTAGTATATTAGAGGAAATCTATAAATTCGTTTCCGGGACCGGACAAAATCACATAAATAATCTTCTGCTGATGGACTTGTCGCATAATTTTATAGAACTTCTGTTGGATACCTTCCACGAAATACAGAGTACCTACTGGTAATGCTATATAAAACCTCCGAATTGGTTCCTACGATAAATTCAACCGGCCTATGTTGCGCAGTGGTGCTTGGCTGAACACCCCGCCCACTTAAAATAAAGACCAAAAATAAAATAATACTATGATACAAAACTTTATTTTATAGCAGGAGCCATATAAATCATTGTAAAGCTTCTGACAATTCTGCATTTAATTTACAAGTCAAAAATAGTAAGTTTAGGTTCTGCCGTAGCGGACATTATCATATGTTTTAAACGTCATTTTATATTGGGTTCCCGTTCTCATTTGAAATAAGAATGACAAATGTCGTTAGAATGCATAATCATCTATCTACCCTCACGGTTAAAGAGCGACTTGGCCTACTCATTCAAATCTATTAAAATGTCAATTTAACGTCTACCATAAAATAACATAATAAAATTTATGATTCCGGTATAACGTATGGTGTAAAAAGGTCTTTATCAGATACGCAAAAAACGAGTAACGTGTAGGGGGCCTCCCTCAAGGTTCGATATTAAGTCCCAAGCTGTACGCCAAGCCAACTACCGTTTGAAAGTTTGAATAAAAAACTTCTTGTTCTGTATACTCCAAATGTCCGAATTGCTATAAACAGTGTAAATTGTGAAGCGTGTGTCCTATCATCATAGACCAAGTCGGAAGTCGATCCCATTTTCTTCCCGAAATGCTCCATTTTTTGAGACACTTTGTAACTACAATCACTGTCTGATACCTTTCAAGGGTGTTTTAGTTTTACCCTGAATCTGAGCCCGGTGCGTTTCGCCATAGAGGAAAAAGGCATTTATTACTCCGAATTGTATCTTGAATTGACCGTTCAACGCATAAAACTCCAGAAAGATCGCTAAGATGTGGGTCCAGAAGATAATGCCATCATTCGTATTCGTATAATATCCATTTCACTGTCATCGTCAAATTATCTTTTAATGTTATTTTTATAATTATTGCTTGATTTTTTTTTGTTTTTGTCGCAAATGTCACTATAATCAGGTTAAGTGCAAGAGCAGCCGTAGGCTGAACTGCGCCTTTTCTGAAATAAAGACATATTATTATTATTATTATCAACAAAAATGAACCAGTAAAGATAATGCAATTTAGAAAAACCGCGTTATTGCTGTTGGCTTGGCGGAAGTACTGACCACCATCCAAATTCTACGATGTGGATGTACCTACTTCCAATTTGGACATTTGGTTGCCGATCTGCGACAAAACCTATAACATCAAGCCCAAAAATCAAAAGAAATGCAGAATTGCAACATTTCAAATTGAAAAAATCCCCCAATACTCTTATCATTTATTTTCCATAACAAGCGTTTCGCAATAGTACGTAAGTACGTTCCCTATCTACGTTCACTTTAAGAGCAGGTCGTGTCATCAACCAGAAAATAGGGGAACTACAAGCTTGTCGACTATTAAAGCCCAGTATTAGGTTGTAGCTCATATTCAAGATGAAACTCTCGTTGTTGATCTTCGTTGCAATAATACTTGTGTTGAGTGCGGTGGAAGTACTTGGTCGCGGTTGTCGTAGATGCGTAGAATATTGCCATGATGGCGAGCGGGCTATGTAAGTTACCCCAATTAATTTATTACGCACTACAAATGTAAATGTTTTAGCGCTCCTTGTTATGGCGGTGGATTAGTTTGCTGCGGTTGATAACCGATTTCTCACAACCATGCGGCTTGAGATGATGTACCTACCTATAAAAATTATTTATTTATTTTACGGTGGCAAAATCACCTTATAATTATAACCTTTCACTGTAATAAAGACTGCTTCTCTATTTTATTAACAAATTATTTTTTTCTTCCGTCCTTACCAAATACGCAAACCCAATGATATGATCTTATTGTGTCGTTGAACATCCAGTTGTTGTTTACAATGTATCGCATTAGATCACCATCGCAAAGCTACGCGTCACTACCGAAAGTAAATCGAGGGGTCCTACCCTCATTAAGATAGTGGTCGGGAAGAAATCCAACGAACAAGTGATTACACTGTAAGTGCCGGTCGATGGCTAATGAACTGAATTCTGTGTGGTCAGTCTACACAGGGTGTTACATGTGAGTTGAGTTGCACAAAAAAAAAACCGGGTAGTAAAAAATTATCAAAGTACTTGTGTGAGATCGAAGGAACTTCAGCGCATTTTGGTGTGGCAGATCAGTAGGTACTATTAGCCTACTTTGACTCCACCATCAATAAGTTCTTGTCGAGGGCTACCACATTTCCTGTGTTGGTAGCTACCCGCTTCCGTCGTCCCGTGCACCCACAATTTGCGTTTGAAGTGTTGGATCCACCATCAGTAAGATCTTGTCGGGGGCTACCATATTCCCTTTGTCGGTACCCACATCCGACATCCCGTTCACCCGTAATTCGCATTTTGGTGGATTTCGCCAGAAATCCCCCACAAAATTGTACTCAATTACTTCTCATAGCGTAGAGTATTTACATTATACAATCACATGAATATGAAAAGGATCGTAGACGAGCTGAACAACAAAAGAAAATCAAAAGACAACGTGACAAATAAAGAAGGGAAAGAATTGATTAACTTCATAGAAGAAAAAGGGTGGTACATCCTCAACGGAAACGTGAAAGAAGACGAAGAGGGAGAATATACATACATAGGAAGCAGAGGGCAGTCGGTAATAGACTATATTATTCTAAATGAAAAAGGGAAAGAACACTTAAAAAATTTTCAAGTAGACCAAAGAATAGAATCTGATCACCAACCAATATCCACAACGATGAAAGGCAGTGCTGACACACAATACAGAAAACAAACAAAAGAAATTACAACAAGTTAAAAAGTAATCGTAAACGATTTACATAAAGCGCATTTCCACTTGCATTCATTTACCATTTGTAAGATGCAACTTCTGTTAAAATCGTAAAAATCCGCCCACAAATATGAAAGATAGCGTTGCACATGGGCAATCCATTTTTGACGTGCTACTTCAATTTCAGTTTATGAGAAGAATTTCATTTCAATGCTTTTCTAAATAAGAAAGTTGGAACTGCGCATGCGCAAACCTAAATTTTGAAACTAATGTTAGATTTTCCTTTGTTCCAAGCGCCTAAGTATCAAATTTCATTTAAATGGTTCCATAGATAAAAAAGTTGGCACTGCGCATGCGCAAAACCAAATTTTGAAATTGGCGTTTGATTTTCCTTTATCCCAAGTGCCTATGTATCAAATTTCGTTTAAATTCTTCCATAAATAAAAAAGTTGGCACTGCGCATGCGCAAAACCAAATTTTGAAATTGGCGTTTGATTTTCCTTTATCCCAAGTGCCTATGTATCAAATTTCGTTTAAATTCTTCCATAAATAAAAAAGTTGGCACTGCGCATGCGCAAAACCAAATTTTGAAATTGGCGTTTGATTTTCCTTTATTCCAAGTGCCTATGTATCAAATTTCATTCAAATACTTTTATAAGTAAAAAAGTTTGCAATTCGGTTTATAAATGGTCGAGATGCGAAAAGGGCACTGTGAATTTTGAATCGATTCGATTCAACTTTTGGCATTGCGTATTATATGGCTAAAGCTATGCCCATATTGAATTTCATGCAATTCAGTTCATAACTAACGGAGATGTAAAAGCGATCGAACATTTCTAAACAAAGTTATCGTTCACACGGACAGATAGATGGACAGACAGACAAAGGAACAGACGGACAGACCAACCGGCAGGCGACAGATAGCAATGCAAAATTATAAACGATCTCTAGGATCGTTAATAAACGGCAAAAGTGTAAAATTATGGAACATGTAAAAAACGGTTTTTTGTTTTTTTTACAATAACTTTTTTTGTAAGCGGTACAGAAAAAATTCCTTCCTTGGTACAAGACTCGACACCATAACGAACCAAATAGCGAAAAAAGTAGAACAATAGCTCTTAAGATAAAAAACTAGTAGCGTCGCAAAGTTAGCGGACGGACGGACGGACAAAGTGGCCACAATAGCGCATTTTTTTTATTTTTGTGGAAATGCGCTAAAAATGAGACAAATCTGCACAGAAAAAACAATAGAAAAATACAGAAAACATCTAAAGCAGATAGAATTCAAAGAAACTGAATGTGATGCTGCACTAGAAGAAATCAACAAGTTAAAAAGTAATCGTAAACGATTTACATAAAGCGCATTTCCACTTGCATTCATTTCCCATTTGTAAGATGCAACTTCTGTTAAAATCGTAAAAATCCGCCCACAAATATGAAAGATAGCGTTGCACATGGGCAATCCATTGTTGACGTGCTACTTCAATTTCAGTTTATGAGAAGAATTTCATTTCAATGCTTTTCTAAATAAGAAAGTTGGAACTGCGCATGCGCAAACCTAAATTTTAAAACTAATGTTAGATTTTCCTTTGTTCCAAGCGCCTAAGTATCAAATTTCACTTAAATAGTTCCATAGATAAAAAAGTTGGCACTGCGCATGCGCAAAATAAAATTTTGAAACTGGCGCTAGATTTTCCTTTATTCCAAGTGCCTATGTATTCACATTTCATTTAAATTCTTCCATAAATAAAAAAGTTGGCACTGCGCATGCGCAAAACCAAATTTTGAAATTGGCGTTTGATTTTCCTTTATCCCAAGTGCCTATGTATCAAATTTCGTTTAAATTCTTCCATAAATAAAAAAGTTGGCACTGCGCATGCGCAAAACCAAATTTTGAAATTGGCGTTTGATTTTCCTTTATTCGAAGTGCTTATGTATCAAATTTCGTTTAAATTCTTCCATAAATAAAAAAGTTGGCACTGCGCATGCGCAAAACCAAATTTTGAAATTGGCGTTTGATTTTCCTTTATCCCAAGTGCCTATGTATCAAATTTCGTTTAAATTCTTCCATAAATAAAAAAGTTGGCACTGCGCATGCGCAAAACCAAATTTTGAAATTGGCGTTTGATTTTCCTTTATCCCAAGTGCCTATGTATCAAATTTCGTTTAAATTCTTCCATAAATAAAAAAGTTGGCACTGCGCATGCGCAAAACCAAATTTTGAAATTGGCGTTTGATTTTCCTTTATTCCAAGTGCTTATGTATCAAATTTCGTTTAAATTCTTCCATAAATAAAAAAGTTGGCACTGCGCATGCGCAAAACCAAATTTTGAAATTGGCGTTTGATTTTACTTTATTCGAAGNAGTAATCGTAAACGATTTACATAAAGCGCATTTCCACTTGCATTCATTTCCCATTTGTAAGATGCAACTTCTGTTAAAATCGTAAAAATCCGGCCACAAATATGAAAGATAGCGTTGTACATGGGCAATCCATTTTTGACGTGCTACTTCAATTTCAGTTTATGAGAAGAATTTCATTTCAATGCTTTTCTAAATAAGAAAGTTGGAACTGCGCATGCGCAAACCTACATTTTGAAACTGGCGTTTGATTTCCTTTATTCCACGTGCCTATGTATCAAATTTCGTTTAAATTCTTCCATAAATAAAAAAGTTGGCACTGCGCATGCGCAAAACCAAATTTTGAAATTGGCGTTTGATTTTCCTTTATCCCAAGTGCCTATGTATCAAATTTCGTTTAAATTCTTCCATAAATAAAAAAGTTGGCACTGCGCATGCGCAAAACCAAATTTTGAAATTGGCGTTTGATTTTCCTTTATCCCAAGTGCCTATGTATCAAATTTCGTTTAAATTCTTCCATAAATAAAAAAGTTGGCACTGCGCATGCGCAAAACCAAATTTTGAAATTGGCGTTTGATTTTCCTTTATTCAAGTGCTTATGTATCAAATTTCGTTTAAATTCTTAGTGCCTATGTATCAAATTTCATTCAAATACTTTTATAAGTAAAAAAGTTTGCAATTCGGTTTATAAATGGTCGAGATGCGAAAAGGGCACTGTGAATTTTGAATCGATTCGATTCAACTTTTGGCATTGCGTATTATATGGCTAAAGCTATGCCCATATTGAATTTCATGCAATTCAGTTCATAACTAACGGAGATGTAAAAGCGATCGAACATTTCTAAACAAAGTTATCGTTCACACGGACAGATAGATGGACAGACAGACAAAGGAACAGACGGACAGACCAACAGGCAGACGACAGACAGCAATGCAAAATTATAAACGATTCTAGGATCGTTAATAAACGGCAAAAGTGTAAAATTATGGAACATGTAAAAAACGGTTTTTTGTTTTTTTTACAATAACTTTTTTCTCCAACCACCTGAATAAGACGCTATTTTGTGACAGTGTTCGGTACGTAAAATTGACGTTTTGCGGATTAATCGTTTTCACCATGGCAACTGTACAAAAAGTAGATACTTTTGGTCCTAGTATCAAAAAGAAATTGACCTTGAAAGTTGGCCAATTAAAAAATTACAATCACGGAGATATGTCACATTGACATCGTTTTACATTGCAGGTTATAAGATATTTCTATACATACAAATCAAATCTTTTTGCATATTCAATGCAAATAATGATGTCACCTATACGTATGTACATGTATTGAAAATGATTTACGCTCGCTATTTTTATTTAAACCATGTGTAACGTAATTTACATATTCGATGAACGTAATTTTAATACGTATACAACCCGCCGTCGCGCGTAACGCCATCTACTTCAGACCCCTTGCACTATTATCTGTCATTTTGAATTCAAAATTTGAAAAAGTTTATTGCAATTAATTTTAATTAAAAAAACTGTGGTAAGTTTTTTATTTCAATACAAAATATAACAATATTAATTGTGTATACAATAAAATGACTGAAACTGATAGCGACATGGATTGCACTCCGCCAGAGATTATAGGAAACGGCAGAACATGCTACCTCAAGATTTGCTCCCTACAAAGTCGCGAGAGGTGAGAAGTAAGAAGTCAGAACGAATAGGTTATAAGTTAACCTAAAAACTAGAGTGGCATGACACGTGAGGACAAGAAAGCAGAAGTTCTTATACTAGTAGTGAAACTGTGACTGAATCTAAATTCGAATATAATTTGAAGTAAAGGGGGTTGGAGAAAAAATTTTATGTTTTATTCGTACAAAAAATGCGTTTTCGGGACTCGGAAGGGTGCTGGACTCCGCTAACGCGTCGTCCAGCAACTATCTTCCTCGTCCCGAAAACTGACATTTTTTGTACTAATGAAACAAATAACTATTTGTTTTTTTTACAATAACTTTTTTTGTAAGCGGTACAGAAAAAATTCCTTCCTTGGTACAAGACTCGACACCATAACAAACCAAATAGCGAAAAAAGTAGAACAATAGCTCTTAAGATAAAAAACTAGTAGCGTCGCAAAGTTAGCGGACGGACGGACGGACGGACGGACGGACAATAGTGCATTTTTTTTTATTTTTGTGGAAATGCGCTAAAAAGGCAATAACTAAAGCGGTGACAGAAAAAACATCAAAAATAAACAACTGGATACCAGGAAGGAACAAGTGGTGGGACACAGAATGTGAAGAGAAAAAACAAATCTCAAAAAAAAGCCCTAATGGATTGGAAAACAGGAAAAGACACAGGCGAAGAGTACAGAACAGAGAAGAAGGAATATAAGGATACATGCAAACGCATAAAAGAAGAATTACAAAAAGAGGAAATAAAAGTAATACAAAAAGCATCAAATACGAAAATCAAGTGTGGAAATTTATAAACAAAGGGGAAAAATAAAGAAGGAATACGGGACGCCATTGGAGAAGAAGAAGGGAAAACTACTTTATACAAAGTTTAAACGGACAGATAAGCTTCAGAGGGGAAAAACAAAAAGAAGAAGGGAAAAGAAGGATGAAGAAATAGGGAAAGAAGAAATGGAAGCAGAAATAGCAAAGGTGAAAAAAAGAAAGCCCCCGGACCAGACCAAATAACAAATGCGTTGATAATACATGCGCCGGAAAACGTGAAACAGCAAATCAGAAAAATTATTAACAGGGTATGGGTAGGAGGAGGATTTCCGGAAAGTTGGAAAGAAGGAGTTAAAGTCAATAACAAACACACAGACTATTTTTGGACGGAAAATGGAGTCAGGCAACGATGTCCGATAAGTGCAATCCCTTTTCAACATGTATGTGGCAGACCTGCAAGAAGCATTAAGAAAATGGCAAGCAGGAGGAATAAAAATTGGAGGACCAAAGATATGGTCATTAACCCTGTCATTAACATACGCGGATGACATTGTGCTCCTTGCAGCAAAGCAATCAGAAATGAAGGAAATGGTCACACAGTTAGAAAGGTACGCTAGAAGAAAGAAATTCATAATAAACACAGAAAAATCAAAAATAATGGTTTTTACAAAAGGAAGAAAGAAGAATAAGAACGAGACATCGTGGAAAATCGAAGGAAGAGAAGTAGAAGAAGTTTCGGAATTTAAATACCTTGGGTACACACTAATGAAAAACGGAGGACCAAGTGCTCACATAAGACAAATAAAGAAAAAAGCATATTATGGAGCATAGCAGAAAGAAAATTCAAAAACAACTATAAAATCAAGAAAATTATGTTCGACTACCTGATCAAAAGCACAGTGATGTACGGGGCAGAAATATGGGGGTGGAAGGAGATAAGAGGACATCGAGCGGATACAAAACAAATACCTAAAATGGATCCTATGATTGGCACGAGATACCTCAACTTACATACTTCTGGAGGAAACCATACAAGATAACACTTATAACATACTTATAAATAATTCTTAATTCTAGTACTTTGGTATATATTGTGATACACAAAAAATTATGTTTTGTTCAATGGTCTGGTTTTATTCTGACCGCAGGCTTATTGTTTTCATTTTTAGTTTAAGTGCGTGAGGGTGTCCTCTACACAGGCTTGCCTTAGAGGCCCTAAGTTTTTTCTCTAGTGTAGCAAAAAAAAATAATATTAGTTTGTCAATCAGATTGTTCATTATTGTTAATTTTACTTGGTGTTAATTCAACTACTCTGCTGTTGTACTTGAGCAAAATTAAAATAATTCTTATTCTTATTTTATTTATTAACATGAGGATAGAAGCGGGATATAGAGCAGTTAAATACGAAGAAATAGGAGAAAACGGGTTATTAAAAAAAACTCTCAAGGAGAGAAAGAAGACTAAAAAAGCAAAGTGAACAGAAGAAAAAAGAAGATATTTCCAAAGGAATTGCTATGCACAAGATGAGGCGGAAAGATTAAGGAGAGAAGGAGTAAATATACCAATGATTATGAAGGAGAGAAACAAAGACAACCAATTACAATACCAAATTAATCGAATAGAAAACAGTATTTACAATATCACGTACAAAGAAGTAAAAACATTACACTTGCCAAAATATCTACAGAAGAACAACAAAAATATAAAAACCATTGCAAGATTTTGATGCGGAAATGAAAACAAGACCGGGAAAAGATGGAAGGAAGAAAAGTGCAGACTATGTAAGGAAGAAACAGAGACGATAGAACACGTGATGTACAGATGCAGCAAAACCAAAACGAGCAAAACAGTAAAGGAAATATTACAGGAAGATGGAAGAGAAATCGACTGGATGAGAAGGACGTTGCAGAGAAGAGAGGAAGCGAAAAGAGAGGAATAAGAATAAACATTATGTAGCTATTTGCTATTTCTGATGTTGGATTAAAATACAATAGAAAGTTTATTTGTTTATATCTAAACTTACTTAGTATCATATATGCTATGTACAACATACCTAAGAGTCTCCGAAGCCGAAAGGCTAGGGTTAATAAATAATAATACTTCTCATAGCTCGAGGCTCGAGCTCCTATTGGCGACACGGGACAGAGAAACCGCGATTCGAGCTAAAGCCAAAGAAACTTTTGTGCGCTCAAAGTCGACTACCCCTCGAAGCGGCCAGTGCAAAAGGTGGTTCATTTCGCCCCTAAGAAGAAAAAAACAAAATTCCGACAAGCAGGAGTTGTGAACGTTGACAATATCTTTCCGGCGACACCTATTTGAAAACAATCGGAGAAGAGCTGTGGAAGATAGAAAAAAACTGAAAAATCTCCAGGTTAATGCAACACGCTCGTGGATGGCGCCCAGATGTCGCCCACCGCACATCTTGTATCCCCGTCTCTAAAGTTGTTAACTACACGGCCCCGATAGGTACATGTACACTCCTCGTCTTTTTACAAGCGTTCTTCTGCGGGCTCGCATTTACTGCCAGCCAGCCAAACTGAGATTAAAAGCCTTTACAAATAAATTTGCACAAAAAAGGATTACAGGCTGCATGGCACAGACGGAATTGGTGATTGTGAAGCTAGAACTCGCTAGTTCGTCAGGTTCGTCTCACGTCTGGAAGTAAGGGTAGCAGGCCTCGAATTCAAGTCAATAATAAAAGATTATAAATATTGGCACCGCTGGTATTTCCTAGTTGTGTTTGATGGACTCGCTCCGCTTCTAATTCTAGAAGATGCGCAAGAAAATTAAAACACTTGATCATGGGACGTAATGCAGAACGATGATTGACAACAAAAGTAGATCTATGTCTATGACTTCGGGCAGCGAGTTATACGTTTACGGTAAGAATTGAGTTACACACACAGCAGCGATGGACGGCGTAAACCACGATAAACGAATGACAAAAAATATCGCAATCACGTTAGGGAAAACTATTTTGAAGACAAAACTTACCTTCAGTGAAGGCGTAGATAACGAAATAAAGAGCACAATACCTTAGCACACAAACATTTGCGCATTCCGGTATTTGCGGTTAGATAATTTAAGAAAATCTTAGAAAAACAACGAAGCCACGCTTACAGAACATGCTGGCGAGAAAGTAGAAGTCAAGATGTTTATTTGTCTAAAAAAGTTATTTTGGATGCATAACATTAGGAGCTCTTCAGAAGACATTGTGTCTTTTGAAAGTAGACATTGAGGAAAACAGTATATGCATAAATCCCTATGTCTACTTATAAATGAACATCACTGTATACATACCGAGAGCGCGACTAGCAAGTTGAGCTAGGACACAAAAAAGGGAGCAATGGGTTAGGTGCATCGAAGTATGTCTTTCTGTTTATGCAACTTCTAGCTATCCCTGTTTAAACTGTTACAAAATGTTTTCCATCTGCCCTTTTTCTTGAGTTTTGGAGTTCTTTCACTACTAGCGGTGACTAGGGAATTGCTCATGCTTTAGTTTCCGTCTGGATTTTGGTTCAGCTCCATAATTTATCAAAAAGTAGATAGGCTGATATCCGAGTCATGGGGGTATTACACCAAAATTGCATCTAATGTCATAATTGAGCTTCCTTATTTCGAGACGAGTGAATAATAAGAACGAGTTAAATTACGAATAATATAACGGAAAAATCGATATCAGGCGGGAAGGGGAAGGTACCTTAAATATATTGGTATAACATTCCAATACATCTATTATGAGTAATTTAACCCAAAATTTATAAAATCGATAACCATTACCTTGTTACACTGCACAGATTTATTTATACTATACTCGTAAGGGTAGTGTTTCGACCCAAATGATGGCTTCTCACAAAGAACTCGGAGGCAATAAATATGCTTCTTAATATACAACCATTGAATTTATAAGTTATAAATTCAATGATACAACGTTTCCGTACCTATGTTATAATTGCTGAAAGTACTTGCAGCATATTTGTATTGGTAAGTACATAAAAATGATGCAAATACCAGGATTTGCATTGATTGTCACACTCCGTATTTCTAGTAATTTTTATGAAAAATGCACGTTAGGTACACACGGTCTTTGTCAAATTCCAAATGGACCTTATGAGTACTGTATCTGATAAAGATAAGGGCCAAAAAGTAAAATAAAATTAATAGAAACAGGTTTTCTCAAACGAAATGATATCTTGCCTTACAGGGTGGTTCTAATTCGTGGCTCACCATTAGAATTTTCGTAACGAAGGTACATTGTAGCTTAAATGGGGGCAAAGTTATCCCCTTTTGTGACTAAAAAACGCATTTGAATTTGTTTGAAAAACTGAAAATGTTAAATTTCGATTTCATTTTCCAAATGGATCACGATTCCCGTTAGCAGCTTGTCAAAGACAGAAAATGTTTTAGTATTGAAAGATTGAAAAAAAAACTTGTGGTCAGACGCATTTTGCCGCATTGGAGATGCATGGAACCTAACGGAAATTTTTTACCGGCGTTAAATTTGGTTTTATTCCAAGTGGCTATGTATCAAATTTTATTTAAATGCGTCCATCAATAAGAAAGTTGGCACTGCGCATGCGCAAAACCAAATTTTTAAAATTGCGTTAAATTTGCTTTTATTCCAAGTGGCTATGCATCAAATTTCATTTTTAGGCTATCATCACAAAAACGTTGATTTTATGGTCGCTTTTGCGGCCATAAAGTTTCACTTTATTGTACGCTTCTGTCAAACTTTACTTTATTGTACACATCTGTCAAACTGTACTTATTTGAAACTGATGTGTGAGAAACAGTAATCTGTTTGATACAAAGCGTCTATCTGGTCTCGCCCCATCAAGGATTGGGCCATCCACGTGCGTTTTTTTCATTTTCGGACTTGTAGGAATGTTTCACACCATTTTGCATAATCACAATGTTCACATTTAAAATTATAGTTTGACGTTTCAATCTTTGCTGCTTGCAGACCTTTTTGAAGTGTAGAACCAAAACATGAGGAAGATGTTGTTGCTTACATTATTATACGAAGAATCACCAGCAATTAACCGAAAACACAAGTAGCTACCTATACCTACCATCAAAGTAGGTAATCAGGATTCTAATAATTGTACAGCATGTTAACTATAAGGTCTTGGAAGCCACAGTTACGAAGGACCTATTGCATTTGACATTATTAAAATCTTGTGTAGCGGAGGAAGTTGCGATTGTACTTTTACTCTCAAACGCCTGCTCTTATATCATATATGACATAGGGTCGCAACGCTTGCAGCTTCCAAAATTTCATTTTGGGTAGGCATCTGAACTGTCGCTTGTGATACGCACAAAACACACGCAAAGATGCTAATTATAATTTATTACATATGACAGGAAATGCTTTGTTTTTAATTGTCTAAGATAACTATGATTTTCAGAAAAAATATGTTTATGAGCAAATTTTTGAATTCTTTTTTTGATGATCGCCTAAAAAATGTTGTGTGCACCTTGGCCAAAAGTGATTTGTTAGGCCTCATCTGAATTGCGGCCTCGGCTACCGCCTCGGCCACAAACAGCAGCTTCGGCCAAAAAAGATCACTTTTACGGCCTTGGTACACAAATAACTATTAAATACTATGCGATCAAAAATGAGTTGCTGTCGAATCACCTTTGGAATTTTTGTTTACATGGGAAATCGTAATTAACTTGAACTTCCAAAGGCGCCTCGACAGCAACTCATTTTTGATCGACCGTTACTTTCATAAATAAAAAAGTTTGCAATTCGGTTTATAATTGGTCGAGATGCGAAAAGGGCACTGTGACTGATGATCGATATTGAATTTCATGCAATTCGGTTCATAACTAACGGAGATGTCAAAAGGGCTTTCCTTATTTTTTGGGCTACATTGCCATTTCACGAACTCCGGTCTACAAATTCCATCTACTAAATTTTATCGTCATCGGTCCATTCGTTATCGAGATATCGTGCTAACGAACGAACAGAGGGACAGACACCGCAAAATTATATACTCGCCGCTAGGAGCTCGTTAATAAATGCGTGTCGATGGTCTTTCAGGTAATAATATATCTCTTCTGATATCTTCAACAGCAGGAAATGCCTTGTACGGTTGGTCGTGTACTGAAGACATAAATCTTTTCTTCGAAAAGTTATCGAGGGGTTGCTAACCCCTTTTTGGAAAAAAAAATGTAAATTTTACTGAAACTGACGCGGATTCGAGAGCGGTGCTTGTTCGGTCAGAAATGGTGATATTTCAGTGCGAGTCGACTTTTTATTTTTATTATTTATGCGACAAAAGCCGAATTGATAAAATTAGTTCGCATATACAGTGTGTCCCAGATCGCGTGAGATTACATGGGTAACTTTCTTATTATCAAAGGTAGATGATTGGTTAAATGGACAATGTTTTAATGTTTTGCAGTTTTAGATGCTTATTTAAAATGTCGAATAGGTCCGACGTAAATTCAAATAAGTTATAAAGCCCTTATGCCAAACAAATGACGAGAGCGTATTTTCCTCCTAATAGTTAATGCTGTCCCATACTCTTCATGAAACGCTTTTAAATACTTTCGTAAATAGCATTGCGCTTTGTCTACATTAGAAATTTTATAGAATACCTTCATATATAAAACATACCAGCATGCGTTAACAGTAATTTTGAAACCCGTATTAGTTTTAGTTTCATTCAAGGTGCCTACATATGATATTTCGTTTAACTGCTTTCATAAATAAGAAAGTTGGCATTGCGTATGCGCAAAACATTTTGAAAATGTCGTTAATTTTACTTATATTCGTAGTGTTTACATATAAAGTTTCATTTAAATATCTTCATAAATAAAAAAGTTAGCAGTACACATGCGTTGAACCAAATTTTGGACACTGCGCATGCGCACAACCACAAAAATATGGGTATGTACGGAATCCTTGGACCAAGCCCTTTCAAATGAGCCCTATATCGCCCAAATCGGTTCAGTGGTTTAGAAGGAGTACGTGTGACGAACAGACGGATGGACGGACGGACGTCAAAGTGCAGCCAAAAGCGATTTTTCACTTTGAGGAAAATACGCTAAAAAATCTAATTTGGTATTTCCTTGAATGTCTTCTATCATCGAAAGTATAAGAGATATAAAAAAGTTTTATATAAAAATTCAAGATGGCTACTTTTGAGGAACAGTTACCAACTTCCTAAAGTTAAATAGGCGCCATATTTGATTTTTAGATTACTTCATAGATTTTTTAATTATCTTCAACGAGCTATCATAGCATAGAATTGAAAACGGTTATTATATTTTAATCAAGTAGTCTGTGATGATTTAAAAAAAAACAAAACAAAATCTTTGCATTTCAAAACTTCCAGTGTCCATATTCGTCCCCCCCCCCTGGCTTCAAATGTATAATAAAGTAAAATCAGCCTGGTAACAGACAGATAGGGATTCACCTGGAGCTGTTTAATTATGGTTCCCCTACCACGACTACCACGCGGGTGTAACTGTGTTAGGACATTTAATAAAAAAGGACTTCTTACTGTATCCCCAGCGGTTTCTGGAACATATTTCCGGAAGCCTAGCACACTACGATCCTTTAGTCGCCTATTATTACCCCAGATCGTTGAGTGAAAAAACTTTTCACTCAACGCCCAGATATAAACTTCAGGTACCAAATTTTAGAGGTTGAGTGGCGAACGAAAATGCGCCTAGGAAAACAGGACTGGGAATCGAACTCGAGTTCACGAGACCATCACGCCCACGTTTTCATTCTTTTCGCTCGAAAAACTTTTTTATTCCAGAACTCTCGTGACCACGCGCGCCTACGGAAATCGCAACATTTCTCAGTTTTTCCTCCTCTCGGTCTCTCACAACTGGCGTCAAAAAGCAACCTTTGACTTATTATAGTTCCATAATTTCCATGACACTAAATGAATGTACTTACTACATAGATATATAAATACCATATATCTATGACTTACTAGTACACAACGTTTATTGTGACACTTTCGTTAATCACTAACGTGGTGTAGACATGAATCATGGACAACGCATGGTTGTTCCTAATCCTCCTTAAAAACGATTAAAATATTCCTGTATGTTAAACCATATTGTCAATTTGACACTTGTATAATTTGTAGGTATTAACTGCAATTTAAAATGGTAACCGACTACCAAACCTAAGAATAAAATATGGATCGATACGAGCAACTTGCGGTCGTCGGAGAGGGATCCTATGGATTAGTGATGAAGTGTCGGCACAAGGATACTGAGCAGATCGTCGCGATTAAGAAGTTCCTGGAAACCGAAGAGGATGCGACCGTTAGAAAGATGGCGCTTCGTGAGATTCGAATGTTAAAGGTGGGCGAATTGAGGTGTTACGTTTAAAATGAGAACCAATTTCAGAGATTGAAGCACGAGAATCTAGTGACGATGATTGAGGTGTTTCGGTACAGGAAACGGTTTTACTTGGTGTTTGAGTACTTAGAGGGCACGGTGCTGGACGAACTGGAACGGTGCGGAGGACTGGACGAGGAGATGTGCAGGGAGCGGATTTTTCAAGTTACTCGCGCCGTTCAGTTCTGTCATGCGAATAACGTATGTTGTAGCTGTTGGAGTGGCGGGTTTTTGATGGTGTGTTTTAGGTGATACATCGAGACATTAAACCGGAAAACGTGTTGGTATCGTCGCAAGGCGTTGTCAAGTTGTGCGACTTTGGGTTTGCGCGACTGGTGAGTCTAGCGGGCGAACAGTGCACGGAGTACGTGGCGACTCGGTGGTACAGAGCACCCGAGCTATTAGTGAATGAACCAAATTACGGTGCGCCCGTTGATATTTGGTCCATCGGGTGTTTGTTCGCGGAAATGATGACCGGCGATCCGCTTTTTCCTGGCGACAGCGACATTGACCAGCTCTACATTACCATCAAACTGCTAGGTAAGCTCTTCAAAACTCAGCTGGGGAATTACTGGATTGTTTTTAGGAAAACCGTGTTTGAAGCACCTACAACTGATGACCAAAAGCGACCAGTTACGTGGGTTGATTAAAAGTGCCGCACCCGACTCGAGTGGTTTACAAAAGAACTTTGCAGAATGGGAGCAACTAAGCCTAAATTTTTTGGCGTCGTGCTTGCGAATGGACCCCAACACGCGTCCATCTGCAGATGACCTGCTACGACATAAGTATTTTACACACGACAGGTTTGCGAAACAATTTTTGCCGAGGTTGAGGGAAAAGATAATCAAAGAATTCAACGAAAACCCACTTTTGCGCAAAATGAAGGCGGACATTATCAATTCAACGGATAGGAGCGACCGTTGCGAAGAAGCCAAGCTAAGAAAGCAACCACAGTCCGACGTTCCCAAGTGGCGTATTAACTTCTCAGAGGGTAGCATTAAACGGAAATTAAGTTGTGATACGTCTAGTACCTGTGATAATTATAATAACGTAGTTAAATCGGAGACTAATCCATACTATCTAAGGCTATCGAAACAAACTTCTCTGCACACCATGCTGGTGGACAAGGTCAATCGGGAGGGATTAGGCACCCCTAATGTTGATAGAACGATTCGAACCCCGAACTCCGATCTTAGACTGATTGAAAAGCATCTAGAGAACTTATCTAAACTGTCTCAGAAAGCAGCGGGCGATAGACCATTGTCGAACCACAAAGATGGAGCCTCTCACAAATATCCGGCATCCCCTCCTCGTTTCCAATCCCTCCAACCTACACTGTGCGACGTGAACAAGTCACCACTCTTTCACCATCCCCAAAATGTCCTCCACCCAACCATAAACAATATCTGTTTCACTAAGGCCCCGCCGAACAAGTCACCGAACGCTTTAGAATCGATCTCAAATCCTTCAGTTAGGTCGACGTTCAATCAAATCCCGTTCTTAAATCCATCGAAATCGCAACAGTTTGTGAAAAAAACCGACAGAAATCCACAGTGCGATGTGCTCAACTTGGAACCGTTCCACAACAACACGACGCCTGTGTGGATGCACGGATTGAAAAGCAACGCGAGCAAGTACAAAACCAAAAAGGAAGACGAATTCACGTTGCCTAATCTTCCGGGGGGTAAGACCTCTTTCTCAAGGAACTCATTCAAAATTGGTCTTTCAGTTTTAACGCCCATTAAAGTGAAAAAGAAAGGACAGATGAGTCCCGATTCGCTAATCGCCCAAGCGATTACACCGGTAAGTTAATCGGTTACGTGTACTGCGGTTTGCGCCTGTTTGCTTTAGTTGCTTGATGTGAATTGTTAGTCTGCGCACGTTTTGTTGTAAGAAAGTAAGAAGAACAGTGGGCATGTTTAATTCAGATTACTAAAGCGCAAAATCGGTGTTATTTACGGCAAACCCACATGACATTTACGCATCGCAATTATGATCAGCTGCATCTCTTAAAAGGTGTGTCTGTGACAAACAAAAGTCTGACACGGATTAAAGCAAACGAGTACCAAGTTGATTTACCTCTGACTGTGAATCCAAGCGTCTGGTGCCCATGTCTGAGGAGAGGATTTTCATCTTTTTGGCAAATTCAGCATGTAATCATTTGCAGAGGTGGAAATTTTGCATACCTCAACAACCTTAATACCATTTCACACAGTTGCTATATCCTGACAATAGTACATCGTAATTCCTCCTTTTTGTTTGTGTAGGTGAACAATGTGAGTTTGCCATTGTCGATGTTAGTTATGCTTTCTGTTATTCTGTAACATTGTGTACCTATGCTAAGCTACAAGTTACTTGCAGTGTTCCTTTGCTTTGCAGTGAACTGTTTAAGTATTAATATATTGATATTTTTTACAGAACAATTCGACTGAATGTGTAGTGTCGCAATCGCCGACTAATTTCACCAACTTATTTTAGTATTCGTTTCATATAGTTTACTTCACCAACCTAATTGTAGGTAATCATACGCACTTAGATTAGAATTTTTTATACCTATGTGCCCATATAGGTAGTATTTGATTGTGTAGATAGATTAATAGTAACATTATAAATTGTACACGCCCAGTCGATAAGTTTCTCACGGTGTACCTTCATTAAATAAAACCGTGCGCTTTTGAGCTTTCAATCAAAAGACCTGTTTCGTTAATGCTTATAATTTGTACACAATATATGTGGTTGATATCTCTGCTGAACATGGTGTAATAGATCATTATCATGCTGAAAAACCAGAAGATTTGTATTTAATGAAGGTAAGAACGGAATTCTTTGTACTAAACATCATTTATTTTAGGACAGGAGATACAAGAAAGCTAAACGAAAATGTCAACCAGACTATTCCACTGCTTCATACAGGAAAACTTAATTTATATTTTTACAGAGCCTTTGATCGTTTTTTTATTGTATTAATATATTTTATTTGAATAAATTGTCATATTGAATTCGTTTTTGGCATAATTTATCTACTAATTGTCATCTAGTAGTAGCACAAACTCGGCTTGAACAAATTATTCGAACACAGCAGACTTTTGATCAATATGTGAACACTGACCGTCTTGTAGTTACGAACACAGTCTACTAACTTGACATTGAGAAGGTATATATAAATTTGATATTTCGAGTTTTTAAGCAAAAGTACACTAATGAATCATTAAACGCGCTTAGTGCGTGATTATGTCCATTGACTGGGAAGTTTCGTGGTGATTGTCATCAAAATTGCAATCTCGACATTTATGACATGATATTTTATGGTCGTTCATTAGACCCTCCCTCCCGGATTGCTAAGATTGAGAGAGCAACATATACAACGAAGAATCAGGCTTCCTTCAGGGAATAGGTAAATCGAATCATACACATCACACTGATAATAAAGTTCCTCGTGAATACATAACTAAATACTTATCTAATAAAACAATGTAACATATCCGAGTGTCTGGTAGCAATTTCGTGGATGGCGCGGCGGTGGTGGGTGGTCGAAAGTTTTAAAAATTCAAATACAGTTTTATTATTAATGAATCTTGCTTTATTTTATTTATATAAATATACTGAAATGATAAATAATTATGCAAGACGAAATTTGCGGTATATATACTTTCAAAGACGCCATTAATTACACGTAATAGGGAATTGTCGCGCCATTCAGACGCTCGGATAACATGTTATTAGCATATGCATAACTATCTTATATCAAAATAATAATAAAACTGTTTAAGAAAATGTGCCACTAGCTCTTAGACTAGTAGGACGATTGATGTATGCAGAGCATATCGTATTTTTGTTTCAGATGTAAAGGTGTGTTGCCTAACTGTAGAGGTAACTTCCCCATATTTGAGAGACGGAAGCGACTAATATTTTTGTCTCCACTTTTTGTACCTACACTGTGAACCGTTTTGTATTCCAAAGAGCGATGACTTTGACAATCGTCATATCTGTAATTTGCGAGTTTGAGGGAAAAATACATATAATAATTTAGGGCTCTCCAAAACCGGCACTGTACCAAAACTGGCGGAAGTTACCAGATGCTAGTAACTTTAATCTAGGGATTGTTCCACCTGTTTGGAGATATCTGTATATATTTTTATAAAACATGACAGTAGGTACTATGAAGTTAGGTTATAAAAAATTACAGCTATTCAAATTTTATTTGTCAATTTTTTTAAGTTGGCAGTAAATTTGCCCAAAAATGGCGAATGATTGCGGTACTTTCTATATTTAGTGACTTTACTAGAGTACCTACCTACATTATAACTGTCTCGGGTCGAAACGATACGAACATATTGCCGCACTTTTGAATCTCAAATAGCAGTAGGCTTGGACTGGGTCCTACGTTGTGCATATTGACGATTCTTTTGTGTGTTGGGACGTGGGACATAATCGGAAAGGGAATTGAATAAAATTGAGATTTTTGTGCGTAAGAAAAGACAAGAACAAATAAAATCTGTTACGCACACACAAAAAGCCAGGAAAAACCTTCTTTGTTGGACTAAAAAAACCTGGCATAAAGCATACACACACAAATACAAGAAACATCAACTAAAACAACAAATGCAAGAAACCTACACAAATCATTCATCGCAATTCACACAATAGAATTCAGGTATCAAATCAAACGCGGTTAAATCAAAAAGAACAAATCATAAGAAAAATACAAACACGTGGAAAAACGATAAATCAAAGTACGAAACACATCTACGGTTCAATTTAGGCAAAACAACTGGTAAAATTGTAAATTGCATGTACAGAAGAAAAAGCATCAAGATAACGTTGGTCTACTCCAGCCTCGATTACCATAATTTAAGACGAAAAGTACATGTGAGAATGCCAATAGTAGTATGTTAAAGTCTACTATCGCCCAAGCCAAACCCATAATTAGCAAAAGGGTTAATGAGAGGACCCCCTTCTTGTATATGCTAAGCCACAAGATCTGCAGTCTGTACGATCAGATCAGCAAGCAACAGATACAGCAGGTCCACCCTATATGAGCAGTGGTGACTACGCTATGATGCAGCGGTATAGTATCTAGTGAAGATGTTCTTCACTATTAGAATCTGAAGCAAACTGACTTTTTTTGCCACTGCACATCCTTTTATACCTTTACGTTTGGTAGGGAGCACGCCAGTGTCAGCTGAGTATCGTAGATGGCGGCAGTGTTGCTTCGTTCGCTGCACGCTGATGGCAGTTTACATGTTGTAGTGGTGTTGCCATTCGGTACTTACTCCCTGAAATATACTTAAACGACTCATAAGGAGAAACACCAAATTAGAGAACCGCCCTTCTCGTATACACTAAGATAAGAGCTACAGTCCGCAAGAGATGACTATAGCAACATAAATAGCGAATAATCGCACTGCATGTGTACTCCCTCCACGGAATAGTTACATCGCAGCATACAGAACAACTAACACACTGATAATAAAGTTGTATCGTGAATACATAAATAAACATTTAATAAAATAACATAAAGGTATAATCACATGTAGAGTAGACATACTTAATTCTGTAACGGCACTCAAAACAAAACCGTGGTGTACGCCAGCGCCGTTTCAAGTAGGGTTCCGCGGTCTATCCGCCGCCCCGCGCTATAGCTCAGTCCCCAGAGTTCTCGTATCGACTTTGTCGGTGTTTTTAGCGTAACACAACACATGTGCTCGATTTTCCGTCCTCTATCTGTTTCATCGAGATCTCGGCCCCCGGGGCCACCTAAAGACTTCGAGTTTTCGCTAATTGATCGTTGCTATGGTTTATGTTTGTCCGTTACTCATTTATAGTTGTGTTACGCGGAAACACCCACGACTGGGTTTTGAAACATTTTTCTATATGAACGCTTAAATGCGTTCTAGATGTGCAACTATCAAACATTAACTTTATTGACCAAAATCGCTCTAAATTTATGCACCAATTTTCTTGGGAAAAAGATCAAACCCCAATGCTCGATGTCCAAAAAATGATACATGTGTATCGTATCGACTTTAAAGGTAGGCTGTCCGTCTGTCTATGTTAGCGGGTTGCGTGGCACTACCCGCGCAGTAGTTGTTTTGGTTTATGTATTTGTTTATATATTAAATAGAGTTACTGCAGGAGGGGGGACCCAAATATTTTAATGGAACCTAGGCTCGAGCGACCGTTACTGCGAGACTGGACTGCGCCTTGCTTCAATAACAAATATTTTATGCAAAATGTAAATAATAACAAATTGTGACATTGTAGTGTACTTAACCCCGCAGGTTCTACGCTAACTTCACACAGAAATAAAGTCAACTCGGCAACGTTTAAAAGTGGTCACCCGAAAGACTATTCCCTTCAAAACTAGCGTTTTCGATTGGCAAAACTCGTACTGCACGAGAAATTGAAAAAATTCATGTGAAAATTGCTCTCAATGGAACATAAATATTTGTTGTCATTTGTCCATAACCTCATTTAGATTTCGGTAATCGACAAATCTCTATTCTAAAAAATGACTGAAACGATTTCAGTATATTTATGATAGACGATGAGGAATATAAATTTGAAATTCCTGTAAAGGACCAATTTTTGGCGTTCAGTTTAATGAGTAATTGCAACTTTTTGTAAAATAGAAGTTATGGCTAGTTCATAATCTTTGCTATCGCTAGATGACGACAAAAAACTCTCCAACGGAAGAAACAAATTCAAATTGTCGCACGTTTGTTTTGAAAATTTGTTAACTAACAGCTCCACGAGCTCTCGGACCTCGTGCGTCGAAATTTGCACTGAGTGCGTAATTGTTGCATCACATTTTCCAATGGAACACAGAAAATTGCCCTAAAATTACCAATAGAACGTAAAAATTGCACCCGTGCAGCACGAGTTTTGCCAATCGAAAACGCCATAAACGAGATCCCGCTTAAATTTGAAAAGTGGCACGTGATCAAACGTCTAAGGCAGGGCCCACTTAGGTACGTTAGTAGCAGACAACGCTTTGACCTGAAGCACAGTAGAGAAGGAACGTAAAATAAAACACTGAAATTGTGAAAACTTTGTTTAATAATGATCGCGGTTATTAAGATTGTGAAAGCTCGGAAATTTAAGTCAAAATAAATTACATTGCAACAATAAACTTTGAAAATGGTAGTTCACCGAATCAAAATAGAAATAGGCTGGGAAAAAAAGAACTCGCCAATAAAAAACCAGCCATCAAATTAAAATCAAATTGTGTTGTAAAATTAATTGCTTGTAATGATGTGAATGTGTAACAAAATTATAACATCACAAAAAGTAGCAGGTAAACTTAAAGAGGTAACGTAGGTTAAAATAAGTGTTGGGAATTATGGGTCAGATAAGCAGGCACCAAGATTCTAAGAAAGGGTGAAATACACAGGATGTGACTCATCTTTGGTGCAATAAAATCCTTTTGTTAAAAGCAAGATGGAAAAGTACATTGCCTTGTAGGCAAATTTAACTAAAAACAAGATATGTGGAAATTATTGGCCCGTATGAATAAAAATAAGCAAACGCTGATACTTGCAAAATTCAAAGTAAATACTCGTAAGTGCCCCTTTATACTGGTTTGTTTAGCAGCGCTGCACTGCGTCCTGTCCTTCTGCTTAGCGGCGCTGCTAAGTCGCCCAGTGCGAAGGAGCACTTACGAGTATTTACTTTGAATTTTTCAAGTATAAGCATTTGCTTACTTTTATTCATACGGGCCATTGAATCGCCACTCATTGCTCCTGCAAGATAGGTATCCCGCCCCTGGTTTCGAGATTACAGTTGAATGTCGAAGACAATCACGGATTTAGGTGTCGTAACTCAATTTTGACTACAGTTTTTAGCACCCCCGTGACTGCTTCATTCACGGAGAAAAATGTTAGTAACAAACAACAAGTCAGTACATACATCAAACGAATCGGTAATTTCCACATATTAAAATAAAATGATCAAAACTTATATGAATTTTACTTCAGGGACAAGACCAAGTAATCATCAATAAACATAAATTAAGCAAGCATTACACAAAAACGTAAACAATTATAAACACAAGGATAACGCTATTAAACATGTCATTCTGCATTGCGGTTAACCCAAGTAAATTTCAAAAACAAAGATTGAGACACACCATTGAAACAAAACACAAATATGATATAAAGAAATGCAAAAATTACTACCTGCATTAAATAACAACAAACATTTATGGAGCGATGCGTTCACGATCGCCATTCAAGACAAGATGCTCAACGTAACCTCCGACTGTGTTTTCTAGATGGTGCAGGCAGCTTTTCGCCGCCTAGAAATTGCATTGTTGCAAACTCTCAAAAATGTATGTATCGTCGTAAGTTGTATATGTACATAGGGGTACTCTTTGATAGGGGGAACTTCTCACAGTGGTACCTACTTACCGTTTGCTAGTGAATTTTAGTCTTTTTGAACAACTGTTCTTCCACCAAGTTATCCAGGCTTAAAAGGTAAGAAACAGCCGCCATCTTGCTTACATATAGGTAGAAGGGCTGAAGGCAAACGCCGAATTTTAAGTTAAATGTGAAGTTACCGTTTTATTGCAAAATACAGTAGGTAAATAAATTGTCTCTTTTTAAATCGCTAGTAGTAAAAAACCCAAAGTACTGAAATTAACCTTTATTTCAACGAATGGATTTAAGCTAATAACGTATCTGAACCACAGTTCAAAATACAACATTAAAATGAAATGCAAATGCGAGATAGTCGATAGAAAATAAATGCCACAATAATAATAAAATTAATGTAATCGAATAAAAACTTATCACAAAAACAAACTAATTCTAAATTTAGATCTACGCCGATTCTCCGAGTAATTCGATTAGGGACGCGGTTCCGTTCCTCGGACACGCCTGCTTTAACCTTTCCCCTCCCGACAACGGAAACTGTCGATGATACGAAATGAGATCACCTGCAAATCGACAACGGTCAGAAAAACTTCGGCCCACAGTCAAAAATCGCTTACTTAAACTTTTGTGCTCCACGTGGTTCGTTCCGAAAAAGTTGTAATGCTTGCCGGCATTGACTAGATAATGTTTGCATTTATCCGGAGCACGATATGATAATGCATAACCCCAAATTCTTTCCGATAACCTCACCAGAAAGGTTCCATCGGGTTGGTCCGATAGTAGGCTCTCCGCTTCTAGTCGTGTTATAAGACCTACAACATATAGACGTTAATAACTTGGCGCCTGTGCGGGAAGGAATTGGGAATTTTCATGTTTTTAGTGTTTTAAAGTATAGCGCCGTTTCAGGGCGACAGTATTGCCTCTGCCATGTAAATAACAATAGTCGGGTCATAATTGGAAGATTTGAAATATTGGAAAAACAAAGAGAGAAAGAATAAATTGAAGAGGCACAAAAGAAAATGGAAAAAGAAAGACAGAAAATGAAGATGCCGATTAGGAACCAACTAATCAGTACTAAAAGAACATACCATGAAACCAAGGTTCTACATTATTCATAACATCCATGCCCGCTTTTTTCGTAAGCTCACTCTTCCTATACCATTCCAAAACAGCTTGTTTACCGGGAGGAACGCCAGAAACCTCACTGTATGTGTTATCTAACATTGCCGCACTATTCAGCCTATGTTGCTCTCGCGCTTTTCTCGCAATTTCCCGTATTTGTTGCTCCGCTTCTTTTGCTTTCCGTTCTGAAACACACCGGTAAAAATTTCGAAAAAATCAATCCGAACGCGGTTGGCACCTTGTTCTTTCCACAGATGTTCCTGTTTCTTTTCCGCTTCCTCCGCTTCTTTGGCAGTTTCCATACGTTTCTTCTGCATTCGTTGGAAAATCTCACAGGTCCTCTCCTCGGTCAGTCTTTTCTCCCATAAAGCTACTCGTTGCGCCACCTTCTGGGTGTTAAGCGAAATTTCTTGTAAAACGTCTCTAGTATCGAACATGCCCAATTTGCTGTTGTAATAATTAAAAGTAAAGTTATTGTTTCTAGCCGGTTTCGTCATTTTCTCCCTAAGCTCGTCGACCGAACAATATATGTCCACGTCGTCCTCGATTTTCAACTTGGGAGGAGGTATTTCTATTTTCGGTGTTAAGTCTATGTATTCGGACAGTTCGGCCTCCACTTGTTTCCGCAACTCTTCCGCTTCTTTCTCCGCTAAACGTCGCGCTTTCTCTATGGCCTCGTCTTTTAAAATGTCCTCGATGCTCTTGTCGTTTTCGTGCTCGCCCATCACCCAAACCCACGGCTCCCCGTTGGAACCTTGCATGAAGGTCACATTTTTCCTATTGAGCTTGCGATGCTTGATCGGATCGGTCTGTAGTTGGTCGTCCCAAATTTTCCACTTTCTGACTTGCTCCTCGCGCATCTTGCAAAACAGCGTCTGCTTCTGTTCTTCGTCCAGGCCGGCGAGTATCTCGGGATCGACCCACATCTCTTGAAGTATCTGTTGCAGCATCCTGAATTTCTGCAACAATAAAAGTTAAATTAGATTTATGACAATAATGGAATATGAACACTACGACATATATGAATCGAAATCTCCCAATTTAACAAAAACCAAAACTACAGTACGTCGGATCCGGCTAGATGGACCAACATGTAACCACAAAAATTCACGTAAATGACAATGCGATTTTGTAATTTTTCGGAAGTATTGAATCATATTGTGTAACAATGCATTTACATGGAATTGTTTAATGTATTTAAATTGTAACCTATAACGTTCGCATCATAAATAAAGTAGACGATGTATTACTTCCATTTGACAGTATTTATTGATTTAAAGGTATAATTCAGGTAACGTATCGATTTTGATGCGGTACTTAAAATTGGCGCTTTATTTGAGCACAACGTTCCCAAATTTTGTCATAAGGCAAATAAAGAAGGTAAGTTAATGCAACGAGTTAATATCCTCACAAGCAACTGCAAGTACCTTACTGGAAGTCAACGAGTCAGTAATTAAAATCAACAAGCAGTGGAGGTAACATTTTCTAATCCATACATCGTGAAACATCCCTTTATTTTCGCTGGGGGTGTAACGGTGGCCCGTTCACGGATATTTTATTTGGTCCGAAGTTTACTTACATTTTTTCGCCTTTATATGCGCAAGTTGTCCTTTAGTACGGACCTGCCTATGTAAATGCGTGCGAAATCTGGGAGCGCCAGTGACTCGTGGAAGATGAGTGTGGTTGCTTCAGATTGCAGGAGAATTTTGTTAATTTTTCCGTCATAATCGAGTCTTCTACGTAACGTGAAATTAACTGATACGGCAGAGTTTGGAAAATAGCGAACGTACGCATTCAGCTGGTGGAAGGCGACCAGGAAGTACTGCAACTTGCGTTTCCGATCTTGTATTAAAAGAAAATTCCGACCCAACTCTGGGTAAAGGCTATAGGAAAATATCCCTTTCGCTTGAAATCTCAAATGGCACCACTGACAAATATCCTCAACAACTAACCAAAATCTACAAAATTGGGTCATTGGAATCCTTTCTAAAATTACTATCTTAATACCGATCTGACCTTTGAATTTGGCGTTAGGTAACTGTCTACCCGATGCATCCGAATAGACAAATCGTATCGCACAGGTCACAAATTAACTTTCTCCCATTGCAAAAATTCAATTCAAGTCTACGGATAACATCGAAAGAAGCTAATTATAATTACAAATCCATTATGCATTAGAAGTAGTCACTTTACGCGAAACTGCAACTTTCCAATACTTTTCAGCGTGTAATCATAATTATATTGGAAACAATAAAAATAATCCAAAAAATGATGTCAGCCGTTCAATAGAAAATGATGCCTTCCAGAAGTTGTGCTGGAAATAATCATACACTTTGAAGTAAACCAACCTCGCCAATTCTATACAAATTTCAAAGTGCGTTCGACTATTAAGGTCAACGAAATTCGTCGATCTAGTTGAATGTTTACTTTACACTTGACTGGGAAATATTTTATTTACCGTTTGTGTAAATTTGTCAATCGAGTGCTTAGGTAAGCTACCCAAAATGTTATTTTAATTACCTACTTTACGTAATAGGTACGTTTGAAGTTGCACACTATCCGCGTTTTTCTCCGTAGGACGGATTCTTGCTGTCGGAAGTTGGCACATCGTTATCAAAGATTGCGGAATTTGTATGTAGCTACACCCGCTAAATTACTTCAAATAATCACAATTAAAGATATGAGGTTGAGACGTTCCAACTTCTCACGGAAGTTTTTAAAAATTCAATTTTTGATGTTAGTTTCACCTAAAATGAATACAGTATACATACCTGTGATACTGAACTGAAATATACAGGGTCGCCCACCAAGTTGTGGAGAATGATAAGTGATATTTTTTTTAATGGAACGCCCTATACTCGTATATTATTAAGGATTCTTAGATCCTTTATAGTTTTGTATTGTCGTCCGTCCGTCCGTGTGCGTTCTAACTCTTTTTAAAAGTGGCCGATTGGGTTGAAATTTGGTGTACGGGTACTTTAGACATTAAGGACGGGCGCTATTGATTTTCAGGAAACTGGTTCAACAGGAACAAAAGTTATAGGACTTCTAGTGAATCGGGAACAGGAAAAACTACGAGCTCAATATAATAGTAGAAATCAACCTCGAAATCAACATATTTCATTCCCTAGGTCATGTATAGAGTTCGAACTTTATCTAGATTATTCCCTATGATCCTTACGGCCGGTTGCAGGAAAGCGAATTATAATCAAAATCCTAGATTATTTGCCAAATCTGAGTTTAAACAAAAATTTTGACATTTGATTGGCTGCCTACTGCAATATAAAGCCAATCAAATGTCTTAATACCGGATTAAACAATAATCCTGGATTATTTTTTTTGTGCAACTGGCCGTTAGATGTATAACAATTCAATATAACTCTTCTCTGTGGACTAGGTCAAAAGTTTGAAAGCAAAATGTACCCAAAATTATTTTTTACACATGAATTTGGAGTTTTAAAAGCTTTCAAACGCATTATCTTGATGAAGAGTACACCACGTGTACATATGATAACCGAATGTGTGTGATTCAAAGATGTTAAATTATTTTTCTGAGGTCACATGGATTTTGATCAACATATGTCAAAATCCTTATTTATGCACCAAGATCGTTGGGAAAAAGACTAGGAGCACTATCTCAATGCCCAAGAAGTGAATTTGATGCATTTTTGGCGACACACTATAAATAAAAATAACATCAAAAACCAAGAAAACTTGAATTCGTGAAATAAATCGGGAAATGGAGTTGGTATCAAGAGGAAAAAGTTGCACGAAACATTTGGGACAATAAACTTAGAATTGAAATACAATAGAATGGCTTGTAATTTTTCAGAATAAAGCTTATTTCTTAACCGATTTTTCTCTTAAAATTGGAATCCTCAGTTTTTTAAAAGTTGTATTTTGAACTGCTCGTAAGTTTTTGTGGAAAAATCATGTGCATAAAGGGGTGTCCAAAGAACCACCTGTGTGTTGTCGAGACGTTCCACCCTCTCCCGACACTTCGTTTTCTAGATATTCGTTTCGAGCTCATCAATAGATATTCCTCTCATCCAGGCGATTAATTTTACCTTTGCGAGTACCCTCCTCCGACACCCCGCTCTTGTGATGTGAGTAATTAGCCCCCCCCCCACGTACACAATTTTATAAAGGACAAGAGAGAAGGACTGGGCGGTAGATGGTAAAACAGTGCCTTCTGGCCTTCTGTTGAGAGCTTAATTAGAATACTATGAATGATAAAACCAATTTCTAACACCCCCCCCCCCCACCACTGAGAGTACCATGAACGTGTTAATGATTTTCTTTTGTTTTGTTTCTTCGTCCGGGCCGACTTCTGCGTTTTTGAACTCCTTTTACGGAAATTCTCCCAGAATCCTGAAATTGTTTGTAATTGGTGGCAGAGTTGGGTACTGCTCGCAAGCGTTCCGCTTGAAAAAGCGCTCCAAGTGGAAAAAGCGCTTGCGAGCACTTTTCGGAGCGGCCGCTTGGTGCTCGATACTCGAGCGTTTTAAAGTGCTCCGCGCTCGAGTGATTTTTTCTGCCCGCGAGCGGTTTTTCCGCCCATGAGTATTTTTTCCACTCCTGAGAGGTTTTTTATCGCTCGCTCGCGCTTTTAACCGCCCTCAAGCGCTGGAGGATTAAGCGCCGCTCGCGAGCGTTCGGTTTATCCGCTCTTGAGCGTTTTTTCCGCTCACGAGCGCTTTTCCCAAGCGCTCGCGATAAACCGCTCGAGCACTTTTCGGAGTGCTCGAAACTCGCAAGCGGTTTCGCTTTGCAAAATAGCTCGACGCTCGCGAGCATTTTTGAGACAATTAGAGCGGCTCGAGCGGTTCTTTAGAACGCTCGACCCAGCTCTGATTGGAGGTGCCAAGCGTAACAAAGCACCCGGTTTCGTACAGGAATTAACCCAGTTTTAATGAACGCACCGTACTTTGATGGAAGCAACCAGCTTTAGTGAACACCCGGTACTTCGACGAACTCATATGGGCGTTTCCTTACGATTTCTTTTATTGAGTTGGAAATAGAGGTTAACAGCAATTGCTTTAATTTGTACGTTGTAGCCGCCGATAAGAAAACCAAGATACTGCTAAGTAATTTTCCGTTTGTAGCCGTTCCCGTAAAGATATTTTAATTATTCTTCAGGATCCGAAAGCTGTCTTCGATTGAAGATGAGGGAAAATTAATATTGTATGAATTTAGCTCCGTTAATTAATAATTGGCGGATTTTGCTCAATGGTATTTTAAAACCAGGATAGAAACCGGCAAGGTCGCTCACGTACACGTAGATAACCATGATAAAGTTAACCTGCCACTTGATCCCAAAATCGCGATCGGTGTTAACTGAACTACCGAATTTGGAAATTACAGCCCGGCCATTTGATTGAGTATAAATAGCGGTAGCTAATCAGATGTGTTGCTGCTCATCTGATTAGATTGTGTATAGTGTCAAATGAAGCATGGGCACAGGTCCCAGATTTTAAGATAATTTTTTATTACGAATACGACGACACAAAAAAACATCACGTTCCTGGAGCGCCGTGAAGACCAAATGGCAACCTATTAAAATGGAAAAGACCCCTATTCGGAACAATAAATGAAGTGAACAGTTGCGAATAAGTAGCCATCGGAATTTGCAAATATGCAGATTTACTATCTAAAAATTGGGCGTCTCGCAATTTATCTGGTATGTCCGTGACGTAAGGAAGAGGATAGGCATCTCGCTCAGTTACTGCATTTACCTTTCTGAAGTCTACGCAGAATCGGTAGGAATTATGTGCTTTTTTAACCAAATCTATTGGTGTAGCCAACGGTGATGTGTTCTTCATCAATCTGCTTCTGGACTACTGGGGACACTGGGTAATACATTTGTCGTATCGGTTCTGCAGAACTTTTTATTTTGTGTTCACAAAAATGCATGCATCCTACATCCTGTTTCGCGTGAAAGAAACTGGACTCAATTAAGGAGTCAAGATCCCTAATTTGCTCAGGATGATCGAGATGAATCTCGGATTCCGCTACAAATCGCCATTCTTTATCTCGCAGATTTGGAATGATCCACATTTTCCTGCAAAAATAAACCCCGATTTTTTCAATAATCTGTGATGCCATGGAATTTTACAGTACAAAAACTACGCCAATATCCGTCATGCCATGGAATGTCCGCTATAAAACAATGATTGAAGCGTGCGTCATCACCGCTTGTTCCTATTAATATCAAAACTACCTTCTTTGTATGGAGTTGTATACGAAAATGACGTTCTGCGCTGTCACAGTGACGTGCGTCTATTCGTATTTCGTATCTTGTATCAAATCAGCATATGCTATGAGCGGCACATTGCCAATTTAGCTGAAGCGGCACGCTTCAATCTTTGTTGCTCACTCTGTATTTAGAACAGCGAATTCAACATAAAAAAAGACCAAATTACTAAAAACGGTTTCCTAATATAACAATTTACAATAAATGTTCGAATAAGTCACCATTAACTGCAAGACAGTAACCAAGTCGATCATAATAGTATATTATATATATACCGCGGGACTGAAGTAGTACTTTTAATCCCGAAGGTAAAGTTTATGGCCCGACCGAAGGGAGGGCCATAATTTACCTGAGGGATTAAGACCACTACTTCAGTCGCAAGGTATATACGATATTTTTCGTACTTCCGAAACCGAAACACTTAATATGTATGGAGTTAGAGAACGCGTTCTTTCAAAAAATCGCTAGGAACGTTGCGTTAGTATGACAATCCCTATGCTATGGTAACAAAAATAATTTGGAAACTGTCATTGCTAGTGTCATAATTTTGGTGGTGGGTGACAAAGGTGTATTTGATATTGATAAAAAGCAGCCAAAGTAGGTATAGAATTGATACCACCGAAATCCAAAAAACTATATGAGCAGTAGTACGATGCGTTTAAGAAGTAGTGCCGCATACAAAATGTGGAACAACCGACTGAAATTGCCTTGTTAGTAATTTCATCCTTCCGGGATTTTCGTCTAAATTTAATCCCGGCGGGACAAACAGTGACACTTCAGTACTTGTCATAATGGAGTGAAGTTCTTACTTTAGTCCCGGAAGTACGAAAAATCCATTTCCAACTGCTGCTAATTGATAACTGGATATCTTTTTGTTTAGAAAATTCCATGCCATCGCAGATTATTCAAAAAGATGCGGGTTTTATTTTTCCAATTTTCCGTCTTTATATGAAAAAAATTGAAAACTAATACGGTTGATTGGTGTAAAAAAATGTTTTCTATAAAAAACTTTAATACCTACATTTTTGCTCTAAAATAATTTGGGGAGCCAATAATCGCATGATACGAAATTTACATTGAAATCCCTATAATGCGTTACGCAAGTCGCCACCCTGTATACTGTATTGAGTAGCATTTTTTATTACGAATATGACGCTGTATAGCACACACAAAAAACAAAAATTGAAAACTACTTTTGGTTTCAACAGGATGGTGCACTCGCGCACAATGCCGTAATCCTGCGAGTTTACCTATGTAGGGACAACGTTTCCATTTTCCGGGAAATTGTACTGGTACTATTGTGTAGTTCCGCCCATAGTAATCAACAGTACAAGAAAAACATGAATTTAGGCACCTAGTGTACATAGGTACTTTCTTTGTATTGAAATTTCGAGTAGTTTAAAATTCAACAGCAATGTTACGTAAATGTCTAAAAAATCTGGTAAATGTGATAAAATTTCCTAAACCCAAACAGATGATAAATTTGTTTAGTAAAATTGACGTTAGACCGCAAGTTTTGACGACTACATAGGTAATTTGGAAAGGGATCTGAAGTGACCTTATTGCGGTCTTTTTTAAACGATTGCACTATTGAAGGTGACAGTTTGACGTGAATCGTGACAAATCGAACACATTGAGGTGCCGACCGGAAGACGGCGAGCTGGATCGAAATCTTGGAAAAGTGACTTAGGTACATACATTATATTCCAAAAAACCCAAGCTTTCACGCAAAAACAGATTGACGAACGAACATTTTTTTACATGACTCTCTGATGTGGCAGCGAAAACAGAATCTTAAACAGTTGGTGCTTTGTATGGCCTGGGCACATCCAGCGCCATCTGGGATATAAAAATACATGGTACCTATTCCTATGTATGGTGACAGCATTCTAAAAAATTAATTCGCTAATAATATATTTAATTCGGTCGCCACGCGAACATGTCGGGAAAGCATCTGTGTGATGACCAAATGGTAGGCACGAGCAATTCTAATTCCATTCCGTGATGTATCTCTAATGTAATGGATGCATGCCCTACTAACCATCATACACCTATTTCTGCTGTACCCATTTGTCATATGAAGAAATATTGCACAATTTCGGTTATAGTGAAAAACGATGTTTTTTGGTGGAAACTACCGCAAATTCGCGAAGAATCGACGATTTAACGGTACGAAAGCACTAAAACGAAATCATAATCGCGTAACGTGCTCGTCTAATGTATTACTCTAAAATTGCACTGCAATTATACCTACTTACCGATTATAAAATCACCGCTTGGATAGTAGAGGTCATCAATGCCCAGCGACCACACGTCATTTGCCTCACTCACTTGTCACTACAACATTGACAATTGGCACGTCCCGCTAACCTGCAACAAAAGAAACAGTAATTAATGTTGTATAATTAAGGCCATTACTCATACTCCTAAGAATGCGCGTCATTTTTTCGGGTTAAACACGTTTTTACGCTAAACTTATTGACAAATTAGGTATTTTCTTCGGCGCGAAAAGAGCGGCCGAAATAATCAACGAAGAATGTGGGTTAAACGAAATTGAAAATCTACCATATGGATAATTTACAATAATTCCTTTCTCATCGGTTAACCGTTTAAATAAATGCAAACGAATCAATGGAATGATTAATAGCTACTTTGACCGTTATTATTTGTTAACCTCAATAATTCATATCCGTAATGGGTTAAATTAACGTCATTAATAGTATATCGAGTAAATAACGCAGTATACTTTCTTTAAATATGTGGTACTATTAAATTAACGTTTGTAAATAACGCAATTGCATTAGTACTCATTCATTCGTACATAGTCTGCAACGGTGGGGATTCAAAAGACGCAAAAAATACATTGAGCAATCCAATTTCAACAAAAATGATTGCGAGAAATTGCCAATATTCTGCACACGATAAAGATACAAAATGCCATGCGATGCGGTGAAGTGCACAAAGTATTTGTTGGCATATGTTCTAATACAATCATATATTGGCCATGGTCAAAACGATGATATCATTCTTTTATATTATAGACGTACCAGAGGGCGTACCCATGTTCTTTACCTTCAAATCCAGACCTTATTCTGGAATTGTTACCAAAATTAACGATACCGGTTTATAGAATGATCGGTCGTAACCCTGCAGTGCACGACTATTCCCTCAACTTCGCTCCAACTGTTTCTACTATCTCGTTCCCTCACAATATATTAATCTCAGAAACTCTCAACAATGTTTGATCAGTGGTTTTTAATTTTCCTTTATTGGTACGCACGAAAAATTTTCAAGTTTCTCATATATTAAGCGAATAAGCGCGTCTGTCATTTTTTCGCTATAACTTTCGGGTAAATTACCTAAAATAGTTAAATTACCACATTTGTGTATCCACGGCACGAGCTTATAAATTAAGATAGACTGCTAATGCTGAATGTACAAATGACACCTACCTGGGGGCAGTCATGATGTGCACTCACTTGGCGCGAAATTCAAATCAACTAATAAACAAGCATTAACCTCACGTTTTCTAAATAAATTACTGTGACACATGCCATTTTCCAAGGTTGAAATAGTCTCAAAATAAATAAATAAATAATACTACACTTAGAACTTCTCACTTTGAGAAACTAGGTGACCTATATCAACTTCCGAAAATATCAAACTTTGATTAACACCTGAAGTAAATCTTGGGCACATTACGAAAAATAAATCGAATAAACACAATTAATCGATTGACAATAACAAAAATTGATTCCAAAAAATTCCCTGAAAGAAAATCAAGCTTGTTTGGACATATGACTCCGCACGCAAGTGGCCAACAATTAAAAACAACAAAAAAAGAAAATCTTAAATTCGATTTTTGAAATAATCTGGCCGTAAAAAGTTTGCGATATTTAAGTGCACTTATCAAAGACACAAAAACACTTCACTTGTTCTTTTTATTAAAGGGGATCTTGATAAATAAGATGCGAAATGTTCGGTGACAGTTCGGACGGTAAAAACTTTTAATGAACCCCAAGTTCGTCACATACATTTTGGCGCCCGAGCAGAGACCTTTTGTATGTTCACACTCGAACTAACTTTTTCTCTTTTACTCCTTCACTTGACAATAACTTAAATCTTTTATTAAGATTGCTTAATTTCTTCTGCACACATCTTCTTTATACAGGGTGATTCAAAATTGAGTGCAAAGATTTTAGGGCGTATGTACCAGCCAAAAATAAAAATTTTTTTTCACATAATCGTATGTTTTCGTTTTCTAGATACAGGGTGTAAAAGTTTTTTTAAAAAAAATCGGTTTTTTATCAATTATTCAAAAACCTTTCACCCAATTTAAATAAAATTTGGTAGTGTTATTTGTCGTAAGGGCATTCCTTTGGTGGGAATAAAATAAATAAAAACCGACTTTTTAACAAACTTGTACACCCCGTATCTTGAAAACGAAGCAAGCTAGGACATACGATTATATGAAAACAATTTCTTATTTTACGCCCTTAAAATCTTTGAACTCAATCTTGAATCACTTCGTATATAAAGTTCTTCTGTACATGTGTTAGCTCGTGTGTTATTGACTAAACGGCTGGACGGATTTTGATGATATTTTTGTGTCTCCGGATAGATTAGATGTTGGCCCGGTTATAGTATCGTTGGTCTTCGGATATCGTCTAGTTTATGCTAAAAATGACGAACTGTGTCTTCAACAAAGCGTTTCAACCGTAGCGCCTCGTTTTCTTGGTGTCTCCACTATTTAAGGTTCCACTTCCACTATAAAATAAACTCAAATATCACCGCTGATAATAAAGCCCGCTTCGAAGGAACGTGTCCCCACACCCAACATACCAACTTTATTTACATTTAATAAATTAAAATATTGTCATATACAGGGTGTCCCGTCTAAAAATGTTGTTTACACAACAATGCTCATATGAAGTGAGAGGACTAAACATTTTACTCCGATAGCAAATCTTTTGAATTCAATGTGCCAAAACTCGTTTCCATAGTCCTCTGGAAACGCCAATTTCACAACAGAACCGAAAAAATGTAACTTATTCAACATTTTAATGTATCATAAATGTCTTCCACTTAAAATTAGGTGGCTAACTTGTTCTTCCATCTGCCTGTATGTCCTACAGCTAGACTATTAGCACAATCATTTGAGGTGTCCCAACGAAATTTGTACCCACCCTCCGCAAAATTAAATGTTCTGGCAAAAAAACCAAAAACCGGTCGATTTTTGTCTCGAGGGAATACAAACGTACGAGTATTTCGTAAGGTACATTATACTGCATCCTGACATAAAATAATAGTTTTTCACCTCCAGGATAGCGAGTAGCGACTGTGCGCTAGTTTGGATTTTTTTTAATAAAGAGGGGGTGGTGTGATAGCATTTTCTCCGCGGTTCGCTTTTGAGATCCAAGTCTCGCTTCGTCTAAATGTGTTGCTTTTTAAATTAAAAATGTAAGAAAAAAGCAATTAAGAAAATACCTACCTTGAAGACGTCGCTTGGTATTTTTCATACTAAAAATTAAAGTGTGAAACTTTTCACATATTACTGTGCGCTGTGTCGCAAAAAAATCAAAAATTAGTACAGGTATGGCGTGACCATAAATTTAGTTTTGGGCCCGGCACTTACCTACCACGCGTTTATACTTTACTTTTTTAACGCGCCGGATGCCAATTTGGGTTAACGACCATCTAACGATATTTGGCGATTGTATTCAGAGGTTAAAAAAACCAAGAATAGGAAGCATAACTACAGACCTTATTTTAGTTCACAATCTAATACATTTACAAACTGACAATAGAGGGCATAGCAAGCAGCTAATTTAGAATAGAATAGAAAGATTCAAAATTTCAAATACAAGAATCGGGTGCTCTTGCTGTTTCAATTTAGCCAATTAATACCCCCTGGCCCCCAGTGATTTAACGGGGACATTATTTGTACAGGTACCATTTTTGGGACACAATGCGAACGGCCCGACTTTGGGTATCATAATAATTGAATGGGTTCTGGCAATCGTAACGTACTCAATTAACAGAACCGATCCCTGGAAATTAATCTCGATTAATGGCAATTGATACGCCCTCCTCAAAGTGAGTCATATCGAATTAACTTGTCTTGTTCATCGCGATGAAATTGATAGACGCGCAACCTTGAAAAGACAACATTTTAAAATTTCGCACGAAAGGTCGTTCACATTCAAATTTTCTTTCGAAGGCGCACATATTAAGTAACTCTTGACCTTTCCTCTTACTCCCACATCAAACCAATACTCGTCATCGATTAAATTAAAATTATGGATACAATCCGTGACGTGCAGCACTTTTTTTTGTTAATTCCGATTGAACAGCTTTCACCACAGCTGCCGCTTCTGATGGTTTGTACTAATGACGGCTATTTAAAAGATGTAACACGATGCTAACGATCACTTAAATGTAAATTCTTTCATTTACATCCGCATCCGCAACATATCCTAGTTGTAGAACGGAAACCTGGAACACAAAGCCATGGCGTCCCCAGATTCTGGATCTTTTACAAAAATATTAGTTTTGGTATATTTTGAACAAAAATTGTGGTAAAAAATATATAGATCACAACCAGTTTGATCTGTTTTTGGTGGGGAAAGCGTTTGGCATGATTTGAGCGATATCAAAATCAATTTGTTGACAGATAAAGTCAATTCCCTTTCTATTACTTGTGTAACGAATATTTTAAAGCGACATCGGGGCGCCATCAAGTCGATACAGGATAGTCACGGGCGCTAAGGAATGGAGGCAGATGTAACGCATTCTTTTGGATGTATTTATTCGAGAATTCAAAAAATTAATAATATTAATTGATCTCATCTCAGAATTTACACCCATTTTCTTATTTTCAGTCACTAAGAACGTATTTTGTCACGGCCTTGTCTCGAAGTTGCGCTCCCAGTCTCTTTTAGTTAAAACAGTCGAGAAAACTATTGCAACGAATTTTCTAGAACGAAATCAAGGCGCCATCAAGTCGATAAAGGATTAGTTACCGGCGGCGATAAGAAACAAGTGCCGATGACTCATTCGTTCTCTGAAATATGCCAACTATCTAAAATTTGCTAAGCGCTTTTTGTTTGCTATACACTGTGTCTAAGATAAGTAAATGAGAAATTCTGATTACTTACGAAGATTTGACAGAAACGCCCAAATTTACCGATTTTGTTTATATTTTTTTCTGAGGTTCTTTCTAATTACCACTATTTGAGCTCTACAACACAGCGTTGACAGAGTTTCAAGACAACGTTTCGTTCCGCAGCAGTCATCAGCAACTTTATTTTTTATATGGTCCGTAAAAAAATACACGCTATATTGAGTAACAAATTTTATAAGAATACAACGATGTACGGCACACAAAAAAAAACAAAAGTTGGAAACTGTTAGTTTCAACAGAATGGTGCACCCGTGCGCAACGCTCTAATCGTGCGAGAATACCTCTCGGACCCATTTCGGAATGCCTTGGTTGCATGATAATAATTCTTTAATTGCGCAACTTTTCTCTAATTTGGCCATCTTCGTATCTTCTATGGTTTTCGAGATCCTCATAATACACACAATGTATAATTCAATAAAATTGTGTTTAGTTTCAGTTTTAACATCGATGTCGAAGTGATATAGTGAAAATCGTGCTAGTGATTAAATTTACGTGTTATAAATGTGACTGCAAGTAAGTGATAAATTAACATAAACATTTCCATAAATCGCATGTGCTAAACTTAGACACGGGCCACATCAAGATTTTGAAAATAAAAGATTCCATGGTCATTTTACTGGGCCGATTATTTATTGTCAATGAAACGAGATTAATTTAAAAATCATACTTCTTTTTGTCCAATAATTTATAATCAAACACAAGCAAACCAGTACACCGATCTAATGACGTCAGTGAGGCCTTAGCGCTATATTATACAATCGAGACGTAGTAAAAACACCTGATTAATTAAAACGCACATTTGCATTTTTCATACGTAAATTAGTACCTGCCTACTGTTTTCGGCGTTCTCAACGAAGTTGGACAAACATTTTACCAAGACGAAGAGTACATAGGTTGGTTATTGCGCATCAAGGCAATGCGTTTTGCAGTTTCCCCGACGGAATCCGTGAATAATTGATAAATTTGGGAATCATCGCGAAGTGATTTGAAATTTAAAAAAAAGTTTCGTGCTGCACTAGCCAATAGAGAAATCAACGAGCGCTCTACGACTTTTATGAGATTCTGAAGCTGTACCACGAAAAACCCAAAACAAGTATAAGTTGTGCACAACTCTTGTGCAGATAAAGCGCATTTTTTTTACCAAAATCACCAATGGATACATTTCTTGCAGACGTCTCAATCGCCCTTTGTGAGTACCCTTGAGGTATAAGGGAATACACCCGATCACGATAAGAGGTCGAGGAGGAGGGCTATGGTTGGTAGAAATTAATTCCTTTCGTTGAGACCTTTCATTAGAGTACCATGAAGGACCTTTTAGACAGCGAAATTTGATAGCCGTCTGGCACGCCTTCAAGGTATAGGCTACCTACTGCAAAAAATTTCAGGACTCTAGGACCATTCCCCTAGAAGTAGTTCAAAACGGTAGAAGTGGGTCCGGGCGGACAAAACGCAAACAAACAATAGCACATTTTTTTTAATTCTTAAAAATTGCGCTAAAAACATTGTCAACGTGGTCCCTTTGCCGTTTCAAAAATGTCGTTTTAAATGTGGATTTTGCTAAACATTGGGAACTTCACACATATACCGCGTCATAGCGAACGTGAACCAAAGTATGTCTGGCGATAACAAGAAACGTATTGGGGAAGAAAATGCGGTTGCCAGGTTCTCTTGCGACCTAAAAGTTTAAAGCCGTCAGCCGAGCACGTGCCGTAAATACGAGTTTTCTATTGGTTGTTAGGGCACGCCGGTCGAGATCATTTGCGTTCAGAAATAAATCCCTTTCCGGTTTTTCTGGTGGGCAAGATTCAAATAGCATTTTCTAAGCAGAGGTAACATCAATTTGTTACCAGACGAGAATATTACCATTTGAAATTTTTTGATCTGTATAAAGTCGAGGAGTTGATTACGGGGGAAATTCTTGTCTCCTGTATAGGAAATTTCGAGGAAATAGCTGGAAAATATGTAGGAAATGGACGAAATTAGAGGAAATTCTGGGGAAATAGCAAATTTGGTGGAAAGGAAGAAAGGAACGGAATGAGGAAGTTCAAGGGAAATATTAGGACAATTTGATGAGATTCTAAACATAATTCTAAGCAGAAATGGTCGTACTTTTTAGACAGTGAAGCAAATCTTTCTCCCCTAAAATAAGTAGTGACCAACCCCTCGTACCAAGTAGTAGTCGATTATTTTTAGGAATTTGTAAGTAGTTTTATTCGAAGTAATTTTGATATTCCTAAAGGAATCGACCCGTGAAAATTATTTGCATGAAACAGATTTTGGTTATTTTGCTTCATTGATTGGGAATTTTGCATTTTATTTCAGTGATACCATTCCTTTGGTTGGATTAAAATTTTGTTTTGCATTCAGAGGTGTGCATCTATTAACATAAGAAGGTGCCAGGAATTTATTATGTATTAAAAATGACAGTTTAAATAACGATTCTTTCTACTATTGCTACATGATCGAGGTAGGCATTGCATTTGTTTTTTTATTTCTTTTTATGAATTTAACTACTATTTTAGTGAGTTGTAGAAAACTTGGGAAAGTGAAAATGTAGCCATTTTGGAGCAGGATTATTCAATCAAGTTTTGTGTCAAATTGAGCAAAACTGCTACGGAGACGTGGATGTTTCAGTATTATTCTGAAACCAAGCGACAGAGTGCGGAGTGGCACACCAACCAGTCTCCAAGGCCGAAAAAGGTTCGCCTGAGCAAGTCGGTAATGCTCACTGTTTTTTTCGACGTCAAAGATTAGTACAAAGAGAGTTTGTACCTGCTGCCCCTGGTGGTCAAACTGTCAATAAAAAAATTAACACAGAAGTGTTCCGCCCCTTGAAGGATCACGTCCGCCAAGTTCGTAACAACAACGTCACAACCCCACCGCAGCCACCGTACAACACATACCATGCTCCCAGTTACGTTTTTTTTTGTTCCGCGGATGAAGAGAGACCTGAATAGTGTACCGATTATAGAGTTTCGTTTGCGTCTGGTCCGTCCGTCTGTTTGTTCGTCCGGACCCACTTCTGTGGTTTTGAAGTACTTTGAGGGAAACAGTCCTAGAGTCTGCTCCCCCCCCCCCCCGGCAAAATTATTTCTTGAGACTGTTTTTGAAAATATGTACGCATGCCTTTAGTGGTGCCAAGGAACATTTTTGAAAAAAGGGGGGGGGAGGTAGGGACCACGCGTTCTACCCTTCGTGGTTATTCTAATGAAATGACCCATCGAAAATGAATTGGTTGGCATAAACTATACTGCGCAATTGCCCGTGACTGGGAGGGGGGGGGGTTGCTTTATCCTTCATAGTACTCTAATGAAAGGTCTCATGAAAGGAATTAATTTTTACCAACCATTGTCCTTGTCCACTACCCCTTAACGCGATCGCAAAGAAAACCGCCTGGAAGAAATATGGGTGCTGGTGAAACGAATATCTCGAAAACGGTTTGTCGACAGAGAGGGTACCTACAAAGGGAATAAAAATATTTAGGAGAATTTCCCTAAAGACTCTTGATTCTTCTTAGTTTTGAATTTCAGATAAAGAGCCAAACTTCCGCGTAAAAGGTTGCAGTCGAGGTTGCAGCGAACCTCGTAACGGAAAAGAAAATTGGCCACTGCTAGCAAGGGGAAACGGGTCTTCTGGTGAAACAATCACCGACGTTTGACAAAGCTCATATAATTTTGGGCGTCAGGCCTGAAAAAACAGTAAATAAATTGGCAGTCTGTGCAAGGTTACCCTTAACTAAATGCAAATTTTCAGCTCAGCTCAGTACTTAGAAGCTATATGTAACTTAATCTAATCTCATTCACAAACAGACAAATAAATAATTACCTTGCGCTAAAACTAACGACAAAGCCAAGAGATAAATTAAACTGCAATTTACAGTTTATTGGACAATAGCAACTTCTATATTTCATGTAATCACTTGCAGAGCAAAATTCGTCACGACGTTAGTAAAGATAAACGGCCAGATAAACAAACGTCAAAGGCAATTATCAACAGGTATCATCAAGTTTGCAATTTCCGATATTTCCAATAAACATTTGCGTAGCGATACTTCAATTTTAATCTTTGTAATAAATCAGTTCCAGCTAATCCACAGTTAGTATGCGTCAATTCGAAAGCGAGTGGGCATTTCATCCAGAACACGGTAATTCTTTACTGCGATAACCCCAATGCTAGCAACGTACAAGGAAAATATATCCAAAAACTATAGTCTATAATGCCAAAACACCGACCGAAATCCAATTAGTTTGAACTTACGTACCCCATTAATAAATGGGTTGCGGATTACAATATAAATAAAACAAAGATAGGGAATTAAATTAACGCATATATGGCATAACCTAAAAAGCAACGTGTTAACAAAGAGGAATTATATGAAAATAACATTACCTCAAGAGGATTACAGCCATTCCCCATTCGTGTGCAGACGCTTCGATAATTAGTTTAAACAAATATTTTTTTAAGATTGTTTTTTTTTACACCTAGACAACGTAGAATAAAACACGCTCTTATTTGATGCTGGACCGAAAATCTCTCGAATGTTTATTTTTTATCGGGTCTCGAAGCCTTGTAAGCTTTTTGTCTCAGCCACCGAAAGTGGAAGCGCTTATTACACCACTTTTCCGCCCGTCTGTCCCTGTTTTTACCCTATAGCCTTATTACACCTTATGCAGCATAGCATTCAATCAAGAGTATGTTCGTGTACCTACCATTATTGATACGAGCGCTTTGTAGATTTGTATCTTGAAACATGTGTATTGCCAGTACTGCATAAATCATCCTGTATAGTTCTAACTTTCTAATACAGCCGTTATGACATTTTGATGAGAGTAAAGTGGGACTAGTTGGAGGCCAATCTATACTGGTTACAGGGTAGCAGCATATTTTGATTATTTTTGGGAAGTTCATTTCGACATTCAATGCCGGATGATGAAAATCTTCACTGTTCAGTATCAGAGTGTGATACATCCAGAGCTGGGAAGTAATCGATTACAATTGTAATTGATTACAGTATTTAATTACTTTCTGTGTAATCAGTAATCAGTAACTAAATACTTTTAAAGTACTGTAATCAGTATTGTAATTTAATTACTTTTCTCAGTAGTAATCGTAATTAGTAATCATATTGTAATCATGAGTACAAAAGTAGTCATGGTTAGGAACGTAATCAGGAATACTAAGGTACCTAACCATGATTACAATAGAGTAATTTAGTTATCTACCTCTATGTCTGTTGTACTTATTTGTTTTGATTCTATTAGTTGATGAAGTACTGTGTAATTTCGCCTATTTTTAACATGCCTATTTAGTAAAAATTAGGTGTAGCATGTACATAAATTCCAATTTCTACTTCCAATCCAAGTGCATCGGTTACTATAGATCTTTAACTTACTTATGGAATATCTGACTTTATCGAAATATCTTTAAAATATCAATGAACGTTAAAAAATATGGATAGGTACGTGTAAGATGTACCTACCTACCTACATAAGTTTAAAAATAAAAGTAATTGTAATTACAATGCTAAAGTAATCGATTACAATTGTAATCAGTAATCGAATACAACTTTTCTGAAGTAATTAATTACTGTAATTAAATACTTTTATGACAAAGTAATTGTAATCAGTATTCGATTACTTTTTTTGAGTAATCATCCCAGCTCTGGATACATCATCCAGCAACCTATTATAATCTTCTATGAATTATGACGCAGTACGCAGTTTATCTCGAGTTGATTCATACAGTGAAGAAGTGAAATTTTCAATTAAATTTACTTTAAGGTCATTGTCAGGTTGATCGACAAAATCGATTACTTATAAGTTATACGTATTAAAATCTTCCTGATTGGATATCTTCACTCGATCAAAAGAATTACAATCGGCGGTGGCTCGATTTGAACTAAAGCCCTGTATAAGAAACGTCTTAATTAAAGATCTTTAATAATAGTCTTCGCGTTTGCCCCCAAATCTTCCTAAAGGCCATCAACATTTATCGGAAAGAATTAATATCAGTGTTTAGCGTCTTAATCTAAGGACTTCTATAAATACATCGAAAATAATATGCGACATTAATTAATACACTTAACGTTTACTTACTTAACACACCCTTGGTTTTACGTTCACTATCTACGGCCACAAATGATGTCACGACAAAGACATTTGCAATATCAATTATAACCTTGTAAATTGACTATGTAACAGCAGCAAATGTCAACGCACTATTCACAATTCGCGATTGTCGGGGCCTCGGCGCCTATCATTCACACACAACTCCGAAAAACAAATGAATGACTCCCGACTCGTTTTTGTTTAATGTGTGCGGGCAGACATCGCACATGATCCTTAGCATTACGTTACGTCAACGAGAAAATAAAGGAGGCGCCGGATTTACTCCGCGGCGATGCGGGTGGGAACGAAAAGCGCGGTGTTATCGTCGTAATTTGTAACACCAACACAGCGCGCCCGTTTATTTTCAATTTGAAAACAAAGAGAACGTGTCCTACTCAACTCTCGAGGAATTGGTATTCTTGGCTTGGTGCTGTAAAAAATGAAGGCGTCGTCTCGCTCGCGGCGTGACTGTGTTTTTTTGTCCTTACTTTTTATCTGTAGATAAAGTCTATGCGTAAGTTTCCGCACAATAATACTGCCTTGTATTATCTTAAGCATACAGTACAGTCGGTGACGTATAAACTCAATTTTCCTTAATTTGACGAGTTAGAATTGCGGAAGAAGAACCAGACCGGTGTCAAGTTAGCTCCTCACTTTTGGAATTTTTATTGCAATCGTTTGTTGACCGTTTGTTAGTTACTTTTTCACGTTTGTTGGTTGATCGTTATTGAATTAATCAAAATTCAAAAATTTGGGCGCAAAACAAACGACCAACAAACGATTGCAATAATTCTGAAAATTCCAAAAGTAGGGGGCTAACTTGGCACCGGTAAAATTTGGGCGTATAGTTAACCCCCCCAAGTTGCAATATTTCATTTTTTTAAGTTGCAATCGTTTGTTGGTGTTTGGTGGATATGTATTTTCAGACTAGGAGGATTCATAAACTATTTGCCTTCCCATTCATTTTAATGCACATTGCTACCGAGCTGATGGGCGTTGGAACTTGGGAGCTTTATGATGACACAAATACAAATGTAAAGACTTGTTCATCGACCACCACTATTCTTCCCCACGTCCACGATACAATTTACACCAGAATCTGAATAAGATTAAATATACAGTGTGTCCCAGATCGGGTGGGATTGCATGGATAACTTTCTTATTATTAAAGATAGAGAATTGGTTAAATTGACAATGTTTTCCAGCTTTAGATGCTTATTTAAAATTTCCTTGTGGAAATTCAAAATGTCGAATATGTTCGAAGTACCTACATTCAAAAAAACTAAAATTGGTCATTTCCTTGGATGTCATATCATCGAAAGTATAAGAGATATAAAAAAAAGTTTTATATAAAAGTTACTGTCTTTGATACGCTTCATTTAGAATTGATGTCAAAAAAAATTCAAGATGGCTACTTTTAAGGAACAACTAACTTTCTACAGTTAAATAGGCGCCATATTGGATTTTTAGATTAATTGATAGATTTTTTAATTTTCTTTTCAACGACGTATCATAGCATATGATTGAAAATATGATACCAGTTATATCAACGGTTTTTCTATTTTAATCATAGTAGTCTGTGATGAATTAAAAAAAAAAACAAAACAAAATCTATTCGAGGCAACAAAACAATGAAAATAATTACATCAGATGTTTAAAATATCAGGGGCGCACTCATGGGAGGGGGGTTTGGTGGGCGTTACTCCCTCCAAAATTTTATATAAGTAGGCATAGAAAAATTTTGACTTTTATGACGTCACTTATTGACTATCCTATTATCCATACTTACATACCTACAATATAACTACAAACCATCCCCTTAAAAATATGTCATGCTATTAGACACCTCGCTTTAACTATAATAATAATAATAATAATAACGTGCATAACTGCGCGAAGCCGTTCTAAAGGCGTGTTCTAGCATCAATGGCCACACGTTGCCTAAAGTAAACTGTCTTGAAGTGTGTTTCACTAATAATGGCCTGTATTTTAAACATCTAATGTAATTAATTTCATTGTTTTGTTGCCTCGAATAAATATTGTTTTGTGTTTTTTTATTCATCACGGCCTACTTGATTAAAATATAAAAACCGTTGATATAACTGGTAGGTATCTTATTTTCAATCTTATGCAATGATAGCTCGTTGAAAAGAGAATAAAAAATCTATCAAATAATCTAAAAATCCAATATGGCGCCTATTTAACTTTAGAAATTTAGGAAATGTTCCTTTAAAAGTAACCATCTTGAATTTTTTCAACATCAATTCTAAATGAAGAGTATCAAAGACAGTAATTTTTATATAAATCTTTTTTTTATATCTGTTATACTTTCGATGATATAAGACATTAAAGGACATGACCAATTTTAGTTTTTTTTAAATCTACGTCGAACCTATTCGACATTTTGAATTTCCACAATGAAATTTTAAATAAGCGTCTAAAACTGCAAAACATTGTCCATTTAACCAATTCTCTATTTTTAATAATAAGAAACTTACCCATGCAATCCCACGCGATCTGTGACACACTATATTGTCTATAGAACCCCTTGCTTCATGTTTCTCTGTACAGACCTAATTACTAAATTGTCACGTTACTCTTTCAAAGAATCACTATTCATCGTTAATGATTCAAAATGAGATTCTCAGGCTTTATCTATTACGCTGGTGGCCAGTGATAGTGATCAAGAAATTGCGTTTTTGAGTCTATCTTTAAAGTAGTGTATATTGTTGTGTGCACTGATCCGTAGGCCAGAAAGACCGTACACAAAACACCAAAACCAAACCCTAGCTAGCTCTTGCCCTTTACTTATCACGGAACAAAACTTCTTCCCAGCAAAGAGGAGAGATTCGACTCTGCTCTCAGTTAACCTGTTTACTTCTAACAGATAGTAGGTCAAACCAAATACCTTAAACTCCAAACTGAACTGCAAAATTTTGAATAATTAAAATGGACCTTGAGCAAGCATCCAATAAAAAAACAGTTAAATTAGAAATGAAGTCGTTACAATGAAACACACGGAAAATTAATGTGAAAATTACCAAAGGAAAATGGTACAAAAACACAAACAATTATTACAAATAGACTAAAATTATGACATTAATTTGTCCGGGAATTGGAATATCCAAATAAAAGGTATTCACAAAAAAACTTCAATTCAAGACGAAAAAAAATTCGGCGTTGTACTAAGCATAAACAAACGTAACTCGGCGCTGAACGTAACAAAAAGCTGATTTTAAATCTTCAACGGAACGTATTTCTGCGTACGCTGTGGCTAAAAGCGACGCTTTTCTTGTTAACGTCCTATTTAAGGCCCCTTCTTCCGAAAATAAAAACAATCATACAAAGTTGACAACAAAGAGAGAAATAAAACTATCCTATCAGCGATCGTTATTAGGCCAAGAAAATTAGGTCGATTAAATTTCCAAATCAATTTGTTATCAGACATTAAAAGATAAATGCAAACTTGAATTCTAGGAAAAATAAAATTTCATCTCTCTTAACTACACAGAAAAGGTGATAAATCACATCTACCTGTCTATTAAATTAAGCAATTACATTTGATAACAGATAAAGACCCATAAATTCCCGGAACTTTCTACGTTTAAATAAAATCTAAACAAAAACAACCTTGACCGCTTTCTCGTATGACATAATAATCTCCATGCCGTTACAGACCAACGACAATTAATAAAATTTAACTACGAATGTTAATTACACAAAAAAGGAGACCGCCCTTGTCCACCTTAATTAGGATTTCCGAAAATTTCATCAAATAAACACAGCAATATGTTACGGCTAAAGTGTTTACGTGGCAAGTTTATAGACTATCTGGATAGTATGTAAAGTATCCAAATGTATGGTTATTTTAGTGGGAAATCAGGAAGATAAAAATTGCCTCTTTTTTGCATGGCCACTTCGTTATTATGTAAATTACATATAACTTATTTAAGATTAGAATATAAAAACCAGGAAAATCAAGATATTTCGAAAACTATCAGAGATAGCTATAAGACATTATTATCAAAAGATGAAGGTTTTTGGAGGTGCTAGAAGATGACAGGGTGTTTCATTACAAAAAAGTGAGATTGTTTAATATGAAGTTTTGTAACTTTGGATCTACAAAAAAACACCCTGGAAGTACAATTACATTACATTAAAAAATGCATTCAAATACAGGGAGTTCTATTTAAAAAATGTACCATTTTGGCGCCCTACTTTGTGAGCGCACCTTGTATAATTCCAAATATTTTTAAAACGTGGAGAATATTCAACCATATCATAATACAAAAAAGCACTCTATCGAAAAATCTTATCTTCTAGAATCTACGCATTAAGTTACTCCGCGCAATCGTTGACTCACTCTGTACATTGCCAAAAGTCGTATTAATTTGCTGATATATGTATGCGCCGCTTTATTATTAAACACTAATTGTTCAAATTCCCACAGGAACATTTTTGTTGGCCTTTTACAGAATTATTAATTATGTTCAATTTTTTATTGGTAGATAATTGAAACTTGGTTGTTTTGGATTTCTTTTTTTTTTGTGCATCTTTTTCTTAACACGTGACTCACGCATATTCCGTTTGTGATCATGATGCACTTTTGCGTCAAGCATGCGAAAATTGTTTAACGATCTTTTAAAAGTGTACTCAAAGCTCAAATCCCCTAAATTCACGGCGCGTTTGCATTCTTGTGATCTTTTTTCAAGAAAGGGTTCTGCAATCGTTTCCCGTAGAACACTGCATTTTTCGACAACGGTCATACCACGTTGAAAACACCTTGTTAGCAGTGGTATTAATACGAGGGAAATTTCCATTTTTGAGGGAAATTCCGCAGCTCTTTTGATGGTGTGCGGAAATGTAGGGAAATGCGAATTTCGGCCATTTTTGGGGGAAATTTGCGAATTTCCACAATTTTCGAGGATCCATTATCCGGTTTACTTATTTTTCGCAATGGCATTAGGCGTTTGCACTGAATTTAACACCTGGCCCGGCACGCGTCCGTGGCATCTATACCCTATACCATAGTATGCAACCAGAACCATGTCCACGCGCCAGCCGCGCGCCACTGTACTCATATGCATAACCTCAAACTCTTTCCTTGTCTAAGACCTCAAACCTGTTGGCCTGCTTCGTTTTTCGATGTTTTCGTTTTCATGTTTAATATTTGTCTGCTCCGTGGTCGATGGTCCGAAGTGAGAGGGAAATATGGCAACCTGGCAAGGGAAACGTCACCGAAAATATTAACAACACCGCACGGCCAGTACTTGGATGGGGGACCCCTTGGGAACACCTCGTGCCTATGTTTCTTTCTTTAGCGCATTTTCCAACTCATGTTGGATTGGGAAGATATGCATATCGCATACTCCAAAAATCAGATGTGCAAAATGTGAGAATATTCGCTTGCTTAAGAGATACGGGGGAAATAAAAAAATCGTAAATTTCAGAATGACCCTATGTTTTCTTAGTTGCTAGAGATGCAGAAATATAATTTTGTTATACAAAAGTTTCTTTATACTGCAAGTATACGAGGTCAAGTAAAAAAGTTATTGGACCAAACCTCATTTTTTAAATATAACACCTAGGTACATTAATTTGAACCCAAAAACATGGCATACTAAATTATCTTTTCAAAAATGTAACACAAAATTTCAAAAAAATTGAAACAAGACACAAAAATTCAAAATTAAATCTTTTGAATTTTTCTGTGCCTCTTGTATCTTGTTTTTAATAATATCCATAATCCATAGTCTGTTACATTTTCGAATTGATAATTTAATATACCATTCTTTTAGATTGAAATATACAGGGTGTTGCATTTAAAAAATGATGTTATATCCGAAAAAACTTTTTTACCCGGCCCCGTATACCTACTTATTCTGAAAACAGCAGATTATCATTATAAAGAAACTTTTGTAATAGGTACATGTTTTTTATAGTTATTTTGAAATTGACAATTTTTTAATTTCCTCCCCGTATATCTTAAGCAAGCGAATATACTCAAATTTTGTTTTACAAATTTAACTTTCACCCAAAAAGAGCGAATGACGCATATATTACTTTTTTGATAACCTATAAAAGTGATGAAAATGTACGTTAGCGTTTTTCTTTTACGAAAATGTTGTGCAGGTTATATGATATACGAATAGAGCGAGGGACTTTAGGTATTTTTCCACTAATATACCGAGCCCTGCAGCTTGGAAGGTTTTCTTTTGATTGATTTCAGGTTTTGGATGCGAGAACTGAGCTCACTTCTCGGCGTCAACATCTAACATAAATTAAGGTAAAAGTTGCCTTTGTATGTTTTACTTGTACTTGACCCTATACGTGCGAATTTTTACCCGAAATATCAATTCATTAATTTGTGAAAACTTGTTTTAAGATTCAGTAATCAATTTAATCGATCATTCTTGATTGGGGGTTTGTTAAATTGGGGAATTTCATTTGTACACTTTAATTTTGAAATTTAATATTGACAATAAGTCAGTATTTCCGTTTAGGAAATACGTATAAGCCTCCGAAGACACAGCCGACAGTAATACAAAAAACAGCCACTTCCAACCTCTTTCGGTTTACCCTGAAGCAGGAGTGCGATCGTGTTTTTCGTAATAAAACACCATAGACCCCGCTAGCGGAACTATCATAGACCGAATTTTTAGGTATATCCAATACCACTGGGATTTTTAAAGCATTTTCGGAAGTTTAAAACAAAATTGAAAACTGGATTGGTGTTAGTAATCCATCGCATTTACTGGAATTGCGTTGTTTCGTTAACAGTTACGCGAAATTATCAGTGCGGTGGGACTACCGCTAGAATTATCGATGCTTTCCAAAAATAAATACCTTGATTGGCTATAATTATCTCAATTTTTCGTAGACTGCTTTTCATTATTTAAATATCTTAATTTGCATGATCATAATTAACCGCACTTCGTCTGCAAATCAAGCACATGTTTATGTAAATACGAAAACAATAACAAGGTAAGCGGATTAAGGCGATTACCTGCGGGTTGATGAACTTCGAGAAACCTATAAAGAAGACGTGCATTACGTCATCCATCAGCTTACAGGGTGGTAAGTGTGCATTATGCGTGTGAGTAATCCGACAAAGACTTCCTAGAAGTGAATCGAGGGGCAGAATTAGAATTACCTACCTGCCATTGTATTCAACAGAACAAGATCGATAAACGTATGAAATTATGTCGTCTGGGAATTAACAACGTGTCCGGCTTGTTCCTACCTACCTCACTTGTTCACTCATTACCATAATTCCAAGTGAACTTCTGTTAATGTCATAACTTGCATGCCATAGTTACTGTAATTAAATTTGCGTTGCTTTAAAATATCCAGGCCCGGACTTCACGTGTCTACCTTGAGAGTTTATCCATTATGGTGATTTCCTCGTGTGGAAGAAATTGGGTATAACTACTCTAAACTGTGTAAATGAAGCCTTGAACTCTAAAATTTCAAGGAATAAGTTGCCAAGAAGAAATTAGTTAAATACTTACAGCCGGAACCTTTAAAGTTATCGCGCGAAGTAAAACTGTTTGACCCTGAACCGGACTGCATAACGTCATTCAGTTGGCCGCTTGCCTATCGTACGCTAATTTTCAATGGCATTTTCGTCTTACGACGGATTGCGTAATTTTTGCAATCGCCGAAAATTTAAAGAAAAAGTCAATCCGCATTCTTTTACGAAGTATGGGAATTAACACTTATCAGTAGATCTTTCCGTTAATAATTCATCAGGTAAAGAGAAGAGGTCCACTTTCCGAGAGAAAGATGATTGCAATAAGGATTAATAATCACGAGCTAGCCGTCTGCATGAAGTTTTTAAGAGAAGATATCATATTAAATTTTGTAAGAAGTAGTAGTTCTACTTAAAAATCATTTAGAGGTTAGCTAAGAAGAATTGCACTGGAAATCTCTTAGGAAACCTAAACCTTAGAAAACCCCTTAGCATCTCTCGAGTTAGAAAATTAAAAATCTTGTTAGACAAAACTAAAAGACTAGCAGTTCTTATCTTACAAATCGAGAAGCTATATAAGAACACGACGCGTACTAAACAAGCAGCATACCTAATCGAACATGCGCAGCCCTTGAATCTGCTTCAGTTTGCGCAATACTTGCATTTTCTGTAAAAAGAACACGACCAACTGTAACGGCATTCAGGTTGACGAAGGGATCAGAAGATAGATATTATTACACGACAGTTTGGCATGAGCGACACATGGCGGAGTATTCACCAGTGATATTCTGTAACGGGAGCCCGCTAGGGCAATTTAATTTAAATTTTTTGTTCATTATTTCGATTTAATGTAAGCGGGAATTTAATTAGATTTGAGTTCTTGTAGGATTAGAAGGAGAGCATCATTCTTGTCAGATTTCTCTTTAAAACATGTTGGGTTATATTACGCATATTTTCATAGGTATCACTTCATGGCAAAGGTAATGTAAAGTAGAGATAATGGCGACACCCAGATGGGCTATTGAAACCAAAGTGTCCAGTTATATAGATTAGTAGCTCCAGTAATTCCTATTCCGATTTCATACTTGCAGTCTCAGATTATAAATCAAAGTGTCTAACGTGGTTCTAAAAGAATAGATATTTGAACTTGTAAAGGGAGCGGGCGGACACTAAATGATCGTAGAGTATAGATATAGTAAAAACGTGCAATATTGTGTGGCACTGTAAATGAAGTTCGAATCTCAATGTACACAATATCTTTTCATTTGTCATTGATTAATTGATTCAATACGTAATAATTTGCACGTAGCCTTTATAATTCAAAAAATAAATGCACAAAAACAACCACTGGGGGTGTAATTTAGAGACATTATCTAATTAAAGTTAAGGTTCCCCAATTTATTATTATGAATTGAAATTTAGCTTTTGCGAAACTATGCGTCAAATATGCCAAACATGCGAGCAGCTAACGTAAATTTCATGAAATAAAATTGGACTACTTCTGAGAAATTTTTACTGGTTTATGGTAGTTCTAAAAAGTTTACTGCAGGAGTCCGTGATGCCGGAATTGAACATTAAACGTTTGTTTTGAAAACCGCAGGCCATTTCCGTAACCAATCGGTGCTGAGAGTCTCGGGCGGTTCGGGCCGTCGAATTTAGCTGTAGAGGTGGTAACATTTGGTTGTGCCAATTTTGCGTACATGTTAGTGCGCGATGTGTAACTTATGCTTAGATTAAGTATGAAAGGCAGTTGGTAACAATACAAACGCCTCTTGAGTATTTATTTAAAAACTCCTGGGCCTCATTCTGTGGTAGGAACCGATGCAGCTACACTATAGCTTATTGAAGGGAAAGTTTGAGCCTATAGGAAGGTGAGTGGTATAATATAATAATAATCAGCTCTCCCAACACTTCGTTTTCGAGATACTCGCACTTGAAGTTTTGAACTCACCGACGGATGTGTCTCACCTGCATGTATCATTTTCCCTTTGTGCAACGTTTTTTAAATTTATATTCCATTTAAGTAATACCCGTTATGCCATCTGTGTAATTCTCGTTCAAGTTCTCGTTGTAGTTAATTCTGTTGGTAAAGTATTTATTTCATAGTTTCTTATTCTTCCGCTAGAGGTCATGCAGATTCACTCTTCTCTTCTTAACGTTTGCGTGCGCACGACCTATCTACGTTACTTTTTGTCGTTCCGAAGAATACATTCATCTTAGTTTAATTACATTTCAATCCTTCAGATTAGTTTTGTTAATACAAAGGCATTTAGTCACCTGTATTATAAATTAGTTTTCGAAGTTACGTTACGTTTAGTTTTTACAACTCGTGTCGAGTCAAAATTTTGCTCCTTAACATAAATTTAATTATTGCTTTCCAATTAATGTTAATTGTGTTTCTTTTGTATTCGAGTTATCCGACGTGACAAACGATAGAGTTTTTCTCGCACTTTATATACCGCGCTCACTCCCTCTCTTTTGTTTTTATCTGATTGCAGATTATTGGCAGAGAGCGCCCTTTTGAATTCAGACGGCGGTGGCCAGGATTTAAAGGTAATATTTTATTCCGTTGTGCATACATTCCTGTGGTTTGGAAACTATTTTCTATATTTTATATTTGTGAATTAAATTGCCATCGATTTCAGAGATTCCTTGACTGCAGTTATTGTTTATATATTCAATCCATTCAATTTCTTCACCATTGGCCATTTTAATTATAATTGTTTGGTGATTGTTCCATAATGGACAAAAAAGGTAAGATTGTGATTTCTTTGAAATCGCAACTAATAGTAGGCACACAGTTATATTTTGTGGTCATTCTAAATTAAGAATTTATTCTAATTTCATAAACGAATAATTTACACAATTCCTTATTTGTGTTACACGCACCAACTTTTGCAATGACTCGCCCGCTGTAAACTTGACATTTGTATTCACATATTGAAATGTTTACATCTCTTGAAAATGGGCAAAAGTTGCCACCAACAGAATACTCACTGTTTAAGGGTGTGTTTTTAAATCAAAATATGGCACCCTGTCCAAAATTGCCCCCCACAATGAACAGTACTTATATTAGTAGAAAAAGCGAACTTTTGCCCATTTTCATCACATTGCGGCCAATTCCTAACAATTTAACTGTTCTAAATTCTCACTGAATGTATAAAGGGTAAGTTATGCTCCAGCATGGTCCAAAGATCGTGCAAAATTCTACTGACATCACATCTAAGAGCACGGCGATTCTGAATGCTCAGTTGACGAAAAGGTTGTAAATAAATGGAATCAAATTTTTTCTATTTGTCATTCTTTTAATGCACTTACCTAGGAAAAGAAATCACATTACTGCTACGTGTTAGTTTAGGGTATTATTGTTTTGTTATTAAGTGCATATCATTTAGTATGACACATTTAAAAAGTTACCTGGGGTTGTAAGTATAAGGCGATGACCGATGTTCTGTATCTACAATTTTTTTTATGTTTCTTAAAATTATGGTTTGGTCTCTTTTTGAGTTTCACATTCATTGATTTATGTAATTAATAATTATCTGTATCAATTTATATTGGCAAAGCTTTGGTATACCCGTGTCGAGAACGTACCTATGAGTAAGAGCGAAATGGAGCTACGGGAAATGTAGAGATGGATTGTATTCACCGGAGCGAAAGCGCTTCGTTTGTAAGTGAGTAAAAAGTTCGTTGTTTTACTTTTAATTACATATTTTGGTTACTATTGCACATAAAATTATAATTCTCAGTGCAATGTAAAGATAAACGATGAGCGAAACTTTTTTTAAGAGTAAAACTTTTTGATATAGGCTTCCATTTATTAAATAATACGATGTAAACGCAAAAGTTGCTCAAAATTTGTCAAATTTTTAGGGATATCGAACTGAGATAATCGCGTTTGAAGTTTAATTCTTCCGTAAGACCCAATGTAATTGGAAACGTTTGATAATTTATTATTGCTTTCACTGTACAAAGAAAATTTTGATTTATATACCAAAAAATTCGTTATTTTTTCGTCTTTCCGTACATGTGCTTAACTCGTTTTTCGCGTTTTGTGCCCTAATGCATGGACCGATTTTGGACGGCCTTGACATTTAGAATCAGTATATGATGACCTTTCATTTTTTGTGAATTTCAGCTTGTGACACCAAAACCCCCACGGAAGTCATTTCTAGACGACTTTCTTTGCAACGAGCACTCTACTAAGAACGGGTACTTTCATCGTAATGGAATGTTCCGGTTTAGCAGTCTGTGTTCATGAACATAACATTGAAATTAACATTAATAACAATTAAACAGTGCATTAATACCGCAACTGTGTGAGAATCTGAAAATGAGACTGGTATTTAAAGTAATTGTTCTCGTTTGTAGTTCCCGAGAATGCGGCACCACGACTTGGGCACAGTAGAAGAGGATATACTGTGACTTGGGCCCAACCTGTGGAAGTGGCACAGTTATTCGGTAAATTATTCACAACTTTATGTAATTATTATGTATTTCCTATAAGTATCGGATAATTATAAGCATTTATATGACTTCCTTTACCGCACATTCTAATCTCGACTACCGTAACATTCCGTAGCGTACACGTTACTTCCTTTTTCAGTGTTGACATTGACAAGAAATCTTGAGTTTTTCTTATTTCTTTAAAAGGAAGCGCTCTTTCCGTTTATGACCCAGTATATATTTATGTTTCAGTTGATAGCGTATTTCTGGTAGGTATTAACGGTTTGAAATGCGATAGCTTAAAATTCCCATCAATGGAAGGAAGTTGTGTGTCTTGTCGAACAAAATAACATACAACTTCCTGACAATTTTTGTTTAATTACGTGGGTCTTACTTGTTGTCCAGTTTGTTCAAGGTTTGCCTATTCGGACTAGTAACGTAAGTTACGTTTGCTAGAAGCAGGTCAGAATAAGAACAATAATTCCTCCGTAAACCACCATCGTGTAAACAAGCATAAATGCATGCGAAAAAGTAGTCACTCTACAGTGTGGCTATACAGTAACAGTGGTGATGAAGATACAATAATATTGTAACCATAGCAAAATTTACCAATTCGGTTAAACCAATAATAAATTTGAAAAAAAAACATGACGGACGTGAAGCATAGGGTCACACTGTACGAAAAAGTAGTTAGCGGAACTCACTCACTCACTTTCTCTAAACGGGATAAGATGTTGCTATTTTATACAGTAGCATACTGGACACTAGACATACGCCCATGAGTGGAACATACCTCCGAAAAAAAGTTTGTAAACAAAGTGACAATAATTTGGTTTTGAGCTTTTATCATTATCAATTTTTGAGTTTTTTTTTAATGTTCAACGGATTACTCTGTGAGTTTTTGCTATCCAAATATTCATAACTGGATATAAGGTTTCTAGGAATATTTTTTTGAAAAATAGAAGATTTTCAAAATCACTATTTAATTTTAAAAAAATGCGCTAAAAATAAATAATAAATAAAAGTAATTTGTTGCTATTTATAGCAAATAAAAATTTTGCAGTAAACCAAATATGTAGTGATGTTAAACAAGTTAAAAAAGTAATCGTAAACGATTAAAAAAAAGCGCATTTCCACTTGCATTCATTTCCCATTTGTAAGATGCAACTTCTGTTAAAATCGTAAAATTCTGGCCACAAATATGAAAGAATGCGTTGCATAGGTGCAATCCATTTTTGACGTGCTACTTCAGTTTCAGTTTATAAGAAGAATCCTACCCTAAAATTTTAGTTTACAAATAACGAATGTGGGTCTGGGCATGCGCATTCATTGTTTTGCGTATTTTTAGTCGGAACGGATCGCGCATGCGCAAAACAAATTTATTTGATTTTGCATTAGTTTTACCTTCATTCGAGGTGCCTACATACAAAATTTCATTTAAATATTTTAACACATAAAAATTGGATCACGCATGCGCAAAAGAAGTTTTTTTGATTCGGCATTAGTTTTACCTTTATTAGAGGGAAATACATACAAAATTTCAATTAAAAATTTTCATAAATAAAAAAATCGAATTGCGCATGCGCAGAACAAATATTTTGATTTGACATTAGTTTTACCTTTATTCGAGGTGCCTACATTTCATTTAAATACCTTAACAAATAAAAAATTGGATCCAAAACAAATTTTTTGATTCGGAATTAGTTTTACTTTTACTTGAGGTGCCTACATACAAAATTCCATTTTAATACCTTAACAATTGAAAAATTCGGATTGCGCATTTTCACAACAATTTTTTTAAATAAGCATCAACTAAGAACATGTGTACCAAATTTCAAAGCGATCGACCATTTCTAAACACACGGACAGATAGATGGACAGAGAGACAAAGGAACAGACAGACGACAGACAAAAATACAAAATTATAAGTGATCTCTAGGATCGTTAATAAACGGCAAAAGTGTAAAATTATGGAACATGTAAAAAATAGGTTTTTGTTTTTTTTACAATAACTTTTTTGGCAATAAACGCAGAAAAAATTCCTTCCTTGGTGCAGGCCTCGACACCATAACGAACCAAATAGCGAAAAAAGTAGAACAATAGCTCTTAAGATAAAGAACTAGTAACGTCCAGACGGGCGGACGGACGGACAAAGTGGCCACAATAGCGCTTTTTTTTTATTTTTGTGGAAATGCGCTAAAAAGTAAGTGGTGCGGAATTTTCCGCTTTTTTTACGTTCGTAAACATTTCTTCAAGAAGATTTCTAGCAAACCTTATATTTAGGTACTTAATATGTTTGATGTTTTTTTACATCAGTTCTTTCTTAGAAACATACCTGATACCTCTATCTATATTGAAACCAGTAATACTGTAGATTTGTAGAACCTTCCACCCACTTTAGTAGGCTGCACTAAAAAAACGCCCTCGTTTTGTTTTGACTTGCAGTTAAATTGAAAGTCATACTTACTCAATTATCTCGAAATAAACGGCAAAGTGATTACATACCTGAAACAAGGAAAATGAAAATTAATTGGATTGTTTATATACAGGGTGTTACATGACCATATGTAAAACAAGTTAAAAAGTAATCGTAAACGATTTACATAAAGCGCATTTCCACTTGCATTCATTTCCCATTTGTAAGATGCAACTTCTATAAAATCGTAAAAATCCGGCCACAAATATGAAAGATAGCGTTGCACATCGGCAATCCATTTTTGTCGTGCTACTTCAATGTCAGTTTATGAGAAGAATTTCATTTCAATGCTTTTCTAAATAAGAAAGTTGGAACTGCGCATGCGCAAACCTAAAAGTTGGCACTGCGCATGCGCAAAACCAAATTTTGAAATTGGCGTTTGATTTTCCCTCGGATTTTCCTTTGTATCAAATTTCGTTTAAATTCTTCCATAAATAAAAAAGTTGGCACTGCGCATGCGCAAAACTAAATTTTTAAATTGGCAACTGGCGCTAGACTTTCCTTTATTCCAAGTGCCTATGTATCAAATTTCATTCAAATGCTTTTATAAGTAAAAAATTTTGCAATTCGGTTTATAAATGGTCGAGATGCCAAAAGAGCACTGTGAATTTTGAATCGATTCGATTCAACTTTTGGCATTGCGTATTATATGGCTAAAGCTATGCCCATATTGAATTTCATGCAATTCAGTTCATAACTAACCGAGATGTAAAAGCGATCGAACATTTCTAAACAAAGTTATCGTTCACACGGACAGATAGATGGACAGACAGACAAAGGAACAGACGGACAAACCAACAGGCAGACGACAGATAGCAATGCAAAATTATAAACGATCTCTAGGATCGTTAATAAACGGCAAAAGTGTAAAATTATGGAACATGTAAAAAAACGGTTTTTTGTTTTTTTTACAATAACTTTTTTGTAAGCGGTACAGAAAAAATTCCTTCCTTGGTACAAGACTCGACACCATAACGAACCAAATAGCGAAAAAAGTAGAATAATAGCTCTTAAGATAAAGAACTAGTAGCGTCGCAAAACGAGCGGACGGACGGACGGACGGACAGCCGGACGGACGGACAAAGTGGCCACAATAGCGCATTTTTTTTTTATTTTTGTGGAAATGCGCTAAAAAATGGGTGATAGAGGGGATTACGACAAGCACTTTTTCGGAAGGTCCAACGTGTTTCGTTTGGGAGGCACCCCCAAAGTGGTGAAATTTAGACTTCTCCTTTAATTTTTTTCTCGGCAACATACCTAAGAGTTACAAAGACGGGTGGCACGTCTTTGAATCGGTTTTCGGGTATGCCGTATCCGATTTTGAACAATTTTTTTCAAAATTCCTACCAGAAAAGGGCGCATCCCTACTTGGGGGTGCGAAAAAGTATCCTCCGACACTGCGCGTCCCTAGAGATAAGTGGAAATAGAACCGATCACGATAAGGGGTCCGAGGAGAAGGACTGTGGTTGGTATGTTCTTTTGTACCGTACATTATATTTTAAAAATATTTTTCGTCCTCTGAATCATCTTCAGATTCTGACTTGGATAAAGAAATGTCAAACAATCAAAATCGGGATGAAAACAATACTTCTTGTATGTACAACTATAAAACAAGATGAGTTCTATGGGGTTTTCTACGATGATACATGCTATGTTGGTCGTGTTGTCGAAATTTTACCAAACAAGTTTAAAATTATTTAACGTCCGACGTGAATACGGGCGGGCACTTCTTTAAAAAGCCCCCGGGACGCTCTGGCGGTCACTGGCAGTAGCTGGCAGTCACTAGTACAAGCTGGAAGTCGCCGGCAGTCGATGGCGTATAAAATGATATTTTGGCAGTACATGTACATTTTTTACCTAAGTGAGGCACCCCTCGCAAAAGACATTTACCAACGGCCAAACACACTACACATTCACTACCATTATTTATATTCCATCCGAAATACCAATCCGAAATTTCAATCGGAAAAAGTGGGGATGCACCTTAGAATCGGTTTTTCCGGCGGGCACAAATTCTAATTTTGTGGGTACAAATTATTCTTTAATTAGTCCTAAATTATAGGCATATTTTTAATTGATTTGGGCAAAGTGGGGGTACCAACTTTATCGACCTCAACTCCGAGTCAATAAATTTTCCACTTTATTGGATTCAAGAACATCTTAGAAGTTCTATACCTATACGGTCATACGCAATTAAGAATTACTTAACATTTCCCTTAACGCAAGGTGAGTTTAGCTTGGTACCAATTTTGGTAACACCCGGCATTGTCGCTACAGTTGGGTACGATGTTGTCATATAAGGATAAACTTGCGGTTGAACCTGTACTGGATACCAACAATGGGAACCGAACATTTCCAAAAACGTAATTGCGGACTATTTTATTACAAAATAAAACATAACGAAACCGGGAAAAGATTAGTGTATGAAATTTAATGGACAATCGCATTATAATTTCAGAGCGCAATCGTAACTTTTTACAGCAAAATTTTATGGTACGCGTAAGCGAATAATGTTTTAAATACGTCCCGCGTGTCCGTGACAAAAGAAAGATTTCCAGTAATAAACGCAATTAACTTTCTGAACGCGTTTCCTCTAGGAAGAAGGAAATTGCACTATCCGGAAGTGAAGTTTTTACTTTTTCCATGATATAAAATTCTTTCATCTTGAGCAGCTATGCACATTTCGGTGTTAGATGACAGAGTGATGTGGTCATGAGTTGCGAAGGTTTTCCTGTTTTACTTTATTTGACCTTTTACGCTTAAAAAAGTACTTCGAGGTTACTTTCAATAACTTTCAATCGGCTTTATGGTACCGAGCCGCCACGACAATTTGGACAAGTTTTGCTATGTTTTCTCTGTACCTATGACCAGATTATCAATTATCATACTTGCATTCGCTTCACTTTCTAACAAATTGCTTTAATCCAGTTGCATTCGTAATATAATAGCAATGATTATTAGAATCGCTATACACATCGCAGGCGTAACGTGTGTTTAACTTGTCACTTAAGAGAAATTGCAAAATCATTTCGCTGATCTTGCCCAACGAAAAGTAGGGCGGGTCTATAAAATTGTAGTTTTGCTCTTTGTACTGTTAAGACGTAATGTTAAAAAGCATTGACATTGCAATTACAACATCTGCCGGTTTTTAAACCTGAAACTTGTGACCTCAGCGGCGTACGCCTGAAAGTAGGACGTTTCGAATGCGTTTGTTTGAAAAATTTTTCTGTCAAGTCACGTTTTGCCATCAGAACATTCTTGAAATTGAAAAATATGCCAATTTCTGTGAAGTGGACCGCGACATTGTTATAAGTTCGGTACGGTTGCTGCACACACGTTGCAATTTATGAAATTTTTATGCGGCTAAATATCTAATGGCATTACAATTATTTTGTAAATGTCTAGAAATCAGATACATAGTTCCATAAATTATGCGGACTCGCTCGTCTGCAAGATTGGCTCGGAAATGTGCAAGAATATGGGGCGCATTTTGAAATCTGAACACGCGGATTTATATACCTGCACTCTAAAGGTTTCATAATGTAAGAAATGTATATCTAAATTTGAATTTCCCGCGCGATACACAATTTTCTAAAGATTGGGAGTAAAGCCCATCACACAATGAAAAAAATAAGGACTAAGAAATATGAAATAACAAATAAGGAATAAGAAATAAGGAATAACAATTTTCAATCTACTGATCTTTGTGGATTTGCACACTTATTTGAATTTCATATTGCGAACCAATGACATTAGAAGAGGCGCGCACGCGTATTTTATATTCATTATTTTACCTCGTTAATCTAAAATAAAACAAGTACGAGGTGTTTATTCACTTGTAACTTTATCAGCAATTTAATTACAAACGAAAAAATTCAAGTTTAGACAACTTACCAGTTGTGTAATAATAACAATGAGGTTAGGAAGCATTCGCTAAAGCACGTCATAAATTCAAACGGCATAGGTGTTCTGATTGGCTTATAGTCTGTTGCTATTTGTGTGTTTTGTTTCGCTTGTACGGCGTCACTATTTCTTATTCCTTATTTTTTTCATTGTGTGATGGGCTTTATGCTACACCAAATCCCAGGTGTGTGAAGATTGCCGGGACATTTGCTATTAATTGGATTTAATCGACTACATGATAAGGGGTCAATTATATAAAATTTTGTGCCCACTGCACCAATAGAGAACGAGCCACAAGGTTACTTTCGGTTGACGAGTATTTACCAAAATTTCAGTTAAGGCCATATTAGACGATGGAATTTTTATTGCAATTCTTGCAGCAACTGTTGCTGCGATTGTTGCAGCAATTATTGTAAAAAAATGCAATTTATTTGTCAATTTTTTATACACCATTCTAATCATATATTCATAGCAATGAATGAACTATTGGTACCACTGGATAGCACTTGAAAACAGGTCAGTTGTAGTTCACGTGATTCTTTTGTTTTCTTTCTTGCAGTTTATTTCCCCACTTGTACCACAGTACAAGTTTTACGTAGACGTACTGATTGACTTAATATGTGGACCAAAGAGGTTGTGAGGAGTTGCTTCCCTCATTACAGCGTTCGTTTAGTTGTGGAGTAATTTTTCAAAAGTTCTTCCACCCATCCTAATATAGTTAAAGTAAATCTCGGATTCTTGAAATACATTTAATCTACCCTTTGTGAGATCATTATTAGTAAGCCACTGCCTGGTAGAAAAGCGTTGTTGTCTTCTTTCATTTTTTAAAGAGAGAAACAACAGAAGTAGTCTAAGCGGTACATATTAAAAATCGAAAAAATCTGACGAACAATGCAGAAAGCAAGCCACTTGGCATAAACGATGTGTATATCCAATAGATCGATTTGACCCGCAGCACTCCCTTCCCCCACCCTGTGGAACCAATATGGCGGCCATTTAGGAAAAAAACTTTCACTGACTAAAAAATATTATATTTCAAGGATGGCATGCGGGTGATCGTTTAAGGATAATTTGAGGTCGCTGATTTCAAATCTGCGACAAAAAAATTCAAGCAATTTACACTCTAGTCATTTAAATATTATAAAAATACTTCTTCCAGTTAATGTATTTATTTTGTTTTAATGTCGATCTAAATCATAAAATAATTGTTGGATAAATAATTAGAATCTTGATTTTGTAAAAAAATACATTTTACTAATAAAAAGTAAAACCATCTTTAGTTTAAAAATTCGTAGAGGGCGAAGGAGGAGAGACATGAAAAAATTTTTCGCCATGCGCGATCCAAAATTGTTACCATAATTAAAAAATCTTATGTGCAGACCTGGATTCAACAAGTTGACTGGAAATTTTTAAAAAAATGTCACTTTGTATAGGTGATGTTTCCAAAAAAACAAAAATATCCTTCACAAATTAAAAAAAAAATGTCAATTTAGTGTGCTAAATATAATTTTCTTACCCCACCAAAACTGAAACTGAGAAATTGTCTTTGTTGAACAGTGAAAAGTGCGAGGCGAAGCCGAGTCCGAGTTATGAACCATTACAAATCAGAGCCAAGCGTATGTCTCATCGAAACCAAAAAGTGTTATCAAAAATTAAAAAATCTTATGTGCAATTATGTGCAGATCTGGATTTGTTTAGTTTAGTAATAAGCAACAACATTTTTTTGTTATTTGTTATTTAATTCAGGGTTTAGGTGGAAGAACAGCGTTGCTGAACCTCGCCCTGAGATTATGCTGCATATATACTGCATAATAAAACATATTTATTGGTATAAGTATTAGGATTCAAGAAGTTGAATCGAAATTTTCAAAAAAAAAGTTACTTTGTATAGATGATGTTTCCAAAAAATGAAAATATTACTCACAAATTCAAACAAATTGTCAAGTCAGTCTGCTCAATATCATTTTCTTTCCGTACCAAAACTAAAACTGAGAAATTGTCTTTGTTGAACAGTAAACAGTGCGAGGCGAAGCCGAGCTATGGACCTTTACAAATGAGAGCGAGGCGAGGCGGCAAAGCCGCCGGAGCCGAGCGTATGTTTCATCAAAACCAAACAGTGTTATCAAAATTAAACAAGTATAAATAGTGCACAACTCCTGTGCAGATAAAGCGCATTTTTTTAACCGAAATAACTTTTGTTTTGACATCACCAATGGATATATTTCTTGCAGACGTCTCAATCGCTATGAGAGTACCCTCTTCCGACAATCCGTTCTTGAGGTACAAGGGAATATACCCGATCACGATAAAAGGTCGAGGAGGAGGGCTATGGTTGGTACAAACCAATTTATTTCGTTAAGACCTTTCATTAGAGTACCATGAAGGATAATAGTATATTAAGTAACAAGGGATTAAAAAGAGTTTTTGTTCCTGAGAAAATGGTTTAAAGCCGAGGGCTTTAATATTCTTAAGGGAACAAAAACTAGTTTAATCCAGTGTTACTTATACTATTTTTTCCAATACCGACCCCGACCGATTTAAATCCATTTTTCCATGAATTGTTCACAAAAAAAAACAAAAATGACGGATTACAGATTAAAATTTTTTTAATCCCTATGGATTAAAATTACCTGTTAACGCACAAAAATTAGGGATTAAATTCAATAAAACAATGTAGGTATTGGAAAAAAACTAATTAAAGCTTAAATTTATTACATTTTGTTTTTTTGACCTCAGATTTGAAATCAGCAACCTCAAATTATCCTTAAAACATTACTCGCATGCCATCCTTGAAATACAAATACATATTTTTTTAGTCAGAAACAGATTTTTTCTTAAATTTCTTAAATAGCCGCCATATTGGTTCACATAATGCTTTCTGCATTATTCGTCAGATTTTTCTGTGTACCGCTTAGACTAAAGCAATTCCTAATTAAAATCAATTGTTCATATTTTTGTACAAAAATAATCAGCTATTTCAGACGGACGGACAGAAAATCATGAACTCGTTTTTTGTCGCTCATTAATAAGTAAATTACGTTGGTGACCAAACCGCGAACTCCTGTCATAAATTATTTTTTTCGCTACTAGCGTCTGATGACATGATTATTAACCCTTTTTCCACTTGTAAAGTAGGCTTTCTCGGCAGTTGTTCAAAGTGGTTAATAATGTGGACATTATTAACTAGTAGTCAATAATGAGAACTGTCACTTTTAGAAAACACAACCCGAAATTTCGCTCAATAAACGTTTAGACAAGTTCTCTAAAATGAATAATTGCCACCATCCGCCATTTCTAGAGAAATTACATACCTAAAATTATCACATTTTGAAAAAATTCGAACGAAATTACTCTTTGAAAATATCTCAATGACAGAACAAAATACGGCCTGTTTGACTTCTACTTCCACGTATGTACTTGATTGCCATGTTAAATTAATAAACAAAAAATTCTGTCCAACCGTTCACTTTCTTATCAATATAATATGTTAATTTAGAGGACTTCAAGTGCTAGTAGTGAAAAAAATAGTATATACAGGGTGTCCCTAAAAGGTCTGTACAACGCGCTACCAGGGGTTCTTGGTATCAAAATAGGACGATTTAACCCTACTTACCTCTTTCCAAAAGTGCTTCGTTAAGGCGCTATCTACCGCCAAAGATTCAAAAAACAAATCGTTATTTTTATTTTATCGGAAAATGGTTTTGCCGATTAAAATGAAATTCGGGATCTGAATGTCTAATGTAAAAAGGGTCTTTGTGATATCATCGTTTTGATTGTAGTTGCTATGTAGGTGGTAAAATACTGACCAGCCACATCTGAAGAGGTCTAAAACTTTTTAACTACTATTTTGACGGTTCTGAATTTTTAGACACTGATAGACAGTTTACTTGCAAGCATTTTTTGTCTCTTGATGAATATCGCTATCTGTGATGGTTTACGAAAAAAAAAAATTTAGGCATGATGAATGGCATGCACCATACATGCGATTGTTCCTAAAAAAATCAGAAGATGGCTGTGAAACAGAGTGGCGTAACGTTTGTTTGTTGTTTCTTCAACTTTAACAAAAATACATTTTGCTTGAAGACTTAAAATTTCATTGTTAAAATTGTAATATGGCCTTTCAATACAGTAACGCAGAGTTAACTGATATGCTATTAGTGTTTGGATACTGTCGTGGAAATGGTCGCAAAAAAAACGTAAATTGTTAAAGTTTAAGAAACAACAAACAAACGTTACGACACTCTAAGATTTCACAGCCATCTTCTGATTTTTTGAGGAACAATCGCATGTATGGTGCATGCCATTCATCACATCATGCCTAAATTTTTTTTTTTTCGTAAACCATCACAGATAGCGATATTCATCAAGAGACAAAAAATGCTTGCAAGTAAACTGTCTATCAGTGTCTAAAAATTCAGAACCATCAAAATAGTATTTAAAAAGTTTTAGACCTCTTCAGATGTGGATGGTCAGTATTTTACCACCTACATAGCAACTACAATCAAAACGATGATATCACAAAGACCCTTTCTACATTAGACATTCACATCCCGAATTTCATTTTAATCGGCAAAACCATTTTCCGATCAAATAAAAATAACGATTTTTTTTTTAAATCTTTGGCGGTAGATAGCGCCTTACCGAAGCACTTTTGGATAGAGGTAAGTTGGGTTAAATCGTCCTATTTTAATACCAAGAACCCCTGGTAGCGCGTTGTACAGACCTTTTAGGGACACCCTGTATACCACGGTAGAGAAGTCTATTATTGCCTTCGCACCTTACACCCCTCGGCGCAAGCGCCTCGAGATGTATACTTGGTGCTCAGGCAATAATACTGTACTTCTCTACCTTAATATAATGTACTATTTTCTTATGCACAAATTAAGCGCTACTTTTTAGCGTTGGTGAAATGAAATTTTGCTCCGTAATAAAAAATGAGTTAGCACAGGTTAGACATTACATATAAAAAATGTACAGGGTGTTGAAATTTAAAGGGTCCATTTTCTAATAAATTATGTGTCTAGTGGAATTTCAAGAATAAGCATTTAGTGGAATTGAAGGTTATCCTTCTGCGCCTTTTAATTTCTGTAGAGCATTATGACTTTCATAATGGGTTCCGGATGTCTGGAGACGAGATGTCGCTGTAAAGTGGGTATTTTAATTTGACTTATGAACGCTAAACCACTGAATAACATGAGATCATTTCAGTATCGTGGTATATATTGGTCATATGTAGGATTTGATTTATTCTTTTATTTTATTGGTAGTGCAGAAATAAAGAAAAGGAGTTGACAAGTGGAGATGGTCGTGTTTCATTAATAAGGAGTCATTTTGTGGGTGGTAGTTAATGAGAAAGCATGGTAGGGATGCTTACAGGGAGATTTTTGGGATGCATTCGGTGCTGAGCTACGGAGGTATTAACCGTAGAATTACGAGTAAACATTTTAATTTGGATATAACGTTAGCCCTCAGGAATTAAAGCATGATTCAGTTTTGAATTCTTTTCGTGAACGCGCGCAAGAAAACAACTTTTTTCGTTAGCGCAGGATACATTCGCCCAGTAATCTATGAAAAAACGAAACCTTTACATATGAACGTTATTGGTTTGGATTATTAGGGAAACAGTGACAGTATGAAAACGATTTTCACTACTAAGCAAGTGTATTGACGAATTTTCCTGGCCATATAGTAGGCAATAAAAAAACCATTAGCGATTCAATATCGGAAAAAATTCTATTGCGTTTTCTATCTCCGCGGGAATTTAAAGACATTTTGACAGCTATCCAAATTACACCCACACTCCATTTGACCTAGGCTAATCTAAGAAGTATCCATTTCACAGAGGAAACCGATTTAATTTTCTATGCGACGGGCAGCATTTCGCGCATTGAGACTGAAGGTATTTTGACGAGGCGAAGCCGAGTTAAAATATCAGTCAAATGCGCGAAATAATCGCGCTAGCGTTATATACAATATTTTTTCTTTGAAATTGTTAATTAAATTTGCTGTTTAAGTTCAACTTTGTCCCGTGCGCGAAATACTTTTTTTCACTGTTGACGATTTTGCGCACGTTGTCAAGGCAACCTTACTTATTAATTAACCGATTAAAAATCTAGTACTTCGCGTTTCGAAATCCGTCAGAAAATGACAGGTTTTTTTGACAGTTGTAGAAAAAAATTATTTTCTTGTTATATTCAATGTTCCGGAATAGAGGCTATATATAAAAATGTGCAAATTATTGTAACGGGGAGTGGAGTGGTGGCTACCTTCCATGTTGCACTCGAGTCACTTAGCATCCGAAATCATCAAATCAGCTCCATAATAGTTAGGGATTTGACGAAATAAACAAGTTAAACAGTAAAAATTAATGTTGCACTTTCAAAAAAATTACTCCAATGTGCTTTTCACGAATGGCAAACTTCTTCTAATGCTCCGCAAAGAAACCCAATTATTACTGTCAAAGGTTTCCAAGCGCAATTGGTCCTTTTCTCCTTAAGCTAACAGCTCTCTGAACATAAAATCCCACCTAGTGCTGTCCCTTGACATGGTTGTGAGGCTCGAGTGTGTAGCAGCTCTTTTTTAAAAGCCATACACTTGAGAGTCAAAATGTAACGGGAGGGGGAGTCGATGTATGGAAATATCGAAATCTTATCTTGTTACTCTCGCAGGGTTAAACCACTCCTTAACCTAGAAAAACTTATTCCATTGGACCTCCATTAACACAGGATTAATCGATCTGGTCGATAATGAAACTCAAACTGACTGAATGGTTGAGTATATTCAACCCAAAATTATATTATTTCTGGTACTCCACACACGACCTTCTCATCTTGGCCTAACTATGTTGAAAATATTGCACTATTACTTCTAAGGCGTTGGTAAATTTGTGTACTTAAATGGAAGAAGGTCCATTAACTAAACTCTAATATGATATCAAGTAAATAAACCAACTGATTTAGTTCAATTTCTGATTTTCGTGATATTTATGTACTGACCAAACAAACTTCCGCACACGTCATCATTAATGCGATTTTTTATCGTAAGATTTACTTTTAAATGCGTCACTCACAACACTTCCGTACTGACGCAGTTTTTCTGAACTCGATTATTTACATCCTAAGAATCTGAATGGCGAACAGCTTTTGCTTTAATTGCACGTTCTTGTACTTGAGCTTGCACAACTACTCACTTGACACTCTGGTAGTCCAAAACCGAATGCCCTATCACTACCTCTCCCTGACGCGTGCCTACTTTTTTTTAAATTTCTAACACGCCTACAAAATCGATGCTAACAAGTTAGATCGGTTTTAATCATAACAACGTAGGAAGGCCCGTCAGACTGGCACCGATAACTTTCCCCAGGCAATTAACCGGTCAATCCGGAAACCAATTAGGTACTCAAAAAATATAGATCGTTCCTTTTATTAAGAACTCATTGAGTTAAAAGAAATTCTAATTAACAACATTTTGGAATAGCCAGCCTTGTAATGGGACCACTCTCATAATGCTTAACATCCAAAACTGCGCTGCCCTAATTGATTCGAAAAAAATCAACTCCATTACACGGCTCACGGTTTTATAGAGAATTTTCTGAAGCTGAACTGCATTTGATCTGAAGAATATTTAAAGAACCAAGAACTTATTAAAAATGAATAAACATTTTATAAAGATCAGGTAAACTTTGTTAGTTTGTTGTTATATTTCTCTAAGGACCTCTAAACAACTTCCAGAGAGAAGATCTTTGAAGAAGGAATGATGTTATGATTGATCTTGAAAAATGTGAGGAATGTTTTAAGATTCACACTTATGTTAATGTCCCTGAAGAATTTCAACACAGACTGTATTATTGTCTGTGCACTAGTGGAGACCATTTTGAGCATTTAATCAACTTAATTTTATACAATTAAAACGTGAAACGTGCCATTCATTTATTTTATATTTGTCTTGTTTTTTGTTTAATTAATTCATAACCAGACCATTCAAATTTGATTTTCCAAAGAAAGGGCCATTCTCTGTCCTACTTTTCCAATTTGAGCACTATCAATACGGTTAGTTATTGATTGGCCCATCGTTACCATACTCTCCTCGAGTTTTTCTCAATTGCATTTCCAAAGAAGGTTGTCATATGAATGCAATATTCTCGAAATTAATTAGCAATAGAATTATAATTAACGACTTCCTAAAATGGCGTGACTTAACTATTACAATGCAAGACTCGTCCAGTTAGACGACGATTCAATGAAATATTTATAAAAATAACAAAGGTCCGCTATTGGCGCCCTGCGTCGCGCCTTAATTAAATTTGTAAAATCAGTTACAGTTCATGATATCAACTCAAAAGGCACGGGAACCGCTAATTCGTGTAAATTTTCCAGTTAAAGGTGTTTGCGCACTCGAAATGTGCAGGCTAGGACCCGTTAAAACTATCTCAAACCCATTCATTCGCATGTAAACATCGGCGGACTAATTAAAAAAGCTTTTAAAGTAATTAAAGCAATTTTTCTATTTGAATATGAAGTGCACAGTTAGTAACAATTTTAATAATTAACCCACTTTTGAACTGTTCGTTTAAACGTGCAGCATGGACGAATTGTATTATTGTTGTAAGTATAGATTAGATTGGATGATTCGTGCAAAAAGTGACAAAGAGTCGACAAACTGAAACTTATGTTTATGCAAAAGCCATATAAATCACTGTAAATCTTCTGACAATACTGAATTTAATTTAGACATCAAAAGTACCATGCGTTTAGCTTCTGCCGTCGCGTCGTTTCCATAGAAACGGTATTGTCATATCCCAGTGGCTTGATATGAACAACAGAAGAATATTACATTCTGCCTGTTTGTTCCATGGCATACTTCAAACCAAAACTCCGTCATATTTATTTGAAAAGGTAACATACAGAGCTGACGTCCATAATGTCAATGTTAGAGATCGGTTTTTTATAACTATACCTACTCACAAAACGTCACTATTTAAACGCTCCTTCAGTTACAATATTGCAAAGACGTATAATGAATTACCATCTCATTTAAAACATTTATCCGAAAGTCTTTTTAAAAAACGCTTGCGCCTCATACTCCTTGCAAGACAGCATTAAGTTCCATCGTTAATATCATTATTGCTATAATTTTTTTTTTTTTTTACATTTTTTTTTTTCTTCTTTTTAGGTTTTAATTTGTGCCTTCATACTGAATGGTTTTTATTATCATATAGTTTTTTCTTGCTAGGTTTTTTTTATGTCTTGGTCTCTTGTTGTTAATTTCATATGTAGGGGGTTGAGTGGTAGAGCAGACGGAATAACACGGTTTATTCCAGTCTGAACTTCGCCCTATTGAGTCACCCATTATGTAATGTAATGTATAATATCTGTTCTTTGTATGGTGTGTGCTCAATAAATGTCATTGTTATTATTATTATATTATTATATGTTTTAAGCGTCATTTTATACCGTGCTCCGCGTTCCATTTGAAATAAGAATGACAGATGTCATTAGAATGCATAATCATCTGATTTACTTTATCTACCCTTGCGGTTGAAGTGATCACTTTATGTACTCTTACGGTTTACGACTTAACGGCTTACTCATTAAAACCTATTAAAATGTCAATATAACGTCTACTATATATAAAGTTAACTATAAAATAAAGTAAATTAAAATGACGTCAAAAAATGGATCGCGCATGCACAACTTGAAATGACTTGTCAAAAGCATGCGTTGACATAACTTGTTTGTTTAATAAAGGATGATCCAGTATCCCAAAATTGGACGACTCAAGAGGTAGTTTTAGACGCTGTCCAACATTTCCACAACTCCGTATAAAATCGAATTGAAAACGCGCCAAAAAAATGGAATGCGAATGCACAGACCCAATTTTCTTATTTATTGACGGATTTTTCTGAAATGGTATAGGAAGGTGCTTCCTAAACGCACACGCACTAAAAGGCGCGAGAACATTATTACGCATGCGCAAATTGACATTTGTTATTTGTGACCCAATTCTTCTGAAATTTCACTTTTTCTATAAAAGCAAATTAAAATCACGTGTCAAAAAAGTGGATTGCGCACACGCACTACATACCTATAACTTTATAACTTTCATAATTGTGAGCCATTCTTTCTAAGGATGCTTCTTATAAAAGCGAACTGATAACGCACAAAATGGATTGTGCTATTCAAATAACGGTTTTTCATTATTTTTGTTAAATGGCTGAATTTGGTTGGCGTAACTAACTTTTTCGGAAAAAAAATTGTTAATTGAAACAGGGGACATTTAAGGATGGGGAAGATCCCTGATCGTTTTATAAATCATAGGACAATTTTGGGCACCGCATATTTTATTACTCATAGTGATATATGTCAATATTTTGGTAGCGTGTATTTATTTGCCATCAGAGTGATTGAAGGCAAAGAAAAAATATAAGGTAAATGAATAGTTTGGTCGGGTATTAAAAATGTGGCTAAATCGGCATAGATCCAGAATAAGCCAATATTTAAAAACACCTGGTTCGTAGCGTGATAGCTTTACTGATAGCGAAGTTCCAAGTAATGCACGATGTTATGTAATTCAGATGTCCCTTAAACAAATTACGCCGAGGATTCTGGAAAAAAACGCGGCGTAATTTGTAAAGGGACATTGGAACCGTTCCCAGGCGGATCCATCAGAAAACAACGCGCAACAGTTATTAATTTCGCGTTATCGCCCGTCAGACGGTCGCCTTGACCTAAAAAAAGCCTAAAATAGCCAAATGTTGCAGAAACCAGCCCTCTAATGGAACCACCCTGTCTATCTCATAATAGAACCCTAAATAAATTACACTCTAAAGCATTAATTAGGGAAAACTACTCATTCCAAACAAGAAAATCTAATAATACGCGTCTACACCTGTGTCCTATTATAGTCCAATCGGTTCAGCTGTTTAGCCGGAAATGAGAGAGTGGCACGTGCGAAAGCTCGATTCTGCCCAGCTCTTCCTTTTATATCTAAGAATATGTGTACAAAATTTGGTTCCAATCGGATCAACCGTTGGACCGGAAATTGGAGTACCTACAGATAGACAGAGAAAGTAACAGACCGATCCACATCATAAAGATTTTGTTTGATTCCGATTCCGGGTGCTTCAAAACGTGTATTTCCGTCAAAAAAGTAGGTCATTTTTTACCCCAATGCAATACCTCCCTTACTAACGTTCTTGAATACCATTCAAAGCCATCCAAGGGGACATTATATTAATGAAAGTTATTGAATAACTTAAAAGATCAAAAATATATAGGTGGTCCCATTTAAAGAAACAGGAATACACATGAAATTTCGTACCTATATAGAAAACACCCTGTAGATATTTTTTTTAATATTGGATGGATTCGAAACCATGATCATCCGACTGACTAAAATCGAAATGAAAGACACGATGCTTGAAATCAAATTTGAAACAGTAATTTAACGATAAACTTAACGACAGAAAGACTCGAAAATGCGAGATTTCAAAATACAAGGCATGAGTACCGTTTATAGGCTGACAACACGTCGAAAAATAATGCAGCCATTTTGCAATAGTTCAACAGTAACATGAATCGAAGATTGTCTTGATTTAGCTTTGCTAATTCTGATGTTTCATACAGTTTCATTGATGATGCAAGTTCATGTTTTTCCCGCTTCTTGTTGATGCGGGAGCTTTCGACTTGGATACATCACAGTACTTTTGAAACTACATATAACCACAGATTAACTACAATCTGTGCTATAACTTTTCGTTGGTTTTACGCATTAAAAAAGATTTACAATTTGGAACCAAATACATACAGGATTAATTACACCCTGTGTAATTAAAAATATGTTTAAATAATACAGAATTTTCTATCGTGTTATCATACAAAAGTACAGGGTGTTTTTTTGGGAGCTTTAGTTAAACGTTTCTGGGAAAGTAAAATAGGTAGGTTTTTGAAAATTTGTACTTAGGAGTTACTCTGAAGGCCGAATCGATGTAAAATATTTTCAAAATGGCCACACTTCCGGAAACACCGGAAGTAGATAGTAACTTCGTTATTTTAAATGGCAACCCCTATTTTTTATTGCATTTTTTGGATTTTACATGAAATTTCGGTTCTTTTGAAACCCCATCTGCCATTTATGGTTTTTAAGTTATTTTGACTTTAAGAAAAAAAATGACGGATGCAGATGGTAACTTGATAATTGATTACTTGAAAACGGTCGTAGTCATGGTAAACTATTTTTATCAGTGCATAGAGAATGAATAGGGCTTTCTTTTAATGCATTTAAAAAAACGTTAAGTTGCGTACGACCCCCCCTATCCAAATTTATGAAACTTCAAAGACTAAAAACCCAGTTTTTTTTATGGAATGACCATTTTCTTACTATTGCATGAGATAAAGAAACGAAATAGGCATATTTTGACAATACATGTTCCTATATAGCTATCTTTAACAGTTTCTGACTTATTCCCATTTTATTGAATTGACACTATTTTATTCGGATTTTCTTTTTAGTAGTCGGCCATGATTCTATAACAACTGAATTTTAAACAAATCTAGTGACACTAATCCGTCACCTACTGTTATAGGTTAACATAAGTTTTTCAAAAATCGAAAAATGGCTCGCAGTGGTTTCACCTATTTTGGGATTTAATTGTTATTTATGGTGAAATGGACAAAATCGCGGCACGTGGTTGCCGTAGATTCATTCGAACACTGGAACGAAATTGTATGAATTTTGGAAATGTTGTACCCCCAAATGCACTACAAACCGTTGAAGCACAAGTGATACAATGTTCTACAAGAGAATATTTAAGAAAATGAATTGAATTGCAAATGCAAGATTAACAAAATAAATAAAATGCAAAATATAAAAAACTTCGTTGAAACATTCTTGGTATAGAATTGTTGCTAGAACAGATATCGCATTAGGTACCTCTCTGAATTTCCAGACTTATACGGTGTTTAAGAAATTCAGTTGAAGGAATGTTTCCGTCCTATATCCTTAAATGACATTAATGAATTATTTAGACTAAAATCAATGATATTAAAGAATCATGGCCAACTACTAAAAAGAAAATGCGAAAAAAATGGCATCAATTCCGAGATCAATTCAATGAAATGGGAATAAATCAAAACCTGTTAAAAATAGCTGTAGGAACATGTAATATCAAAATATGCCAATTTCGATCCTTTATCTCATGCAATAGTAAGAACATGGTCATTCCATTTAAAAAAACTGAGTTTCTAGTCTTTGGAGTCTCATAAATTTGGATCTCCATAGGTGCGGTAGTACCTTAACTTTTTTTTAAATGCACTAAAAGAAAGCCCTATTCATTCTCTATCCACTGATAAAAATGGGTTGCCATGACTATAACCTTTTTCAAGTAATCAATTATCAAGGTACCATCTGCATTCGCCATTTTTTTTCATAAAGTCAAAAGAACTTAAAAACCATAAATGGCAGATATCGACATGTGGGTATCAAAAGAACTGAAATTTCACGTAGAATCCAAAAATGCAATAAAAAAATAGGGGTTGCCATTTAAAATAACAAAGTTACTAGCTACTTCCGGTGTTTCTGGAAGTGCGGCCATTTTGAAAATAGTTTACATCGATTCGGCCTTCAGAGTAACTGCTAAGTACAAATTTTCAAAAACCGACCTATTTTACTTTCCCAGAAACGTTTAACTAAAGCTCCCAAAAAAACACCCTGTATAATCTCGACCAATCCTACCTTAGAGCCATGTCAGTCCGCGCAATCTGCAATCGTTGATTCAAATACTTACTTGTAGACGCCACAGCTTCTTTCCAAAAATTATGACTGCTGCACCCCTTAAGCTGGTACAGGTTCTAACGTAATAAATACAGAGGCGGATTTAGAGGGGGGCACTAAGGGCACGGGCCCAGGGCGGCAAATTTGGGGGGGGGGGCGGAAAATTGTTTTGATTAATCCAATAAATTGTTGAATAATCAAATAAAAATACTTATTACTTATAAGCATTTTGTTCTGTAGTCGAATAGTCCACGAACCAATAAACTCCCTTAGATTGCGATTTTATTTTTTAGCCATAGGATTTATGAAGTTGTGGGCTATTTTTGTGGTAAGAATGATCTAGGGGCGGCAAGTTTCCCAAAGCCCCTGGGCGGCAAAAGTATAAATCCGCCACTGAATAAATAACGTTAACTTGACTAGTGATCGGAATAAAACTCAATAGCGTTGTTGCCTTCGGTATTAACCTACTATTCCACTGCTTCAATCCCGTAAATTCCAACAATCATTACGGTATTCAATTTAGGTAGGCGAAACTGGGCAAATGCACCGATATCTTCATTCATGCAATTGCGCACTGCAAAAATTAGGATTAGACTTGCGTTTTCAGGTAGGACAAAATTTTGCCGCCGAAGTTTGTATAGGTAATATCTCGGAAGTGCTTTAATTAGTTAGATGCCACGAAAGCGTAACATTTACCTTGAATTTCCAATAAGCGCAGTGAGAGTTTACAGATAACAATCTTCACGTTATATTGTTAATAAATTAAAACCCTCTAGCGAGGGCGTTAAGACATTTTTTGTATCGAATCACGTCGACTTCGTACAAGTAATCGAAATCGTGCATGACTAATTGAAACTAATTGATCCGAATTCGCCTAGCAATTAACGTTTCCCACCTATTTATCAGAATTACCATAATTATAATAGAGATGTTAAACAAGAAATTAATCTTTTTTACATTGCGGTTACAATGATTAATAGTCCTACAAGTAAATCTTCTTTGGTCGCACGACTTTCTCAGCGGGCAAATATTAGTAAACAATAGAAATTAAATTCATCAAGATTATCGGGATGGTAGGTACTTTCTCTCTTATAATTAATTAATTATCACTTTTCACTTAGAAATTATACAAGTTTGCGTTACTTATATATGACAATTGCCGTTATTTTGCTGCGCGCGCTATAATAAGTAGCCGACAGAACAGAATGGCTTTAATTAATGTTATCAACAACCTTGTAGCTACTTGGGTCACGTGAGAACTTTTAGTTATAAAGCAAAGACGGTATTTATAAAAATTTGAGTACAGAGAGCTTTTATGCTTAACTACACTGTACCTTTGAATAAGTAATTTACTTATTCAATGACTGTACTTTACATTGTAATTAATCAGTTTCTGCAGAGTTGTAGGCCGTTGTGCAGTCATTTTTTAGAAAGTGCTGTGTTGCAGAGTTTTTGTATTTTGAATAAATTAAATGGCAAACGAGCTCCTCGATGTGACTATAGCGGATTATATGGCTAAAACTATGCTCATTTGGAAGTCGGTTCATAACTAACCGAGATGTCAAAACAAAAGGGCCTTCCTTATTTTTTGGCCTACATTGCCAATTCACGAACGCCGATCTAAAAATTGGATAAAGAATCCATCTGCAAAATTTCATCGTAATCCGTCCATGGGTTTTCGAGATATCGTGCTAACGGACAGACGCCACTTTCTGCCCTCGTGAAGTTAGTTAGTCCCCAACATCAATACACCCTCTATGGTCAGGCACACTTCGATTTTTCGTTTGTTCACCTTTCTAAGCGCATTGTAACACGTAAATTTCCAAACTCCATCTTTATTCAGCGCACCGCTTTACCGAATAGAGGCGAACTCATTATAGCTGAACACCTAGCGGATTTATGGCCAAAAAAACAGAACAATTGCTTTTTCGAAAATGCGCTGGCGTTCGTTTATTTTCATAGATATAAAAAAAATAGCTTAGTAACTTTTTCTCAGCTTTCTGATGGTACTAAACTAAAATTTTTATAACTTGTGGGTTGCGAGTAAATCACATCAAGTTTATTATTTCTTATGGAAGCCATATTGGATTTCTACGTCACTCGATAGAAGAAAAAATTTCAAAACCAGTGACTTCATGGCAAAAATTCACCGCTGATTGTCACAAGAAATACTAAGTGTTTAGTATCACTGGTTTTGTAATTTTTTTCTCTATCGAGTGACGTATAAATACAAAATGGCTTCCATAAGAAATAATAGAGCACACGTAATAAAAATTTTAACACCACCACAGAGCTCAGAAAAAAATACTAAGAGTTTGTTAAAACTATCTTTTGATATCTATATAAATAAAGGAACGCCAGCGCATTTTCAAAAAAAAACATTTTTCGGGTTTTTGCAATAACTTCGTTAAATTGTAGAGCCACAAGAAACTTTGAATGGGAAGATTAATCAGCACACAATTCTTTGTCCATTTAAGCGACTTTGTATTTGTTATTTCAATTAAAAAAAACTCACCCTGTATAGTGAGACAGGATTTTGTATACGTACGATTTGTCTATTCGTAGTTAGTTAGGGTGGAATTTTCCACAGTTGTATGTATGATTTTATATTTTAACAACTCGCAGGCAGATTGTTTTTAAATTTAATTATGATTCTTGTTATCGGCTTGTGCAACGGGTTGAGGGTTCTGTTTGTCTTATGTGTGTTATGACGTAAAATATCTGTTGAATTCGAGGTTGAATTTGTTCTTATATTGCCATAATCTTTATTAATTAGTAATTGATGATCATTTTTTTAAAGATAGCATAATTGGTTTTCTAGCCCAAATTAAAAGGGGTAAAACCTCATGATTGCTACTAAACCGCTTTCAGAACTGACAGGGCATGCGAATAAAAATTGTTCCCTGTGATTCGATAGAAAGCGATTTAGTGAATTTCGCATGAATGCTTTTTCACAGACCCAACCCCTCTGCTGGAACTTCAAATGGTGAAATGATCAAGCTGAAATGAAAGACGGTCAACAGGCCATAAAATAGAAGCAGGTCATTGGGAAATGAGCTATGATTCAAGATCAGATCCCTTAGGATTAAAGAAGTATTTCTTCGAATTTGTATTTCGTTCAGCAAAGAAAAATATACGTGTACCGCTTCATAGCGAACATGAACGAAAATATGTCTAGCGATAACAATTGATAATACAAAGCGCATTGCGGAAAGCGGGTGCGGTTGCCATGATCTCTTCGGACCTGAAAGTTTCGTTCCGTTTTGTAAAAACTCGAGCACGTGACCAAAACGCAGGTTTGCGATTCGTTTAAAAGGGGACGCGAGGCGAGTTTGTTTCGTTCAGAAAATAAGTCCCTTTTCCATTTTTCCACCGAGCGAGATTTAAATAGGGAGAGAAGTGGGAGAACGGTAATTCTTAGCTAGTTTTCGAGAGTGATAATGTACACTGTTTGTTCGTAAATTTATTTATCGTTAAAAATTCATTCAAGTAGATTTTCACGAACCACCATTTTAAGTGCGCTGAAATCAAATTTTTAGCGAAGTTATAAAAGCAAGCGGGTACCATTTCGTGCACGAGACACTTTATTTCGCTTATGTGTGAATGTTTGCAGTCGAAATTCAAGAACAAAATCGTACAATTATTTGAGTGAAATGTATCAGACTAATAGTGAAGAATTGACATTTCCATCCGTACTATTCATATGCTATTAATTGCATCTTATTAGGCATGTCTAAACCGTTCATCCGATTTCAATGAAACTTCGCGGAATGGTTGGCCGTATGCCCGCGAAAGTTTCTAAGTTAGTAACACACTTTCCTACATTCCCACGGGTACGGGAACACGATTTTGTTTTACAGTCTAAAAGAGACGGCAACGGCATTTAGAACATAGCTTTCTTTGAAGGCGTTAAGTTGTACCCCGAAAGAATTTCCCAACTTTCGGGTTCTATACCCATAAATTCTCATAATGTGTGATGAGCGATAGAAACTCGATCGTAGAAATGTGCAAATTTATCAGTCATTCGTTAATTATATTGAGTTCAAATTCACCATAGGGGTACTTCAAGGAAATTTCTTTTCATTTAACGTTCATTAATCGAATTGAATACATGATCATTTGCACGTAGCCTTTATAATTCACGGAACTTGCTGGTGGCCTGACTGCCTCCAAATAAATGCATCTCCCATCAAAGGTATACAGCCGCTAGGTCCGTTATTTAAGGACATGACAATTAAAATTTAAGCTGTCTTTCATTCCTTTTATTTTTACCTAAAATCGAGGAGAAAATCACTGTAGAATTTTGGTGTACACTACTAGTGTTGTGCAGAATTTTTTAGAATTTCCTAGATTTTTATAGAATCTTATATTTTAAATTTTTTTTAGTAATTCCTAGTATTTTTTAAGAATTTTTTAGAATTTTCTAGAATTTTTTAGAACTTTTCTAGAAATTTTTCCGAAACGCACACAATGTATACAACTTTTAAAATTTTTAGAATGTTCAAAATTAAGAATATTTTAGAATTTTAGTGTACACAAAATTTAAAGTGGTTTACCGTGTACACTACTCTAGCTTTTTGTAGATTTTTTTAAATTTTTTAGAATTCTATTTTCTGAAATTTTTTAGAACTTTTCTTGAATTCTTTTTCAGACGCATATGCACACACTATTATATTATTTTTTGAGAATTTTCTAGAATTTTTTAGAATGTTTTAAAATCTCTTTTAGAATTTTACCATACACAAAATTTGAAGTGGTTTACCCATGGCCTAAAATGAAGTTTTCCGGCCAACGCTCATTACTGTTAATTAAAATTGGAAATTATGCGACCGTCAAGTATTTGTTTGTCCAAACATCCGAGCAGTTAAAGTGAACAAAACTTGGAGTATTTCAGAGAAATTTGTGCTGGTTTAGGGTAGTTGTAAAAAGTTTAGTGCAGCTATCAAGGAGGCCCATTAAGCCTGAATTGTTGGTTCTGTAAACTGCAGGCTATTTTAACCCCAAATACCAGTTCGTGTTTTCGTAACCAATCAGTCCTGAGTACTGCCACTTATCCATGCGTTCGTAGTAGACCGAAAGTTCAGGGCTCGGTCGACGAAAAAGAAGTGCAAATTACCTCACCACATCCAACTGATGAGCAATTGAGGCGCGCACCTTTCGCACCAGATAATTAAAAATAGTAAGTAGCATTTATTCACACTAGATCATATTGAACGTTTTTTTTAGCTTAGCCACTAAGTGAATTTATCTCGGAATTTATAATTGAATATTGTTCAATTATGGACCCGAGTGTCTGTCGAACAATAAATTCCATTATTATTATTATTGAATACACTACAAAATTACTTAGTAGGTAAAGAAAAAAAATAAACAAACAAAAAATCTGTTTCGCTAATTTCAATTTAAGATATACCTGGGAAATAGGTGCGAGAACGCCCCCGATAACAATTCGAAAATAATATGTGGACATATACTGTGCGATCAAAAATGAGTTGCTGTCGAGTCACCTTTGAAACTTTTGTTTACATGGGAAATCGTACTTAACTTGAACTTCCAAAGGCGACTCGACAGCAACTCATTTTTGATCGCCCGTTATTATGATAGTGTTGAACAAAACCAGTTTGTGCCATACCGCATGCATGGTACCTATTTTGCAAGAAATTCTAAATCTTTATCGGGTGCAGAATATTAGTTAAATTAAAAAATTTAAGGGGTGACGTTACACAATATAGATACACGAACTTATTCTCAACGCTAGTTATACAATTCATTATAAAAAAAAGAATAGACTTGTTTGGTGCACTTCTTTGAAAAGAGGATTATATACCGTAAAAAATTTGAAATTTATGTACCGGGCGATCAAAAAAGGATTGACAATCGAGTCGCCTTTGGAAGTTAAATATGATTTCTCAGGTAAACAAAAATTCCAAAGGTGACTCGACAGCAAGTCTTTTTCGATCGCATAGTATTGGAACATCAAGTTATCAGTTGATAGGTACCCCAAATTTTATTAAAACCGGCCCCACCGATTTTGAGATTTTAGCTTTTAAACTCAGAGAACTACTCCCACAGTAATTTTTGTGTCAAACAATAAAATATAAATAAACCGCGTGACGCTTTGTATATAATGCATACATTCATTTGATTACCGTTTATTGAATGGTAACTAGAACCGCTAAACGCCCACCTTCTTGTACCACAGACAGATAACCATTATTCAAATTTATTACTAGCATTTATTTGCTAAACTGGAACAAAATGTCAAAGTAACCGTTCCTCGATTTCAGCACAATGAAGTATACACCAACAGTAGGTATTTATCGTGGTATTTACTGTAAATAGTACAATACAAACCGGTTGAAGTATTCTCCGCAAAAGTTTCAAATCTCTGCAACAGACGGACGGACCGACGCAAAAATCTGTTCCAGGCGAATGTGGTACAAGTAACGATAACAAATTCCCATTCTCATATCAAAAAATTTACATTGAACATAATCAACAAAACTAATCAAAAACGCTCACCTGCTGGTGTTTTTTTGGTAGTCAAAACACTAGAATTGAAATGGTCCCCAATATCACAATTCCAGTGCACACGTAAAAAGCACTAACAGGAGAATATCTTTCCCGAGAACTTGCTCTCAGACGGTGCACCGACGAGTTACTATACTCCACAACAACACAATTACATTCTACACGAAGTCGTGAAAGTATGGTGGTGGTAGTGCCCGCTATTCTTCCATCTCTATTAAACGTTTGAGCAACTGCATTTCATTAGACGATTAGGGCACCCCCGCAATCGTAAAACAAACCACTCGATTAAAGATATCGTAAAGTCATTGTTGCGACACAATTTTACGGTAGGCTTTAGAAATCAATCAATCAATCAAACCCTTATTGGTTCACGTTTTGCACGCCACTGAGACTTATTCGACAAAGACTTGCGCTTCACGTGGAAATTCTCTATTGTTCGCGTTGAAAAACGCACGTGTTCGCGAATGTGACAAATTTTATTTATTTATTTAAATCTGACTTGTAAATCGCTAATTAAAACAAAGTGCTCGGTGTTAAACAGGTAAATATTAATTAACACGTTTCCACGCTACACGTAGAAAAAAAAAGTTAGAATCGCTAATAATTTACAACTTTTTTTTGCCTCTGTTCTATTTGTATAATTTATGTGTAATCGATGACTTCCGTTTAATAATTTGTTATAAATAATTTGTTGTATGTGTCATTCTAGACGCCGTATTGTTAGGCAAAACACTGTACACTTATTTTTCTGTTAATAGTTCCATTGACTTTAGTTCTAATGAGCCAAGGCGTTTAGGTTATGTTTGTGCAACATGAGAAATTTCTGTTTATGAATGAAAAATGCATAGGTAAAGGGTGTAGATGAGGAGAATTGTAATAAAGCACAAATTTGCAGATTTTTAAACATTATCAAGCATTACAGTTACTGCAATAGGATTCAAACATGTAGTAGGTACGATGAGCATTTCTTTAATTTACATTTTTAATTTCAAACCGTTGCTAGGGACATTGTAAGGTTTTCTCATTTGATTCGCGTTTGAGTAAAAATTTTCGAGATGCTAACGACAGAAGGAAACGTGCATAAAAACTTGTAGGTAATAACTAATAAGCAATCATGTATCATGCTCGGGTGGATTAATGATACTGGTAGATTCTACTGTAATTACAATTGTTTCCAAACAACTCGGGTTGAATTGTTGTAAAGCCCCCGTTTGCAAATGTTTAGGGGTGCGGAGAGGTAGGTATTCATGCTGTTATTGTTCCCTCGACTTCCTTTATCAATTGATGTTTTTCCACTGGACACTTAAAATAGACACACTGCATTTGAGCTTCAGTCACTACTTTGGCTTACCAGCAGGGTTGCTAGATGTCTGGCATTCAACCGGAGTTTCAGGTTTTACATCAACATCGTGCTCTCCGGCCATTGAGGGGGGGGGGGTCGCAATGCAGATTTATGTTTCTGATGCAGACGACCATACGCAATCTGGCAACCCTGCTTACCAGTTAGGTACCACATTCTTCGATTACCTTCCTCATTGATTATTTTCCCAATATACAGGATGTCTAAAATTAGCATGGTATCTGACAAGGTGCTCCATAAATGTATCAGACACAACTTTCTTTGGAACAATATTTCATTACAATTACAGTCATTCTACGTTCTACAAATATATTGTAGGTACACTTGTTGTTAAGCATCATGTATATAAAAAACTTTATCGTTTTTGAAAAAATTCAGTTTACACATTTTCAAAATTGCCTCCACATTTCCAAAATATCCACTAGGTGCTTCCAAAACATTTGAGGTCAAATCATATGTGAAAATGTTTTATACCTACTTTTTTGTAATCGTCAACACTTCCTAAGCTTTTTCAACATTAAAAAAATCAAAATGTTTGACCTATTTCCTATTTCCAACATTTCCAAAAATTCGACATTTTAGGATTTTGAATTTTTGATCTTTGATACCCCTCGCGATTGAACCCCGTCTTCCTTTTAATCCGCCAGCTTTCGGACAGATGTCTTTTTAGATCGTCAATTTGGAATGATTAGGTACATCACTTTCGGATGTACTCGTGCCAACCGCCCTTTTGTCTGAATAAATGCAATCAAGCATACGAACCAATTACCTAATACCATAGTAGGTATACTAATCGAAAACCTTCATTGAATTCAAAATGGCCTCCAGATTCCATGAAAAACACAAAAGAAAATAATTCTATTTCCACTATAAACACAATATGATCTCTGATTGCAGTAAGGTTGGCGTACAGATAAAATCAAAAACTTTAAGAGGGGGTCAGTGTGGCGGAATTCACAAGGCATAGTGTGATATTATTACTCGTATAGATCTAGGCGGGTTGAAATAAATATTACACTCCCTGTTGGTGTCTGTGATGTACAACAAAATAAATGCGTTGCGTCGTAAATGTTGTCTATGCCGTTCGTAGCGCAATACGAAATAATGCACTTGAAATTCGGTTCGTTCTGAGAAATACAAAGTATTATTTTAGGAATAAAATGGTTCAGATTATAAACGGACGAAATATTGCAGATGAAATTCAAAATACGCTTCGCTGCGACATAAACGCGTGGGTGAAGACCAGCGGCCGGAAACCTTCTCTGGTTGCCGTCCTGGTCGGAGACGACCCCGCGAGTATAAAATATGTCGAAAAGAAAATGGAAGCAGCGGCATATGTCGGTACGTGCGAATTGAGGCGGTGCTGTAGAATTTGGCAACGTTGCACTAGTTTACCAGCCAGGATCATATAATTCTTGTATAGGTAAATTCGAATATTGTTCATACATGAAAATTCTATCAAGAAATCCGTTTGCAGCGTTGCCAATTTTTCATCAGCACGGCACGGCTTCTAATTAAGTTAGTGGTATTTATTTCTAGGAATTGATAGTAAGATAGAGAAATTGCCAGACACGATTTCCGAAGTAGAGCTAATCTCGAAAATCCAACAATTGAACGGCGATGTGTCCGTCGACGGGATTTTGGTACAGCTTCCCGTACCTCCCCAGATCTCCGAGCGTAACGTGTGCAACGCTGTCGATCCTATTAAGGATGTAGACGGATTTCACTATAGTAACGCGGGAAAGCTGTGCCTGAATATGGAAAGTTTCGTCCCTTGCACAGTTTTGGCTGTAATCGAGGTGTTGAAACGGTACCTATTGATATAATATAAATGAGATAGTTAACGATTATGTCTAGAGCAGGGGTTGAAACGTTCGCAAAAAACGTCGTCGTCGTCGGTAGATCCAAGCATATTGGTTTGCCGCTTTCTGTCATTTTAAATTCCGATGCCCGAAATGAATTGCCAGGTTTGGAAGCGACCGTTACAGTGTGCCATAGAAACACGCCTCCAGAACAGCTTTGCATCTTCACTAAACTAGCAGATATCATCATTAGTGCAACTGGTACTTTCTTGTCTTAGTTTCAATAGTGTAATTCCCGTAATTTTAGGAGTCGTTCATCTTATTAAAGAAGACATGGTGAAACCTGGTGCGTGCGTTATCGATGTGGGCATGACCAGAATAACAACGGCAGAGGGCAAAGTCAGACTGGTGGGCGATGTTGATTTTGACAGTAAGTCTTTCACAAACACGCGAACAATTAATTGAACACGCTTAAACAGATGTTAAGAATGTTGCCGAATGCATTACTCCAGTCCCAGGCGGTGTGGGTCCTGTAACTGTTGCTATGTTAATGAAAAATACATTTAAAGCCGCAAAGATGCATGTTAGTTAATGCTGACTTGGACATCGGAACGTGTAACTAATTCAACTGGTGCTTTATCGTATTATGCCAGTATTACTAATAATTTAAATTCAAAATTTAAAACTTTTAAGTATTATTTTGTAAAACAAAAATTATACTACCAACTGTACCTTGTTTTTTCTTTTACTCCATTGCTTACGCATTATCCGCCATTTAAAATAAAACAACATACTCCCATGTAGTCAGGTTCGACGCCAAAATGATTGTCGAGCCCCACGTTGGGCGCCCAAAATCGAGCAGTGCAAGACATGCGATTTAGTGCACTTTAATTTTGCATCACATCTACAATATACAAAAATTAACAATCCGAGGAAGTAACTCGTTTGAGTTTGAATAATTTAAATCTGAGGTTAATCTAATACAACTTTGATAACTATGCTCCCAACCCAAGTAGTTAGCTCAAATAGATTTAAAAGGAACTCCGCTGCTTTCTCATTTGTGAAAAATAACATTCCGAAGTCTGTGACAAATACATGAAATACATTGTTAATTATCCAGACCTCCAGTGCAGAAGGTATCTAAGGTCCTGGATAGGGTAACCTTAAGAAAAATGAAAATGAAAAAAAACGGTTGTAAAATGCATTGTATTTAAATGTATTTCCAGCGGTGTCTCTATATACGCCAACGGTACTTGTTTGAAGTTTTGAAATCGGGCGTCTCAACTTTTGAAACTCTTGAACCATTTGACTCTTTTTTTAATATCATCTATTGCCTATATGTATCAAAAAGAATTTTAATAGGCCTTTTAGATTAAAATATACAGGGTACTCTATTTTTTAAAAAAATGTGCCAAATTGTTAAGAGAACAGCTTCCTATAGCTCAAACTTTTGTAAGTGTCTTCAAGAAATGGTAAGTCTAGGGAAAGAACGTTCACCCCCAGGTTCTACGCTAACTTCACACTACAAGAACACGGAAATAAAGTCAACCCGGCAACGTTTAAAAATTGCCACCCGAATGACTGTTCTCCTTAAGGTGGGTTCATAGCTCTCCGTTCATCCGTTGCGTCGGTCTGTCAAACGGATAATGCATTTTATTAAGGTTCATAGCAATCCGTCCACATTGTACATTTGCAACGTATAACCATAACCTAAATTTTATTTTGTACTTACTGTGCCCTCCGTGATTTTCAGTATGTAAAAATGGTACGAAAGTAAGAGCACATTGCTATCTGATTATTACCGTGAAGAACGAATAGGCGAACACTGTTAACGTACCAAACATAACCTCACTCTTGTTAAAAACGGAACAACGGAAACGTAAATGTTCAACTTCAACCAACTTTTCCGTCGTAAACGGACGATGTACGATTTAAAAATTTGCTGTCTTCTGATTGGCTAACGGACAAACGGAAACGTAAGAACGGAGAGCTATGAACCCACCTTTAGACCATATAGTACACTGTTCTCTCCAAAACTAAACAAGATCCCGCTTAAATTTGAAAAGTGGCACGTGATCAAACATCTAAGGCAGCGCTCCCTTACGTTAGTTGTAGACAACGCCATGACCTGAAGTACACTTGGGAAGGAACGTAAAATAAAACATCGTAATTATTATGATTGTGAAAACCCCGAAACTTAGTTGATGTACGTTAATGTAAGCAAAGCCAGAAGGGTGTCGTATTCTCGCAAAAGTAACTGCCAAGGGTAGAAAGAGTACGACAAAGAAACACCTTGCAGTTGGATTAAAACAGTCCAAAAGTTAATTAACAAAATATTTTGTAAAAGTTTTATTTTAGGTTTAAGTAGTAGTTAACAATGATAGTAAATGCATATACACAATGTTGGTTACACTCAAGGTTAAAACCAAGTTTTTGGGAACAATGGGTGAGGTAACAGCAGGTACCTAAATTCTGAGAAAGCGTTATAAGAGTACAGGATGTGACTCATCTTTGGTGCAATAAAGTCCTTTTGTTAAAATCAAGATGGAAAATTACATAGTCTTGTAGGCAAATTTAACCAAAAACAAAATATGTGGAAATTACGAATCGTAACTCATTTATCGCACATAGATTCTAAACTGAAGAGTTTTGATTAGCGTAATCTCGCCCCCGCAAGATAGGTAGCGTCGCCCCTCGTTCGGGGTTTCGAACCTACAGTTGAAAGCCGAAGACAATCATAGAATTAGGTGTCGTAGTTCAATTTTGACTACAGTTTTTACCACCCCCGTGACTGCTTCATTCACGGAGAAAATGTTAGTTACAAACAACAAGTCAGTACATCAAACGAATCTGTAATTTCCACATATTAAAATAAAATGATCAAAACTTATATGAATGTTACTTCAGGGACAAGACCAAGTAATCAACATCAATAAACAAAAATTAAACAAGCATTACACCAAAAACGTAAACAATTACAAACAATAGCATAGCGGTATTTAACATGTCATTTTGCATTGCGGTTAAATCAAGTAAATTTCAAAATCAAAGATTGAAACGCACAAAAAATATAAAATGCGGCATACAAAACACAAATACCATATAAAGAAATGCAAAAATTACTACCTGCATTAAATAACACAAAATAACAACAAATTTATGGGGCGACGCGTTCACGACCGCCATTCACAACAAGATGCTCAACGTAACCTACATTCGAGCTTTCTAGGTCGCGCAGGCAGCTTTTCCCCCACCTAGAAATTGCATAGTTGCCAACTCTCACAAATGTATCGTAGTAAGTTGTATATACAGGGTGGAACCTTTCACAACTAAAAAATTAAGCAGCCCTACACTTGATCCTTAAGGGACAGTTATATGAAAATGTGCATTGCGACATTAAAGGAGAAAAACGCAAGCTACACCACTGCATATTTACTTGGCGCTGATCTAACAATTAAAATTGCAAATAGACAAAGGTAGCGCGTAAAAGAGAAATATGGCATGGTTTTCCCTTCAAGATGACTGCGGAGGCGGGCTTTTTGTCGACTTAACTACTAAGGTAGCAATGGTGTACGTGCGGTTGCTTACGAAGCCAGGTAATTCTTTCATTTAAATTTATGTATGTAATTGCCGTGGTATTATGCTGTTAATTTAATAACGGGCGAAGAAAAAGAAAAATGAGTTGCTGTCTAGTGACCTTGGAAGTTCAAGTTAAGTACGATTTCCCATGTAAACAATAATTCCAAAGATGACCCGACAGCAACTCATTTTTGATCGCATAGTAGATACCTACTTAAATTTTAATTAGAAGGGTCTTAGTTTAAAATTGCGCAATAATTGTGTACGTAATGAGTTCATTTAGTATAAAGGGCCGTAACTTAATTAATTGTCTATTTTGACATCAATGGGAAGGTTGAAGATCACTAATCAGTACAAGGTGTTAATGTTAATATTAATACAATTTAGAGCATATTGCAGTTGTCGATGTTTAGTAGATAGCGTGTAATTTTCCATAGGTGTAAGTACCTTTCATTTGAGACTAATATACAGGGTTGGTTTTTAGATTATTTAGAGGGTATCTGGGAGTGTATACGTAGTGAAATATATAGGTAGGTTATATTTTAACAACACAACTTGTAAGTTAACTTTTGAAATTCAATTAGGATGTTTGTTGTCGGCTTGTGTGATGAGTCTCGTTTCTTTGATCGAATTTCTTCTTGTATTGCCATTATCTGTTACTTGAGAGCCTAGAACAAGAGCGACAATAAATAATATTTTTGAAGTTTATATTCTCGGCACCTTAAAGGGAATATCCAAAAAGAAAAGAATGTATAAAAATTATTTATTATTCTGTTACTAATTACAATAAATCATCCTCATTTCTCCACGAAGTTTCAACAACGTCAGTACGATATCTTTGCATAATAGTGCAGTCCTCCCATTTCATTTTTGTGCCACTCTTAAACATTTCGGCGCCGGCATGAGCAATCATCAATCCGTTATCAATGCAATACCTTTCATCTGTTGCGAATACCTTCGCACCACGTTCTTCGCACATAATCTTCATCATCTCTTGCAGCCGTTCGTTGCACCCCACGCCTCCCACGAGTAGCATTTCATCGGAATTGCAATGGGCTAATGCTCGCTCAGACGTTTCAACTAACATTGCAAATACGTGCTCCTGCAGAGAAAAACAGAGGTCCTCTTTTGTGTAACCTTCTGACATTAACATATTGGCACGTTCTTCCATGTATGTCAATATCCCGGAGAAGCTCACGTCCATTCCTTTAACACAGTACGGCAAGGTGGCGCATTTTTTACCCTTCTTCGCCAATTGTTCGATATTGTAACCGGGACTAGGTGAATTGGAAAGTTTGAGTATTCTGGCAAATCGATCTAAACAATTCCCCACAGCTATATCAATCGTTTCACCAACGATACGATAACGTTTCCTTGAGAACGCTATGACCTGCGTGTTACCACCACTTACATACAGAATGGTGGGGTTTTTAGCCCCCGTTATCAGACGACCCATCTCAATGTCTTACATTAAGAAAATACATTTTTGTAAAAATGCCCTACGGGAAAAAAGGATACGACCAATGCAGTGATTAACTCCCAGCAACGGCTTATTCCAAATCTGGGCGACAGTTCTAGCAACGACGGCAACGCAAGCCAAGGGAGCACCCATTCCTGGCCCTTTGGTGTAGCACACAACATCCATATCTTTTACATCTATTTTCGATTCATCTAAAGCCTCTTTAAGAACTGCCAGGACATTTTCTCTGTGATGCTGGGCAGTCTCCTTTGGCAAAAATCCGGCACCCGGTGGAGTGATGTAGGTTCGTCGGCAGTTGGCCAAAACAGCACCGTCTTTAATTATTCCTATTCCTAGCTTGTTCGCGCTCCCTTCGAAACCGATAGCTATTACCATGGTTTTATATTTCGTAATTAAAATTTTTTGGTTTTGTAGGTTATTGTTCAGAGGTTATGCGAAGCGACAATCAATAGGCTGCGTTCAAGGATGGTAGTATTATTTGGTTTGATTATTTCATATACCGGGTGATCAAGAACGTGTTTGTTTTGGAAAATGCAAGGACGTTAATCCTTGGGAAAATGTACTTTTTCTAATCTAGTACTTTTGATTATACGTAATATTAGTACACACATACATACAGTTTACTGTTTACACCGACAAATTTAGCTTACAATCCATATCAACCATTGTCTCAATAATCGTTGACATAGATTTTAAGCTACGCTCGCTTCAATTTTTGGTGCAAATGGCCATAAATGAAATTAATGGAAATTAATTAATTAATATTAATGATTGGGATGAATTCACACACTTGTGGATTGTGCCACAGCCAGCTACAATAAAGGCTGTGGCTGTGGTACATGCAAAAGTAAAAAATTTGTAGGTTAGGTTCGGGCCCGATTTGCCAACAACGACGGAGTGGGTTAATTTTTTAAATATAAAATGCGGTGATCTGCCATGAACAAGGTCAGTGTCGGTCAAGTTCAATGAATTATGCAATTTCTTATTAAAAATCCTTTAGGTGCCGATCACATGCATATATTAAGGCATTTAAGTAAAATTGAAAAGATTGTGCACCGGACTATTGCGCAATTTCCAGCAGAAGCAAGATCATTCCTATCGAACATGGCAAGACCAACAGTGTATGTGACCCGGGACATTGGACCAGAAGCGACAGATCTGCTGAAAAATCAGTGAGTAGTCTGCACCAAGATTTATAAATAATAATTCTATTTTGTGCAGTTGTGATGTCACAATCTGGGCGCATTCCGAGCCCGTTTCGAGGGCAGATTTGATAAGTAACGTGCAGGGAAAAGACGCATTGTTTTGTTTGTTGACTGAAAAGATCGATAAGGAAGTTCTGAATCGAGCAGGATCTCAATTGAAAGTGGTAGCTACAATGTCGGTCGGTTTTGACCATTTAGATTTAAACGAATTGAAGGCTCGTAATGTTAGGATAGGATACACCCCAGATGTGTTAACACCGGCAACGGCAGAGTTAACAATTGCACTTCTCTTAGCGACCAGCAGGCGATTGTTGGAAGCTAGCGAAGAAGCACGCACTGGTGGTTGGAAGGCATGGTCGCCTTTCTGGCTGTGTGGGCCAAGTTTGAACGGTGCTACTGTGGGGGTTGTGGGTTTCGGTCGTATTGGACAAGAAGTTGCTAAACGCCTGAATGGTTTTGGAATACAAAAATTGTTGTACACAAACCAAAGTGGCAAAGACAACATTCTTGGGGGCCATCGTGTCCCTTTAGATGAGCTACTTAGTGCTAGTGACTTTGTAATTTCTACCTGTGCTTTAACACCTGAAACAAAGGAGATGTTTAATGATGAAACGTTCAAGAAAATGAAATCCAATGCTGTATTTATAAATACAAGTCGAGGTGGAGTTGTGGATCAAGATGCGTTAATACGTGCCCTAAAGAATGGTACAATTTGGGGGGCCGGTTTAGATGTGACAACACCAGAACCACTTCCTCTCGACAGTGAACTGTTTAAATTGAAAAATTGCGTCGTTTTACCTCATATTGGAAGCGCATCAATAGAAACTCGAAATGCAATGGCTGTTCTTACAGCGCGAAATATTGTTTCGGCACTTAAAGGTGAAACAATGCCTAGTGAACTTTTAATTTAATTAACGAATTGTATTTTATTATTTGTACCGTTTTTAGTATGAAATGTAAAATATAGACTTTTGCAAGCTCATTTGTCTCAAACGGTCTTAAAAATTGAAAAGGTTTATTAATTGTCTTGGAGACTTGGGATCTTTAAGAGAAGAGACCTCAAAAACTCTAAAAGTTTCTGGGATACTCTTGAAGACGTGTGTAGATACTTGCGATAGGGTTATTTGCAATTATTTCAAAAATTGAATCTACCTGTTCTTTTAGAAAGGAGTGGGTAAAGGAAGAGGATTGTTGCTTTCCTAAACTATTTCTACTTATGTCCCACTGAAGTTAAAATTGGTCTGCCCTGCAAATTCGCATTCGTCAACCATCAATAATAATGAACGTGTTTTGTTAAAACGCAGCAGAACATATGCGTCAAACATATTTGTACCACCCCGCGAAGCGCCTTTGTCATCGTTTTAATCGCCTTCGTCGAAGGTAAAATATCGTACTGTTTCTCACTTCTGCCTGGTGTGCGGTCTATAACCTTTAATAACTGGAGCCCGACAAGCAGTCTACTTAGCCGAATTTTATAAATGTGTAAATTGCATATGTAATTACCGCTTCGTATACAAATACGCAACAATGCGTTGAGGACTTGCGATTGATGAAAAGGGGACGCGGATCACGAAAGTTGCGGCGATTCCGTTTTGTCTTAGCGGATAGACGTCTAGTGAAAATGTTTCGTACTAACTTAGGTGCAACCGCTTAAGCTAAAGAGCATGCAAATTTATTTAAGTAGTCACCCAAAAGCTCGATTCTAAAGGAAGTCGTTGTAAATCATCGTGTCGAGGGGAACGCCGAAGTAAGTCGTTCAACAAAATGGCGTGTTGTGACGCGGAATTAATATTTTTGGCCGTGAAAGTAATTTAATCTGTGGTAATATTCATTTGTGTTAGTGGAGATACACGATAAAACTTGTGTACGTAATTCTTCACTGCGCATCCGTTTTCGTGTTGGGTAATATATTTTCTACAAAAACTTCAATACGCCAATTAAAATTTTTTGTGACTGTAAGAACAATATTTGACTAAAGCAATTCGAGGCGGTTTCTTAGTGAATACAGATATATAGTAGCGGTAATTAAAAGCATAACAATAACCGGATAAATAAAATTTCAAAATTTAACCGACGTCGTTACGAACTCAGACCTTTGACCCAGTGAGATTGCCGAATGAGGAATCTATTTAATCTGGGACATTTTTTTTCCATTGCCCGTAAAGAAACTGCACATACCAAATGAACACTGACCTCGCCCTAGGGGAATTTTCAACTATAATACGAAGGAATCTGGGGAGCATTTTTAAATAATCGTATTAAAAAGGTATTGTGATTTGTTGTGTTGTGTGTATTTTGTTATTGTTTGTTGTTAAATCCATTGACATATAATAAATGTACTGTTGCGCGTGCCAATGACAAGCGCGGATACCGCAGGTGAGAGAAGGGAAATGTAAGAGCGCAAGCTGTCTCTTACGGTGACGTTCTTTCAATTTAATTTGAATACAATCAACAGAAGTGCGATAGAGAGAACTTGCCCTCTTAGATTTCCCTTCTCTCTCACCTGCAGAAATTTGCGCTTATCATTGGCACGCGCGTTCGATTTATTATTATAGGTATGTGGATGGTTGAACCGAATTGCATAAATTTTTGTATGTAGGCACCTCGAATAAAACTACAGCGAATGCCGAATCAAAAAATGTATTTTGCGCATGCGGAATCCGATTTTTAGTGCATTTTTTAAGAATTAACCAAATGCGCTATTTAATTGTTTGCGCTTTGTCCGTCCGTCCGTCCGGACCCACTTCTACCGTTTTGAACTACTTCTACGGGAATGGTCCTAGAGTCCTGGAATATTTTGCAGTGGGTAGCCTATACCTTGGAGATGTGTCCGACGGTGTGCATAACTTTTACATACGACAACCAATTGGTCTCACATTTTGCATACGGATGCTTTTAGTGGTGCCAAGTTAAAGTTTATAAAATGGGGGGGGGGGGGGGTAAACACATGTTCTACCCTTCATGGTATTCTAATGGAAGGTCTCATCGAAATAAATTGGTTTGTACAAACTATAACTTTCCCGTGCTACTCTTTTTCGAGATCTGTCAGCGACGGGGCCTGGGGGGGGGGGTTACAATTAATTTTATCTCTCATTGTATTTTAATTAAAGGTCTCAACTAAAGAAACCGTTTTCTACCAACTACTGCCCTTCTTGCTGTCCTCTTATCAAAGTACGGGGCGGAGGGAGAAGGGGGGGGGGAGTGGAACTAGTTTTATCTTTCATGGTACTCTAATGAAAGGTCTCAACGAAAGTAATTAATTTATATTAACCATAGTCTTCCTGCTCGATCCCTTGTCGTGGTCGGTTATAATTCCTTATATCTGAATTGTTAAAGGAAAGTACCTACAATGAAATACAAGAATCATGATTCATGATAGACAATTGGGAAAAAACACTTAATAATATACTTTTCCTATAATCTAACTATATCCAATAATCCTGCATACTTTATAGGAAGGAAATTTAATTAACAATGATAGGTGCCTGACTATCACTATTTGTGGTGACCGTTTCGTTTATGTGCAGAGGCTTGTTTTTGTGTTTTTTGAAAATAAGAAAAATGTTTATTCTATTAGTTGTTGTTGTCGTAATCCGTTTACGTTTACTTTTTATTTCATGATGTGGGATTTGTTTATGTCTTTCAGGAAACATGTACTTAATTACAGGGATCTTCTGGAATTCCTTACGAAATCTCTCGCTCGTTAAGCCATATATAATTGGATTGATGGCCGCATTGATAAGAATTAGATATTTCGATACAAACCATAATGTGTAATAGGAACCATTGACCTAGAAATAAAAATAGAGCATCAAGTTAAAAAATGTCATACTTTGTAGATTATGTGATATTGTGCTGAGTTCTTGATAAATCTATGAAAAAGTTGCTTCATTGAATAAGTATTCAATGGTTGCGTCAAAAGTGAACTTCTTTTTAGAGTTAAAGTTAAATAATACGAGTGAAGAAGGAGCGGCCGAGGAGATAAGAAAAATGCCGTATTTCAAACATAAGCTATCATTAAAAAATGACAAATTATGCATTTCAAATTTTACAAAGCCTTCAAGAAACGCTATGTCTTCTTTTCTAATTTTTTTTACTAATTTAAGTACTTTAGAGGAGGCCTCCAAAACTCTAATTACAATTTCAACATTTTATAAATGAAGGGCTAACTTCACATGTGCCATTTCAACTCCGAACTAATTTAAAGTACTTACTTGGTTTATAACACTTTCAGATTTCATACTGCGGTTTCTTTTCAGACGTTCATTTCTGTAAATTATCAGAGCAGTAAATGGAAATCGACAGATTATAAATGCTATAACAACTACAAACATCATTTTCGCCACTTGTTTTTTGTATTGTACGGTAACTGCTTTCATTTTTCGTAAAACAATTTTTTCATATTGTCTTAACTGCAAAAGAACAACATTATTATTTATAGCACTGTGTCCAATTCCAAGTTAGACCAAAATGTGACCAATTTTTCTTCTGATTCTGAACATTTTTTATGAAAATGCAGATGAGAAGCTCTCTCTACATTTGGTCTATCTAGTAACTGGGCGCACAGTGCATTATCTAAAGCGTATTTTTTTACCTTGATAAATAATGCTACATAGCAAACCAGCATAGTACCTAGCGGTACCCAAACGATAACTATGATAAATATATGCCAATATACGTTCACGAGTATAACATCTTCTGTGCAATATTTTTCCAAGAAATCGAGCCACTGTCTTTCCTGAAACAAAAAATCTACAAATTTTACCCGTAAGTAATCATACATACTCTATACGACCTAAGTACGACTGGAGGTATGGTGAACAGCAGGCCAATGATCCAGACAACGACCATTATAATTTTCGCCTTGTTTATAGTTAGCCGTTTTTCTTGCGGTTGAGCAATGGAATTTAGTCTATCGTAGCTTATGGCTACCAAATTTGTGACGCTTGCTGCAAGAACGCCACCTAAAAACGAACATTCTTGAGAGCAACTGCTTAAATTTTGTTGTGTCTTTTAGACTTATAAATATTTTTGTTCCAACATTATTTACAAAATTTCCAAAACATAGAGGGGGTACTGTAACGGGAGACGTCAGGTGCGCGTTTGGCGTACACAATATTTGTTTCATCTTTTTTTTTCTTTTGCGTCAGTTGCAGTTTTATATTTTTTATCCTCGTTCCAACGGAGAAAGAATGTTTCACTGCAGAAGTGTACTGCATGTCTTCACTTCTTACACCATGTGTGAGTGCCGAATTATAATTAATAATTTCAGTTTAATCATTATGACTTTTTATACTTATAGATTTTTTTGATGATATTTGGGTTTATTTGGGAGCGATATCGGTCCACCCAATTAGTTGGACCGTGCTGTTTAACCCCCTTCAACCTATGAACCAAGGTTAAGTGCGACTAGGGTGTATTTATTTACATGTGTCTTTTTTTGTTGTAAATTTTGACGAGTGATCCTCTTTATATCGGCGTGTGATTGGCTTTTTTACATTTCATGCATTTTCAGGGGTAAAGAAAAAGGTTTTGGTTATTCGTTTTAAAACGATTTACGATACCGAAGGCACCTCATTCCGTAAGCGATAAGGAATGAAATGAAATGATCCATTTCTTATCTCTTACTACTTACGCCTTGCGTCTTACGGAAAAATGTTTTAAATGTTTATTTTTCTTATTTTGTTACCGCTTACCGTTACGGAACTCTGAATCGGCCTTTATGGTTTTAAATTGGTAATAAAACTGACCCGTTCCAAAAGCACTAAAATTAATTAGGTGATATATGTAATTGGTGCTCTCGCCTGTAAATAGTTTCTCCATTAGAATAGTGTGTAAATAAATTACAAGGACACTTACTGTGCGCGCGGTTACGCATTTACTACCAAAACCGCCACCAACAATAGCTTTTTTTTCTTGTTTGTAATGTAATCAATGAAGTCCCTAGAGCTATTTTCGTGTGATCAAGGAAGGGCAACTCTAATTTGAATTTGAATTTGATTGTTTATATCATTAACGTTTTTAATTAGATTTCCTACCCATTTCTTGCGTTTTTTTGCTAACCCTTAGAGTGACACTCACACATACTCAAGCAACTCGTTTTGACGATCGTGCGTCACGAGTTTCGGTTAGTTTTAGCAGAAGTTTTGATTTTTGGTTTTCAATTGCGCAGTCGTTTCGCAACTGGACCTAAGTTATTACAAAATTTTTGGTGCCGTGACCAGGATTTGACTTGGTCCTTTACAAGTGAAATAAGTATGTGATTTCAACGAACCAACGTTACCGCCCATTTTTTCGTGATTCGGCATGTGGCATGAAATTTAAAAATTGATGACGACGTCGACCTTCTGCCAAGCCTCAAACCCAAAAATCCCTGTTCTCGGTATCTGCGCAATCTGCGCAGAATGATCAAAGTCGAAGACTTATCATGATTGTTATTATACAGAGCATTTCGAATTTTTCCCATACTGCTATTCTTTCGGCTGTAAAGTGTGTTGCCTAACCAGAGATTGTAAGATACATGTTTTTTTTCCCAAAAATCTAGTTAATTATAATCATCGAAAATCGTTTATTTTAGCATAGTACTCCTTTGTATTAACGAGCTCTTAGCGAGTTTTTAATTTTGAGGTTGAGATGTTCCACCCTGTATATACAATTTACAACGATGCACACATTTTTGAGAGTTGGAAACCACGCAATTTTTAGGAGCGGAAAGCTGTTTGCACCATCTGGAGAACACGAACGTGGGTTACGTTCGGCATCTTGTCTTTAATGGCGGTCGCGAACGCGTCGCTCCATACATGTTTGTTGTTATTTTGTGTAATTTAATGCAAGTCGTAATCTTTGCATTTCTTTATATCGTATTTTGTATGTAGCATTTTATATTTTCATAGTTTCAATCTTTGTTTTTGAAATTGACTTGAATTAACCTTAATGCAGAATCACATATTTGATACCGTTATCCTTTTGTTTGTAAACGTTTACGTTTTTGGTGTAATGCTTGCTTAATTTATGTTTATGTTTTGATTACATGGTTTTGACCAGAAGTTACATTCATATAAATTTTGATCATTTTGTTTTAATATGTGGAAATTACCGAGTTGTTTGTGTGTGTACTGATTTTTTGTTTGTAACTAACATATTCTCCGTGAATGAAGCGTCACGGAGGTGGCAAAAACTTTAATCAAGTTGAGTTACGACAAATAATAAGAATTTTTTTTTTGCTCATGTACAGCAGCAGAGTAGTTGAATTAACACCAAATAAAATTAACAGTAATGAACAATCTGATTGACAAACTAACTAATATATATATATTTTTTTTGCTATACTAGAGAAAAAACTTAGGCCCTCTAAGGCAAGTCTGTGTAGAGGACACCCTCACGCACTTAAACTAAAAATGAAAACAATGAGTCTGCGGTCCGAATAAAACCAGACCATTGAACAAAACATAATTTTTTGTGTATCACAATATATACCAAAGTACTAGAATTAAGAATTATTTATAAGTAAGTTACATTTCTAAATATACCGTATTGTAGAAGTGGATAATTTGGCTTATACACGTAGGTTTACTAGCTACCTACCCCCGTACTTCAATTAAAAATTCAACATCTGGGAAAGATAGCAGCCATCGCATTATCCGTGAAAGAAAAACCGGTAATTGCGTGATTGTGTTCGACTTTCAACTGTAGGCTCGAAACCCCGAACGAGGGGCGAGTTATCTATCTTGCGGGAGCGGAATTATGATAATCAAAACTGAGGTTTAGAATCTATGAGCGATAAATGAGTTGCGATTCGCTAATTGCCACATATTTTTGGCGATAGTTGAATTTGCTTACAAGGTCATGTAATTTTCCGTCTTGCTTTTAACAAAAGACTTTATTGCACCAAAGATGAGTCACATTCTATACCTTTCACCCTTTCTTAGAATTTATATACCTGCCTACCTGTCCCATTGTTTCCAAAATTAGTTTTCAACATGGGGGTTAAGTACACTACAAGGTGTCTGTCCGTCCGTCCGTTAGCACGATATCTCGATAACGAATGGGCTGATTACGGGAGTCTATCAAATTTGTAGATCGGAGTTCGAGAATTGTCAAAAAATAAGGAAGCCTCTTTTGACATCTCTGTTAGATATGAACCGAATTGCATGAAATTCAATACGGGTATAGCCATAGATATAATACGCAATTTCAAAAGTTGAGTCTAATAGATTCAACATTCACAGTGCCCTTTTAGCATCTCGACAATTTATGAACCGAATTGCGAACTTTTTAGCGCATTTTTGCAAAATTTTTTTTTTTGTAAAAAGTAGCTTTTAATCTCACTTTGGCTGGCTGGCTGGCTGGCTGGCTGGCTGGCAGCAAATGTGGGCGCGTAGAAGAACTCTTGTAGAAAGGCAACGGGTGTACGTGTATCTACAGGGCCGTGAAATTTGTCAACCTTAGGGACATGGCTACATGATTTGGGGTTGGCGACATCTGGGCGTCATCCTCGAGCGTAGTATACTAACGTGAAGGTTTTTCAGTTTTTTCCTATCTTCTACTACAGTTTTGGTCCGATTCTTTTGAAATTGGTGTCGTCGGGAAGATGTTGTAAACGCGCACAACTCCTGCGTGGCGGAATTTTGTTTTTTGTCATAGGGGCGAAATTAACGACCTTTTGCGAGGCGGCGCGCGCGTCTTCGAGAAGTAGTCAGGCGCCTTTTACCTTCCGTTGCGAACTCACGCGGTTTAACGTTTCGTAAATCTCGAATCGCTGTCTCTCTTTCTCGTGTCGCCAATAGAAGTGAATTGCGGGTGAACGGGACGTCGGAAGTGGGTACCGTAAAAGGGAATGTGGTAGCCCGCGACACGATCTCACTGATGGTGGAGTCAAATCTTCAATCGCAAATTGCGGGTGAACGGGACGTCGGAAGGGGGTACCGTCAAAGGAAATGTGGTAGCCCCCGACACGATCTTCCTGATGGTGGAGTCAAATCTTCAAACGCGAATTGCGGGGGAACGGGACGTCGGAAGTGGGTACCGTAAAAGGGAATGTGGTAGCCCGCGACACGATCTCACTGATGGTGGAGTCAAATCTTCAATCGCGAATTGCGTGTGAACGGGACGTCGGAAGGGGGTACCGTCAAAGGAAATGTGGTAGCCCCCGACACGATCTTCCTGATGGTGGAGTCAAATCTTCAAACGCGAATTGCGGGTGAACGGGACGTCGGAAGTGGGTACCGTAAAAGGGAATGTGGTAGCCCGCGACACGATCTCACTGATGGTGGAGTCAAATCTTCAAACGCGAATTGCTGGTGAACGGGACGTCGGAAGGAGGTACCGTCAAAGGGAATGTGGTAGCCCCCGACACGATCTTCCTGATGGTGGAGTCAAATCTTCAAACGCGAATGGCGGGTGAACGGGACGTCGGAAGTGGGTACCGTAAAAGGGAATGTGGTAGCCCGCGACACGATCTCACTGATGGTGGAGTCAAATCTTCAAACGCGAATTGCTGTTGAACGGGACGTCGGAAGGAGGTACCGTCAAAGGGAATGTGGTAGCCCCCGACACGATCTTCCTGATGGTGGAGTCAAATCTTCAAACGCGAATTGCGGGTGAACGGGACGTCGGAAGGGGGTACCGTAAAAGGAAATGTGGTAGCCCCCGACACGATCTTCCTGATGGTGGAGTCAAATCTTCAAACGCGAATTGCGGGCGAACGGGACGTCGGAAGGGGGTACCGTCAAAGGAAATGTGGTAGCCCCCGACACGATCTTCCTGATGGTGGAGTCAAATCTTCAAACGCGAATTGCGAGTGAACCGAACGTCGGAAGTGGGTACCGTCAAAGGGAATGTGGTAGCCCCCGACACGATCTTCCTGATGGTGGAGTCAAATCTTTAAAAGCGAATTGCGGGTGCACGAGGAAAGGGGGAAGCGGTTAGTGAATGTAGTAGCCTTCGACAAGATCTGTTATTGATGGTTGAATCGAAAGTGGCTAATAGAATACTGATCTGCCACACAAAAATGCGCTGAAGTCCCTTCGATCTCAAACGAGGACTTTGATAATTTTTTTATTTATGAAGGTATTTAGATAAAATTTGATACATAGGTAGGCACTTGGAATAACAGCAAATCTAACGCCAGTTGAGTTCAAAATTTTGTTGTGCGCATGCGCAGTGCAAACTTTCTTATTTATGAAAGCATTTAAATGAAATTCGATACTTAGGCACTTGAAATAAAAGCAAATGTAACACCAGTTTAAAAATTTGGTTTTGCGCATTCTATAGCCATACCCAGAAGCTCGTTTGCTACATTGTTTACAAGTTTATTTAACTGAAGACTAAATTTTCACTTCGTGAAACAGCGTATTACTCACATAACGATCAATTACTTACATTCAAATGCTCCCTCGAACCGACATCCAAACTCTCCAAACGGATAGTTTTGGAAAAAATCATGTCCCAAAAAAAACGACGGATGCACAGCTAGCAAAATGAAATCGGCCAGTGCCATATTTGCTATTAGAACATTTGTGGGCGATTGTAGGTAGGCGTTTTTAATGATGATATACATTAAAGAGACATTTCCAAAAATGCCCCAAGACACTACCGGTATCATGATTGACACTTTTATTATGATTTCTTCTGTTGGAGCTACCAGCCAAATATCGTTGATGAAAGCTACAGTTGACAAATCATCCTGAAATGCTCGATCTGAAAACATTTCTAATGGAAATTTTCACTCACAGATCGCCATGAGTTGCAGTTACTGTTGTTGCACTCTGGAATTTCGAACTCATAGCTAGTGGAATTGTAGTTCATTTTCTCTAGTGCCAAATTTGCTATATTGAAACACCGGTTAATTTTGTGTGAACTCACATCAGCTTCATTACTTGTTTGTGCAAATATGTACTTTTACATTTACCATATGGCATCTGATTTGTTATCTCGTTCAATTTTGGTGAGTAGGTACCTGACTGCTTGATTGTGTGGAGGTAAGTACGTTGGAAGATACGCATAATGGATTAATTGCATATTTTAGTGGCACTCTTATAATACTCATCTATACTTACCGCCTTTACTTATAGCCGATCTGATGCTGATATTATGAGTGTCGCTTCATACCTACTGGTAGTGTTTCAGTTCCGCACTTCAATGCAATAATTAACTTATTAGAGCAGCGGAGAGACCCGCGACATCGTTCAAAAATTTTTTTGGAGTAGAAAGAATTGGGACCCACACCATTTTGTTCAGAAATGTTTGAACCTTCAGAATCTCGCTTTACATTTTCCCGTGGTCCTGACAAAAGTTATAGGCCGCTAAAGTTGAAATTTACTCATTTTCGCGCGCGCGACTAGACCACCGAAAGTATTTATTTTCTCAGCAACTAAGCGATATACATCAATAATTCCTTTTGTAAGTGACAGTACATTTTTAGCAGAATCTGAAGCACTCATATTTACGTACCTTGTTATGCACAGTTTTTAGAAAAATGACCGTCAACTTCCAAAATTCGTGTGCGCACTTTGAACCAGAGTTGGACTGGGTCACCTGGGTCACTAAATTAAACTGGGTCGCTGGGTCACGTCATACTCTTTTCAGTTAGACCCAGTGACCCAGTTTGACCCAGTGACCCAGTTTGACCCAGTGACCCAGTTTGACCCAGTGACCCAACTTGACCCAGTGACCCAACTTGACCCAGTGACCCAGTTTGACCCAGTGACCCAGTTTGACCCAGCGACCCAATTTCACCCGGGGACCCAATTCGACCAAGTAACCTAGTTTGATCGAATAACGCAGTTAAGTCAGTGCCCTCGGTTCAAGTGTACAGATTATGAAATAAATGAAATGCTGGTTTGTTGAAAATAAATAATACTCGATTGCTTGACAACTGCCATTTCTGTGATGTTTGCTTTAATACTGCCGTAAAAAAGTTTCCATGTCCCGAATTGTATTAGAATAATGTTATTTCTAAACAGTTCCCTCCTTCATTTCTTTGCTTCAGGGCTTACCAGTTTGCTTACAGGTATTCATTCACATTTAATTTTTTTCTACTAGTTAGCTTAATCCAAATAAATCTTTTCTCTAAATACTTTCATTGATTACATGACTACAAACTATAAACAAATGCATTTGATTTTTTTAGGTATTAGTTCTCTTGAATGAAATTGGGCTACGTGCTTGTTGGCGAATATTATTGAGGAAGTTTTTTTTAAATTAAAAGTTACTTGAAATTGTTTTGGATGATACCTAACAATAATTTAATTACTGGGCCACCGGGTCTAGACGGGTCACTGAGTAAAGCTGGGTCAAGATGGGTCACTGGGTCAAGCTGGGTCACCCGGTCAAACTGGGTCACCGGGTCAAGCTGGGTCACTGGGTCAAACAGGGTCACCCGGTCAAACTGGGTCACCGGGTCAAGCTGGGTCACCGGGTCAAACTGGGTCACTGGGTCAAACAGGGTCAGTGGGTCAAGCTGGGTCACCGGGTCAAGCTGGGTCACCGGGTCAACTGGGTCACCGGGTCACTGGGTCAGTAAACTAACTGGGTCACTGGGTCACTCTATGCTTGACCCAGTCCAACGCTGCTTTGAACTATCATAACTTTTTATTTCGCGATATGGATTTCCAATATTTATAGCTCATTCGATGCTCCAAAGCATTGTGATTATTTTATTTTCTATAACATTCGGACTTTACTTTACGAACAATTTATCTTCGTAAGTATCCACACGAGAAATAAATAAGTCACTGAAACTATCTCTATTATTTTTTTTATTTAAATAAAATAAATAAAAAACAAGTATAAATTGTGCCCAACTTTTGTGCAGATAAAGCGCATTTTTGATACGTCTCAATCGCCCTTTGTGAGTACCCTCTTCCGACAATCCGTTCTTGAGGTATAAGGGAATACACCCGATCACGATAAGAGGTCGAGGAGGAGGGCTATGGTTAATAGAAATTATTTCGTTTCGTTGAGACCTTTCATTAGAGTACCATGAAGGATAAAACTAGTTCCCCCCCCCTCTCCCTTTCTCCCACCTACACGTACTTTGATAAGAGGACAGAAAAAAAGGAAGTAGTTGGTAGAAAACGGTTCCTTTCGTTGAGACCGTTAATTAGAATACAATGAGATATAACATTAACTTTTAACCCCCCCCCCTTCCCCCCACTCCGCAGGCCTCGTCGTACACTGATCTCGAAAAAGAGTCGCACGGGAAAGTTATAGTTTGTACAAACCAATTTATTTCGATGAGACCTTTCATTAGAATACCATGAAGGATAGAACATGTTTAATCCTTAAAAAATGCGCTAAAAATATGCTATTGTTTGCGTTGTGTCCGTCCGACCATAACATTTTGAGAAATAGAGAGGCGGAGTATGTTATGTACTAAGTGAAAAGAGTTATATTTTTAGTACCTATGTAAATTTAGAGCCCCACAAATGAGGCGTCTCTTTGAAATCTGGATATGGTTAATTTTGGTACTGCGGCGCATTATTTGTATTTTTTAGCGCATTTTTTAAGAATACGCTGTCTAAAAGGCCTCCCCCCCTCCACGAATTATTTCCTGAGATACTGTTTTTGAAAGTAAAACGTGCATAACTTTTACATACGACAACCAATTGCTCACAGATTTTGCACACGCATGCTTTTAGTGGTGCGAAGTTAAACTTTAGAAAATGGGGTGAGGGCAGGGCGTGGGGGGGGGGGGGATTAACACATGTTCTACTCTTCATGGTATTCTAATGAAAGGTCTCATCGAAATAAATTGGTTTGTACAAAGTATAAACTTTCCCGTGCGACTCTTTCGAGATCAGTGAGCGACGGGGCCTGAGGGGGGGGGGAGGTTAAAAATTAATTTTATCTCTCATCGTATTCTAATTGAAGGTCACAACGATAGGAACCGATTTCTATCAACTACTGCCCTTCTTTCTGTCCTCTTATCAAAGTACGGGGTGGAGGGGAAGGGGGGAGGAGTGGAATTAGTTATATCCTTCATGGTACTCTAATGAAAGGTTTCAACAAAAGGAATTAATTGCTACCAACCATAGCCCTTCTCCTCGACCTCTTATCGTGATCGGGTATATTCCCTTATACCTCAAAAACGGATTGTTGGAAGAGGGTACTCACAAAAGGCGATTGAGACATCTGCTAGAAATATATCCATTGGTCAAAACAAAAGTTATTTCGTTTAAAAAAAATGCGCTTTATCTGCACAAGAGTTATGCACAATTTATACTTGTTTTCCCCTAGCTTCGTTATGAAAATCCGCTAGTCTTCGGCATCTGCGCAAAACGGTCGAGAGACCAATTGGTTGTCGTATGTAAAAGGTAAGCACGTTTTACTTTCAAAAACAGCATCTCAGGAAATAATTCGAGGGTCTGGCACACCTTCAAGGTATAGGCTACCTACTGCAAAAAAATTCCAGGACTCTAGGACCATCCTAGAAGTAGTTCATAACGGTAGAAGTGGGTCCGGACGGATGGACGGACAAAACGCAAACAATAGCACATTTTTTTTAATTCTTAAAAAGTGCGCTAAAAAGAGCGTGGCGGGATGAAGAAGATGGCGACGGCGGACGGGGTCGATGGAGAGCATCACGCTTTCCCGGCTTTTTGTTTTTGAATGATAAATAAAAGACAAGTCTATACCAGGGAAACCTTCTACGGGACAAAAACCATAGGCCACACAAATACATGAAATAAATCACCTACAACAATAAAATGCATGAGAAAATATACATAAATAAAACATCTCAAATTGTATGATAACAATCAGGTAATGGAATCAAATGCAATTAAAGAAATTCATAAAATAAATCCCACGAGACATCACAAATGCAGTGGAAAACATGATAAATCAATGTAGTACAAAAACACATTGAAGTACATGTACCTACGATCAATTTAAGTAAAACAACTCGTAAAATAATAAATTGCATGTACGTAGGAAACATCAAAATGGCGTGGGCTTTTAGGGCTCTGCTCGTAGTTTTGTTCCCAGAGTTGCCAACGGTAAGTACAGGGTGTGTCAACGTTTCCAGTGTCTGCTTGAGAGACCGTTAGAACCATTACACTACTATAGAGCCGGCCTTTATAAGGCCACACACAAACGTAAACAATAAAAATTCATTCCGATGCGAGCTCTCGTGGTGAGCAGAAGGTTCAACCGCGCTTCCATAGTACGGCCAAAAAACGACGACGGCAAGGGTTTATAGTGCGACAAATCTACGATCTTCGATAGTGCGGGAACCGACGAACGCCACGTTATTATAGTCCTGCACAATGGACGACTCTACGAACGCACATTCAAGCCGCTGTCCAGAAGAAGCTAGTACTAGGTGAATTCCATATCCGTTAACAAGTATCACCAATTCTTAAATCATTTTCGCCATCGCCTCAGAAGAACCTACATCCAAATTTCCAAGTTGTAAATAGTTACCTATGCCCTGCAAATGTCTTATAATTATACGACATTGAACACTATACTGTAATCTAAACCAATCACGTCATATCCCACGACTCACCGGCGCCTTAAATTTTCAAACGAATTTATCAGTCAAAACCGTATTTAAGGGCCACTCGCCGAAGAAACACAGCCGAACAATTTAAGAAACCCGCCATCTTTTTCATGGCCCAATTTCAAAAATCGCGCAACTTCAAATACATTCTACTTCATACGCTAAATTTGAATTACCAAACTAATAAAAAAAATACTCCCCAACGCCCATGTGCCCTTGTTACTATACTGTTACGATATATCAGACCGTGTGCTGTGGAAAGAACCCACCTCGGATCCTGCAAACTCAAATCTGTGCATAGGGACAGTTTCATAGATACCTAGACAAGAAGTGCATGACCTATTTACATTTGTATCTTTGGCTACATGGCCTACTGTGACAGGATCTTTACCATTCCTGGTGGGCTTTTAGACAAGAACACTTAAATATCGCTTGCGGCCGAATTCTGTCGCAGCAGAGTTCCAAAACTGGAAAGTAGTCCCCGTGCTCGCCCCCTGGGACTACTTACCATGTGTAACTACATACTATGATCTAAAATCGTCACAATCGATAAATAAATCCTAATTGGTAAAATAGGAGTTACAATGTTGTCATATCTCAAAATTGGTGCGCCGTAGCAGAAACTTTTTGACGCTGGAAACTGACCAGATTATTCTTTACGTATACACTTTGTGGGGCGGGAGCACCAGAAAGATTTTGAATAAATCCTCAGAGAGAAAGCTTTATTTTCGTTTAATTAGTCCAAAGGTCCTTATTATCGACTTTCTTTTAACTCCTTTTTGATTTAGTGACATGCCCAAACAACACCTGACATTTCGTACAATAAAATTCATCGCCATTTTCAATTTGGATCTGTCCCAAGCTTCTAATGATGCGCTGAAGGTCAGTTTGAAATTCATCTTCGAGATCCTGCGGTATGGTTATACAATCCAACGAAAGAAATATCTCTGTAAAGAGAATTTGTAAATGAGATACCTACCTATTATTTGGATCTTAGTACCTACCTTTGATATCGTTTATGAGGTAATTATATTTCCTTGGTTCTTCGACAATAAAAGATATATCAAACCCAGCCGCCAGCAACATCTTCTCCAAGTCATCCTTTGGATTTTTGGATTGCTGATAAGGGGACATATATGATTTATAATCGACAATGTATGGCTTCCATTTTTCGGTACCGCTAATGGCGGCAAATGTTTCGAAAGCGTTGTACTGCACCACGCACGTAAAGAAAAAGTTTCCACCAGGTTTCAACATGTTGTATATGTTTCTTAGCGCTATCCTGAAATCGGAATCTGGTACATTGGGAGGAGAAACAGATCTCTTACTCTTGTTCGGCTACGAAGTGAAGGCAGTAGAGCGAAATAACATGGTCGAAAGTTTTGTATAACTGTGGATCCGGAAACACGATGTCCATTTGAACGAAATTAACGTGAGGGGATTTCTCGTAGTGCTCCTTCGCGTAGCATATCACTTCGGCCGCCTTGTCGATAGCGATTATCGTACCTGACTTTGGTAAAATGGGCAGAAGAAAATCGCTTGTCACATTTCCAGGGCCACATCCGACGTCTAAAATACGACACCCTTCTTCCCACGTTATCAATGTTCTAATTTTATCGATAAAGTATTTGCCGTCCTTATGGGAAAGTAAGACGTTCTTTATATATCTCTCGGACTTACTCATTTTAAGCTTTTCAGTAGGTAGGTATGTTAAATCTGACAAAAATCAAGTTCATGTGCGTAGAGTGTTATCATCAAACTGAAGTTTTCTTATCAATCCATGACTAAATGTAAAAAAACAGAGATGTAGCGCAATCTATAATTTATTTGTGAAATTTGACCTCAATAATTCGTTAATTGTAGCGAAATATCTAAAATCATTCTTGAACCCCCTCTCTCCAATTCTCCACGTCTCATATCGCCACCGTTCCCTTATTCCTTAATTCTTTTACCAGTGCATTTTCCCTATTGTTTCTTTGATGGGACAACTAGCCGCGGCCGATTCGACGCAGACATTTCGCCGCCGCCAGTTCGCCGCAAACCCATCTCGACGCGAGCCAGCTCGCCCCCAATCCAACTCGCCACGAAAATAACGAAATATCATATTCTGATAGAGGATCCTACAATTTCGACGGTTACGTTAGATAAAGTTCGGTGGCAGATATACAATATATTTATCGGTAAACCGCGTCCAACTTAAAAATTTAATTTATTTATTTAAGAAAATATTTAAATTAAACAATTCATTTTTATTGATTTACATAATATGAGCTATCAAGCACTACACTCTAAATACCATAATTATGTGCAATAGCTCTTAAAAATTCAATATTATTATAGGTATTGTAATTACGCACAATTCGCAAAATTCTGCTGTCTGCGTCCCGGTACTTGCGTAATTTTAGTGGTGGTGCATGGCCGGCAACAAGTTGTTCGTAATACAGATCACGACCTATAAATAATCATTAAAAAAATGGACTACTACTATGCAAATTATCCAAAAATACCTTTTTGTACTTTCCGCAGACTCTCAATCAATTTCCACAGCGTTGGATGCTCCACTCCTAATTCCACTTGAAGACGTCGATGAGCTGCCTCGGCGTGATTGTTTGTCCGATTTTGATCATGTAGCACTCGTTCGTACATGTTCCACATTTGAGGAGGAAACATGCCTGGAGGTCTACCATTTCCGCGACGATTTAAACGCCCAACATAGGTATCCTCAAACCATTCTAAAAGAGGCTGAAGTTCAGGTGGCAGTTCATTAGCCAACATATCAATTGCTTCGTCTAGGTGTTGGTGTGGAACAAACGGTAAAGCGGTAACCATTTTAGCGGCCAATGCAAAATCTGCTTCTATCCGATATCGTTGCATTAATCCAAGATGCGATAATTTTTTGTGCATGTTCTGCACTAGATGGAAAAAGCAACCGCGTATTTCAGCTCTCGGAAAGCAATGTTTCATTGCACTAATAGCGGCATTTTCAAAATCGCACGCAATTGATTCTGGATTAAGTTCCGGTTGCAGTTCTATAACAAGCTCAAACATACGTCTGTATGTAACCTCCTGTTTATTAGGCAAAAGCGCATAGAAAATCGGGTGTACTCCTTGATCTGGATTAAGTTCCGGTTGCAGTTCTATAACAAGCTCAAACATACGTCTGTATGTAACCTCCTGTTTATTAGGCAAAAGCGCATAGAAAATCGGGTGTACTCCTTGATGAGCTGTTGCTAGCACGGTATATATCTGACTAAATAACAAAGGAGCAATCTTAAACGTACCATCCGCGAACCATTCCCTGGAATGGTGAAGAACATCGAGATTTTGTCTTCTTCCAAAGATCAATATTCTATTAAGGCCAGGTCCACTATCAGCAAGTAAAAAATTTTCAAAAACCCTGGTCGAACTTCGTATGCCGAATAAACTTCTGGGATAACTAATTGCTCCAAATTTGTAGGATTTGGGGGAGCCGCACGGATTTCCAATCTTTTCCTTCTGTCTTTTTAAGCGCTTGGGATTGAGGAAGTGCACCTTGAGCTGCTTGAGATGCATCTAAAGTGCATTCGTTCATAACTTGTATTGTGGGTTCAATAGTGTCAGCTACACGACGTTTAATTCTGGTAATGATTTTTTGAACTTCTACCTTTGCAGCGGATGCTTCGTGTGAATGTTGATTGATAGTTTTCAAAACAACTCCATCTTCCCCACTATGCAATCTGGCTTTGCACCTTCCTCGTTCTTGGCATCTCCAAAACTTAACATTTCCATCACTTGACATCCTATCAAAAACGTACACAAAACCTTCACTACAAAACTTTGCTTGAGAACGCTGTGAGAGTATTTCATTTTCCATTGTCGATTAAGCACTGCCTAACTAAAGTTTCGAGTAGAGTGAAACCACACGCGTAAAGATTGTATTGGATTAATAATAAAATGCAGAGTATACTTAATGCCGTTTATTTAAGTTACGCTCAGTGCCAATGCCAACAATAAAGTGATGCATATTTACAAACACACCCTTACGTTTAAACATACGTCGGAATGTGGCAACCCAGATGTTACATAACTCAAGCGGTACTTTTAAGGGATTAAAGTCAGTTCAGGAAATGGGCAGCACCCCATTAACTAACAACTACTTGATTTTCTAAGAATGAATACAAAGAAGGTAGGTAGGATTTTGTATTATATCCAATAGATTGCAAAGTTGTATCAGTTTGCAACTAGTTGGTCAGGTTTAGAACAAATTAAATAATAAACAAAAGACATTTTCCAAATACCGCCCTTGCATTTTGTATAGAGTATAATAATGTGTAGGTAATTAGGATTAAAACTAGCATTCATAACAACAACAAAAGAATTTGTGTATAGACCACTTACCTGCATGTACCTAATTAATTATTCATTTAGATAAAGGAATGCAAATAACATCAAGCTAAGGAGAACAATGATGGACTAGAGAAAGCTTCCTATATAGGTACCTAATTTCTTTCAGCAGTGAGGACAAATAAAACCTTAAACAACAATTGAAATATGTAAATACTTTTTGTTTATTTGGTCAGATAATATCGTCTGCGGAGGGATGATCTGCGGCGAGAAGGTCCGCGGCAAGTCGGTTCCGCGGCCAATTGGGTTCGCGGCCGGATGGCCGCGGCGAATTGGCCGCGGCGAGACGGCGGCGGCGACTTGTACCCGACCCGCATTTGGTACCCTAAATATTTGCATTCCCCCTTTCATTTCCATCCCCTTCCCAAACCTCATCATCTTCGACTTTTCTACATTTAGCTCTATTCTTTTCCTTTCCATGTCTTTCTTGATCCTACCACTATCCCTCGACCTTGGCCCTGTCTTAAAACTTTTTCCGTGTCATTTAAGTGGAGATTAAATAAGGTTGGGCTAAGTGAGCATCCTTGTCTTAATATGTCCAAAACATTCCCTTCTTACCCTCAACCTTGTCTCTCCATAGGGTTCTTCCTTTGTAAATTTTCCCATCTTCCTTTTTCCCTTTCCACTCCGTCAAATGTTTATCATAACCAGAGGGGTGGTACCCTACCACGCGCGTCCCCAGGTGGCGGATAGGAGAACGGCCTGAGCGAATAAGCGTAAGTGACGCATAGGTTAATGCTTATGAAGCAACGACATCTATCCCGCCCGACTGTTATATCGTGGCCAAGGGCTTACACGGTGCCGCGACTTGTGTTCGATGTATCGGGTGACCCAATAAGAATGTTCCTCGGCCATATCTCGAGAACCGATCGTCATATGACTTAGGGGTAAAAAAATTATTGGGTAAAACGGTCGTGAAGAATCGCTGTTTAATACCAAAAGATATTAAACAGAGGAACAAGGAAGCTGCGGCAAATACATCGCTGTCGCAATAGTATAATTAGAACTAGGTTACAATTATTACATTATCATTAATTCATAAGGTAACAATTTATTAAGAGTTGTGAAACGCAAGCCAGCAATCTGGCCGCGAAATACTACCTACAAAGGCATCAAGTTTCAATGGAAAATTAGGTACTATAATTGCATACGGATTCTAAATAACGCGCTAAAAGATAACCTAGGCACATTAAGTGATCTGCATTTTGTTTTGAAAACTGAATCTAAAAACCTACACCAATTATAAGGCTTAATGACAGGAATTTATTGTTAGGTACAAATATCATTAGCTAATTTAGATTAAAGCTAGTGGTGTAACTAGCGGTAAAGGCACAATAACTCAGCGCTGAAATAAATGAGTAGCGATCTTGGAGAAACGGTAGATGCCAATTATAAAAGGAAAAGAAATAAAGCTTCGCCGGACCCATCCCAAAGGAGTAAGAAAACTTCGCGTAGCCCTTCAAGGGAAGAGCAAAGAAAACCTACAGAGAACGAGATGGAAGAAATAAAAGACCTCATTAACTCCATGAGGTGTGAAATAAAGGAGGATATGCAAAATAATAAAGATGAATTAAAGAAGAAACGGAAACATTCTTGAGCACCAAACTGGATGCAACTCCCCACATCAGGCAAGTGAGAAAAATTCCAACAAAAGATGATTTTCCAATACTATGCGTAGAACTAGAAAATTGGGAGGATAAACTGGAAATCATGAAAAAAAAGAAAGTTTTAGGCCAAGCAAAAATCTACATAGAAAACGACCTTACCAAAGAGGAAGGGAGAATACAATCGGAAATCAGGAACAGAGCAAGAGAGGAAAGACAGAAAGGAAATCGTGTAAGGACCAGTTACCAAAGAATGACTATTAACGGTAAGAATTGGAGGTGGGATCTACAACTAGATCGGCTTGTCGAAGAGGACGCTCAGACAAAAAACGGGTAGGATCTCCAGGGAGCAGGAACATAACGACGGACAAGGCAATGGAATCGGCAAACGAATCAAAAGGCACGGACAATTATTACATTCTAAAAATTGGTACTTGGAACGTTAGAAGCATAATGGATAAGGAAAAAGAATTAGAGGAGGAATTTGAGAAAGCAGATTTAGACATTTTAGGAATAACTGAAACTAAGAAGAAAGGAACTGGAGAGATAGTACTAGATAGTGGACATCTCTTCATATACAGCGGAGTGCAACATAGTAACAGAGCTAGGGAAGGAGTGGGTTGCATAATAAAGAAGGACAAAGCAAAACACATATACAAATGGAAGGGCATTACAGCGAGGTTACTACATGTAGAATTGGATATCGGGGAGCAAAGCAAAACATCAATATTGGTAGTATATGGACCAGATGAAAATGAAGCAGTGAAAATAAAAGATGAATTCTGGGAAAAGTTAACAGAAGAAATTGAAGAGATTAAGGGAAGACTACTAATAATTGGTGACTTAAATGGAAGAGTAGGTAAAAGGAACCAAGAATCTGGAGAAACCATTGGTACATATGGCGAAACTACGTTAAATAATAATGGAAGAAGATTGGTTGATTTCTGCCTGCTAAACAATTTAATAATAACAAACACTTTTTATGCACACAAGGATATACACAAATACACGAGGGAAGTAAGGAGCAGAGGGGAGAGATCTATAATAGATTACATTATAATAGACAGATATCACAGGAAGGAAATAATGGACACACGAGTATATAGAGGATCCGAAATATATTCTGATCACTACTTAGTAATGTCAAAAATGAAGGTTCCTGCAGAACAGTACAAAGCGATAAGGGCAATAGGAAACGCTGGGAAAATATGCATACAAAAAGTCAAAACATATAAGCTGAAAGAAGAGGAGTTTGCAAGAGAATATACATCTAGAACGGAAACAGAAATGAGAAAAATTAAAGAAGTGTTAGGAGAAGCATCAATTGAAGAGATATGG
>NW_022170819.1:11625446-11626034 GCF_008802855.1 Photinus pyralis
AATAATGCAATCCGGATCTGGATCGCCGACTTGGTTGTTGCCGTCGGGATCTGAGATCACTCTTGGCCGCCTATATCTCAAACCCCACGTTCACTATACTTTTAACATAAGCATTGCCTCTCTACCTAGATCCTTCACTCAACGGTATTAGTGATTATCGCTGTATACTCATTACTCAGTGACATTCGGAAATCGCCACACCAACGAGTGGGGATTTTTTGCCAAACTTTGCAGAAACATTTAACTACGAAAAGGTATAACAATTGATTAATAACATTTTTCTGAACTACTTTAGAAACAACTAGATTCGTCTCTAAAAAGGATGAAGAGAATGTGATTTTCCTCTCTCGTGAGGAAAGTAAAAAACAATTGCTACGTTAATCTTAATTATGACATTTAAAATTGAAACATACCCGAATCTAGATTGCTATGTGTCAAACTCCATTATTGCATACAATAATTTTTCAATTTAATTATGTGTAAAACTTGAGAAGAAAGTGTTTTTCAGCTCTCGTTCAATTGACATACTCGCTACGCTCACTTGTCAAACTTTGAACTCGAGTTGAAAAACTCCACTTTCTTCTCTAG
>NW_022170819.1:11626134-11627244 GCF_008802855.1 Photinus pyralis
GTACAGAGAAATTAAAATTCATTTTTTTCCAGTACATATAAGTGTTTTCGCTATGCTCTTGTTTTTTTGGCAACATCAAACCACACAAAGTCAATGGCCCTACATCCATGTTAAAAAGAAAAATCCAATACAACTGAATACCGAACTTCGCACAGACATCATTTTTACAACACACCTTAAGGAGTTGATTCTGTCCCACCAGATCAACATAGCTTTGTAAAACAAATTTTTGAATCGGCATTAGTTTTACTTTTATTCGAGGTCCGTATATACAAAATTTCATTTAAATATCTAAACAAATAAAAAATTTGAAATAGCGCATGCGCAAAACAAATTTTTGAATCGGCATTAGTTTTACTTTTATTCGAGGTCCGTATATACAAAATTTCATTTAAATATCTAAACAAATAAAAAATTTGAAATAGCGCATGCGCAAAACAAATTTTTGAATCGGCATTAGTTTTACTTTTATTCGAGGTCCGTATATACAAAATTTCATTTAAATATCTAAACAAATAAAAAATTTGAAATAGCGCATGCGCAAAACAAATTTTTGAATCGGCATTAGTTTTACTTTTATTCGAGGTCCGTATATACAAAATTTCATTTAAATATCTAAACAAATAAAAAATTTGAAATAGCGCATGCGCAAAACAAATTTTTGAATCGGCATTAGTTTTACTTTTATTCGAGGTCCGTATATACAAAATTTCATTTAAATATCTAAACAAATAAAAAATTTGAAATAGCGCATGCGCAAAACAAATTTTTTGATTCGGCATCAGTTTTATTTTTATTTGAGGTGCCTACATACAAAATTTCATTCAAATATCTTAACAAAAAAAATTTCATTTAAATATCTTAACAGATAAAAAAATTGGGATTGCGCAAATACAAAAGTTGGGTTGCGGGATCCGCAATTTTTTTAATCTGCATAGTTACTTGAGGTTTAAGGAATATTTACTAACAGAAAACCGGACATTCATATGTTCTTTGTAACAATAATTATAAAAGAATCCCTTTTTTGGAGGTTTGGGCAGTTTTTGGGCTGTAACTTTTTGGCCCGTTAGTCTATGTAGCCGAAAAACAATAGCGACCTTTCTTATATCT
>NW_022170819.1:11627344-11692499 GCF_008802855.1 Photinus pyralis
ATCAATCTATCTATAAACCGTTTTATGTTAGTTCTTGTAAATACTAATAATTAATTTTATATAAATAAACGTTTAAATAAATCACGTAATTACGTTGCAAACAATTAAAAAGGCAAAGAGGGTTGTGCTCACCTTGGCCTTCTTCAGAAGAATTACCCTTCTCACTTGAATCCTGTTTGTCACCTAATATAAAGTATAAGAGAACAAGAAGTTAGTACATAAAATATTAAGATATAAAACGTTATAGGTACTGACCAGGTTTCTTTTTATCATCTTTTTCTTTCGAGTCACCTTTGTTTCCTATTGTAATGAAAAAATTTATTTAGATATTTGCAATAAAGCTTTCGTTTACTTATTTACTGACTTTTAGACAGTGTTGTAAGTGTTGTTCCAGGTTGATATTTGAGCTGTTATAAATTATTCTGTTAATTGACCGTCTTAGATTTAAGTTTATCGTCGATAGTGGTAGTCTCTTGTAAATATTAATAATAATTTTGAAGATATTTCAGTTTCAATACAAACACACTTACAGTAAAAGGGCAAAGGGGATTGTGCTCACCTTTGTCTTCTTCAGAAGAATTACCCTTCTCACTTGAATCCCGTTTATCGCCTATGTAAAAAAAACAGAAATTAGTACATGAACTACCAAATAAAACATTATACTAACCATCAGGTTTCTTTTGATCATCCTTCTCTTTCGAATCACCTTTGCCTCCTATTGTAATAACAAAAATTGTGTAGATATGGTATAGATATAAAAGAATCATTTACTTCTACTGACTTTATGATATAGTGGACAGAGTGTTGTAAGCGTGTAAGTGTAAGTTTGAAAGCCAAAACGAGTTCGTGTCATCGAAGGATACGAAATAACCATTAAGTATAGCCACGGTATCGTATGTCATATTTTAGTGCCAAAGTTTAAAGTGCTCTTTAAATTTGTTACGAGTGCCCATTTTAAGTAAATTAACAGTAGGTGGCTGGTTTGTGTAGAAAGAGAACTTCACGCCGACTTTATATTCTACTGAAAATACAGTGCGAATAAGTTACTTTCTTAACACGTCCGTGAATTCTTTCAGGTTATTGCACAATCGGATTACAGTGCTCGTATCCAAATAAATTGTTACCACGAAAGCGTTAGGGTCCAAGGTGCAAAACATTTCGTTGCGCTATATTTGGAGTGGTCAGTTACGTTAAAAAACACTTTATTAATCAAAATTGTGCAGCTAATACAAGGTGTCAATAAAATTATAAATAAAACGGCAACTGATAAAAATGTTAAAGACAACTAATTCGTGCTTTTGTTGGCAATCAAAGTCAGTTATAATTAAAATTGTATTGTAAAAAAGGCGTTCCACCATCCAATTTTCCAAATTAGTGCTACTCGTCCAATGGAGAAGATCAACTGTCAATGGGAGAATATTCCAACTCATCGATAAATGTAAGTAATTTGAACTTTCTGGATTGTGTAAAAGCACGAGTCGATTTGTTTGGCTTTTGGATAAGAAATCGTCACTTGAAATCATTTTAACATTCCTAATGGACCGTTTTACATTTAGTTTATCGTCGACAGTGCAGGTAGTCTCTTGTAAATATTAATAATCAATTTTATATAAATAAACATTTAAAGAAATCACGTATTCAATTTACGTTGCAATACAAACACACGTACAAGATGGCAAAAAGGGTTGTGCTCACCTTTGTTTTCTTCAGAAGAATTACCCTTCTCACTTGAATCCCGTTTATCGCCTATGTTAAGAAAAAAACAGAAATTAGTACGTGAACCATCAAATAAAACATTATACTAACCTGGTTTCTTTTTATCATCCTTTTCTTTTAAACCGCCTTTGCCTCCTGTTGTAATAACAAAAATTATGTAGATATGGTATAGATATAAAAAATCATTTACTTCTTACTGACTTTATGATATAGTGGACAGAGTGTTGTAAGTGCATTTAGTAGTACAATGTAACATGTGGTTGCTTTAGGTTTTGAAGATTTAAATTCTACAAGTTTCCGGGATAGAAAATGTTATATAGGTACCGCTTCATATGGAAAGGGCACAGAACTTATATTCCAGAAAACAAAACACGTTAAGATAAGAAACGAATGTTCAAGCTGATAAGAGTCAAAACGCTACAATGTGGCCGGTTTTAAAATCCGTCACTACGGAGCATGAGAGGCATAGCTACTCTCCGCTATACTATACCCATGCAGAAAAAACTCATCCGAAGTCGGGATCTCTGGGGCAACAAATGTGGTCAGAAAGCGAAATTTTTCACAAAGTAGTCCACGTGAATCTCCGTAACTCAAGTGCTACATTTTTTACATAGCGTAACGTTTCTATTAATTTGAAAGCCAAAACGAGTTCGTGTCATCGAAGGATACGAAAGAATCATTCGCCGCAGTATCGTATGTTATATTTTAGTGCCAAAGTTGAAAGTAATTACTGAATTACTAGAGAAACTGTGCCACCATTTTGAAGAGTTTATTGACGTGAGTGTCTTCTAAATTTATTACACAAGTAGCCATTATAAGTAAATTAACAATAAGTAGCTTGGTTTGTGTGGAAAGAAAACTTTATTGCGCAGCGAAAACCAATGGACGGCGGATTTGTTCTACTGAAAATAATGTGTGAATAATTTGGGGTCATTGCATAATCGAATTAAAGGGTTCACATCTAAATATATTGTTACCACGAAAGGGTTAGGGTCCAAGGTGCAAAACATTTCGTTGTGCTATATTTGGAGTGGCAAGTTACCTTAAAAAACGGTTTATTAATTAAAGTTGTGCACCTAATTTGTTTATCCAAGGTGTTAATAAAATTATACATATAACGGCAACTGATAAAAAGGTTAAAGACAATTAATTCGTGCTTTTGTTGGCTATCAAAGTCAATTATAAGGGTAATTTTGGACGTTTCTGTACTACGGAATATTGGTAATCATTCCAGTCAATAAACCAAATTGGAACTAATAAATTGGAACCAGACGCGCGGTTGTGCCTGTTTCAAATTCGTTAATCATTTTGTTAGATTCACTTTCAACGAGTAACCAAATATTTTTTACTAGCCGATACAAAAGGTCCGAATGTGTTGTAAAAAAGGCGTTCAACCATCCAATTTTCCAAATTGCTGCTACCTTTCCAAAGGAGAAAATCAACTGTCAATGGGAGAATATTCCAACTCATCGATAAATGTAGTAAATTGAATTTTTTGTATTGTCTAAGAACAGGAGTTGATTTTTTTGGGCTTTTGTATAAGAAATCGACACTTGAAGTCATTTTAACGTTCCTAATGGACCTTTTTAGATTTAGTTTATCGTCGATAGTACAGGTAGTCTCTTGTAAATATTGATGATCAATTTTATATAAATAAACATTTAAAGCAATCACGTATTCAATTGACGTTGCAATACAAATACACTAGCAATAAAAGGGCAAAAGGGATTGTGCTCACCTTTGTCTTCTTCAGAAGAATTACCCTTTTCACTTGAATCCCGTTTATCGCCTAATGTAAAAAAATTGAAATTAATACATTAACTACCTATCAATTAATACATTATACAAACCAGGTTTCTTTTTATCATCCTTTTCTTTCGAATCAGCTTTGCTTCCTGTAATAACAAAAACTGTGTAGATATGGTATAGATATAAAAAAATCATTTACTTCTACTGACTTTATGATATAGTGGACAGAGTGTTGTAAGTGTATTTAGTAGTAGAATTGTAACACGTGGTCGTTTTCGGGTTTGTAGATTTAAATTCCACAAGTTTGTCGGTATAAAAAATTTTGTACAGGTACCGCTTCATATGGAAGAACTATTCGAGAAAATAAAGCACGTTAACATAAGAAATGAGTGGTCAAGCAGATAAGAGTCAAAACATTATGGAGCATGAGAAAGGTTGGTACTCATCTAGAAAAATCGCAGTCAAAGTTGGGTTCTTTGGGGGGTCGTTCGTTTTCAGATCGACGAATGGACTATGACAAATGCGGTGAGAGAGCGGCATTCTTCACCAAGCAGTCGAGGTGAATCTATGTAATTCATTACATAGCGTAACGTTTGTTAATTTGAAAGCCACAACAAAAAGAATCATTATAGCCACGGTATCGTTATATTTTAGTGCCAAAGTGTTTTCAAAAATTTGCTACGAGTTCCCAATTTAAGTAAATTAACAGTAGGTGGCTAGTTGGTATAGAAAAGAACTTCATTGCGCAGCGAAAACCAATAAACGTCGGATTTATATTCTACTGAAAATACAGTGCGAATAAGTTACTTTCTTAACACGTACGTGAATAATTTCGGGTCATTGCACAATCGGATTAAAGTGCTCGCATCTCAATAAATTGTATTACCACGCAAGCGTTGGGGTCCGAGGTACAAAACATTTCGCTGTGCTATTTTTTGGAGTGGCAAGATACATTAAAAAGAGTTGTGCAGCTAATTGGTTTATACAAGGGGTTAATAACATTATAAATAAATCGACAACTGATAAAAAGGTTAAAGACAATTAATTCGTGCTTTTGTTGGTTGTCAAAGTCAGTTATAAGAAATCGGCACTTACAGTCATTTTAACGTTCATAATAGTCCAGGAGGCAGCGATATTTTTTGTGCACTCATTTCTACAAAGCTGATATTCTGCCATTTTATTGTTTTGATAGTGCAAGTAAACAAAACTGTAATCTACCGCATCGGCGGTGTTGCCTAAATTTGCAACAATGTTCTGAACATGTTAATAAATAATATGTACATGCCTCATTTCTACAAGAATGAAAGTTTGTACAGAAAGATTTTTTTTCTTTATCTAATGATATACGAATTAGTTCATTTTCAGTTGTATTTCTCATTATTAACGATCTTCGAGATTGTATATAATTTTGAATTGCTGTCTGTTCGTCTGTCCGTGTGCACTATAAATCATAACTGAATAACTTTGTATAGAAACGTTCGATCGCTTTGAAAATTGAAACAGCTGTTCTTAAGGATATAAGAAAGGTTGCTATTGTTTTTCAGCTACGTAGACTAACGGGGCAAAAAATTACAGTCCAAATACTGCTCAAACCTCCAGAAAAGGGCTTCTTTATAATTCTTGTTACAAAGAACATGTGAATGCACGGTTTTCTGTGTTAGTAAATGTCTCTTAAGCCCCAGGTAACTATGCAGATGAATATAAAAAAATGAGCATGCGCAACCCAACCCAATTTGCGCAATCTCAATTTTCTTTATTTGTTAAGATATTTAATTGAAATTTAATATGTAGGCACCTCGAGTTAAAGTAAAACTAACGCCGAATCAAAAAATGGTTTTGCGCATGCGCAATCTTGTTTTTTTGTTAAGATTTTTAAGCGAAATTTTGTATCTAGGCACCTCGAATAAAAGTAAAACTAACTCCGTTTCAAACAATTTGTTTTACAAGCTATTCCGATCTGGTGGAACAGAATCAACCCCTTAAGGCGCGTTGTAACAATGATGGATGCGTGAAGATCTTGAAGATCGTTCGGTATTCAGTTGTATCGGATTTTTTTATCAAAAATTCGTTATTCGTTATTCAATTCGAAATGAATATCAGTTTATGACAACTGTCAATAATTGTTTTTGTAAAATTTATTCACTGAGGAAATAGTATATTGAAAGACAAGTGTTACAATGCGACCTATTGTAATACGACTATTTTGTGGCACGAGTGGCGTAGCGAAGCGGAGCCACGAGTGTCCACAAGATAGGAGTATTATAATAAAGCATTGTAACACGTGTTTTTCATACTATTTTTTCTATTTCCGGGCTTTAATTTAATTAAAAAGTAATTATGAAAAACTACAGGAAACTTTAGAATTAATATGTCTTAAGTTGGCAACACCATTTACGTTGACAAATTTTAAGTTGGCAGCGTAGATAAACACAACACTGACATTTGGAAACTTTAAATTCCGTGAATGTGTAATTTTTTATTCGTAGATAAATTTATTTATGGTGGATGTGTAAACTGCTGATTTGGAATGTATTAAGTTCTTCGTGTACCAAAAATCAAGGAAAACACATAAATTTTACGTAATTTGATTTCACATCTAATGATTTGACGTTGACGTCTTGGCGAACTGCCAACTTAGAGATGAAAAGTTACCAAAAACAATGTTACAATGGAACTCATTGAAACACTGTTTTTGCCGAAAACAGTTGCACAAAATTCTCATATATAATACCATAAGTAGTCGAAGTATTGTCGAATATTTTTGAGGTGCTGTCACGAATGCTAGTTACTCGCGAGTGGTATTAAAAAGCGTAACTAGCATGAGTGGAGCAGCAGCTCAAAAATAATCTACAAATACTTCGACTACGTATGGTATTCGGAGGACTATTCAATGAATCAAAAGAAAAATTAAGCATAATAAATTACCCACGCGAATGTATTTCCATGACAACAATAAACGTCAAAATAAATTATGGAAGTTGCTTTTCATTTTGCTATTGATTCTATTCGAACTTTTGTGCTCCAAGCTAATTCGTTATGAGTGATTAAATTAAAAGATGTGGTGATAAGACGGTTGTCGAAATTGATTAACAAACTAAGAAGAATGTTCCCGTTAATACGACAAAATTTCGCGTCATTTCACTGGTGGAAGTTTGACAAATGTCATTGAATAATCGCATTGAATTGTCGCTGAAATACCACACGTGAAATTATCGCTGAAATACCACACGTGCAATTATCACTATAATTCGTTCCCATTGGCGCAGCAATTTGAAATCGAGACGTTTCACTGGTTGAAATGTGACAAATGTTAGATGAATTGAATAGTCATTGTAACACCGAAATAGAAAAAAGTATTTATAATAAACGACGGCGGAAATAACTGTACGCGATATTTGTTTTCCATCCATTTTAGTGAGCGTCCGACTCCGTCTGTGTCAATTCTTTAGAAAATGTTCATGGCTTAACATGATTTTGGTATTTGGAGATATTGCCGAATTTTGGATAAAATAATGAAAACTAAAAACATTAGTTATTTTAAATTTCCTATCAAAAACAAACCTCGAATGGCAACATATGGAAAATAAATGGTGGACATTCTGTTATTGGCGGGCTAGACGATGAAGAATTAAAATATAAAATCGTTTGTGAAAATCACTTTAATTCATGGGATATTTACAAAAACGGCAATCGAAAGTTATTGAGAATCAATTAAATTCCTTTGCCTTACTCAAAACAAGGTAACCATGTTATTTTTTGTCGTTAAAATGACTGATACATTTTTTCAAGATTTAAATTACAAAGAAGATGGCCCTTCTACCTCATACTGCAATCAAACGTTCAAAGAAACGAGAAGTACCTATTCCACCCAATTCAAACATGTTTGCGAAAACTCCATATTCAACCACAAATTCTACTTTATGTACAGAAATTTTGAAAATACCATCACCACAAAAATTACGTAGAAATAATAGGTATTACATTGTTGAAAAGTTGAAAACTTTGAGCAAAAACCTAAATACGAAAAACGTTCAAATTCATAGACTGAAATCTATAGCATCTCGCTTCTCAACAGGTTAGTCAATTATAGGCTATCATCACAAAAACGTTGATTTTGTGGTCGCTTTTGCGGCCATAAAGTTTCACTTTATTGTACGCTTCTGTCAAACTTTACTTTATTGTACACATCTGTCAAACTGTACCTAGGTACTTATTTGAAACTGATGTGTGAGAAACAGTAATCTGTTTGATACAAAGCGTCTATCTGGTCTAGCCCCATTAAGGATTGGGTCATCTACGTGCGTTTTTTTCATTTTCGGACTTGTAGGAATGTTTCACATTATTTTGCATAATCACAATGTTCACATTTAAAATTATAGTTTGACGTTTCAATCTTTGCTGCTTGCAGAACTTTTTGAAGTGTAGAACCAAAACATGAGGAAGATGTTATTGCTTACATTATTATACGAAGAATCACCAGCAATTAACCGAGAACACAAGTAGCTACCTATACCTACCATCAAAGTAGGTAATCAGGTTTCCAATAATTGTACAACATGTTAACTATAAGGTCTTGGAAGCTACAGTTACGAAGGACCTATTGCATTTGACATTATTAAAATCTTGTGCAACGGAGGAAGTTGCGATTGTACTTTTACTCTCAAACGCCTGCTCTTATATCATACGTATATGACTTAGGGTCGCAACGCTTACAGCTTCCAAAATTTCATTTGGGGTATCTGAACTGTCGCTATCACCCATTTTGATACGCACACACGCAAAGATGCTAATTATAATTACATACGACAGGAAATGCTTTGTTTTTTTAATTGTCTAAGATAACTATGATTTTCAGAAAAAATATGTTTATGAGCAAATTTTTGAATTCTTTTTTGATGATCGCCAAAAGTGATTTGTTAGGCCTCATCTGAATGAAACAGCAGCTTCGGCCAAAAAAGATCACTTTTACGGCCTTGGTCCACAATAGTTATTTGTGTACCAAGGCCGTAAAAGTGATCTTTTTTGGCCGAAGCTGCTGTTTGTGGCCGAGGCGGTAGCCGAGGCCGCAATTCAGATGAGGGCTAACAAATCACTTTTGGCCAAGGTGCACACAACATTTTTTAGGCGATCATCAAAAAAGAATTCAAAAATTTGCTCATAAACATATTTTTTCTGAAAATCATATAGTTATCTTAGACAATTAAAAACAAAGCAATTTCTGTCATATGTAATAAATTATAATTAGCATCTTTGCGTGTGTTTTGTGCGTATCAAAATGGGTGATAGCGACAGTTCAGGATGAAATTTTGGAAGCTGCAAGCTTGCGAACCTAAGCCATATATGATATAAGAGCTGGCGTTTGAGAGTAAAAGTACAATCGCAACTTCCTCCATTGCACAAGATTTTAATAATGTCAAATGCAATAGGTCCTTCGTAACTGTGGCTTCCAAGACCTTATAGTTAACATGCTGTACAATTACTAGAAACCTGATTACCTACTTTGATGGCAGGTATAGGTAGCTACTTGTGTTCTCGTTTAATTGCTGGTGATTCTTCGCATAATAATGTAAGCAATAACATCTTCCTCATGTTTTGGTTCTACACTTCAAAAAGGTCTGCAAGCAGCAAAGATTGAAACGTCAAACTATAATTTTAAATGTGAACGTTGTGATTATGCAAAATAGTGTGAAACATTCCTACAAGTCCGAAAATGAAAAAAACGCACGTGGATGGCCCAATCCTTGATGGGGCTAGACCAGATAGACGCTTTGTATTAAACAGATTACTGTTTCTCACACATCAGTTTCAAATAAGTAGGTACAGTTTGACAGATGTGTACAATAAAGTAAAGTTTGACAGAAGCGTACAATAAAGTTAAACTTTATGGCCGCAAAAGCGTCCACAAAATCAACGTTTTTGTGATGATAGCCTAAAAATAACTATTTTGCATAGTTATCAAATTACCGGGCTTTTTTTGTCAAAAAATCGTATATATACTCTGTAACTGGAACGCAATGATTTTAGGCAACCAGCATAACGTAGGTATTCTCATCCTTGTCTGGCACATTGTTTTGTATTGCATATGCAGGACCGATCACACGTATTTGGTTAAAAATACAGATAAGTACATAAACTGGGAGGTTGGGTTGAGGCCTTAGATTAGAAAGATAAAGATAAATGCTTGCCGATGCTTTTATAAGAGCCAATATCTATTTGTTAATGGAATATCTTAAAATATATACTTAATAATGTGGTAAACTGCGCCATTTCTCACTCACCTACTTGATTCTTGTAGTTACAAAAGTATAATGTTAACTAATGTCATTCATGGTGGCTCGACGCATTCCATTTGCTTATTAACGTAAAATAAAGTTATAAACATTGGTTGTGTTCATTTGTAACGTACCCTTTACATAATATATTAGCAAGGAGGTACCTAATATACTCGCTAATATATTACAATTGGCGTCGAGGTAAAAGTAAATCTAAAAAAGCACTTTTTTTCAGAATAAAATGAGTTTAAAGAATCATTAAGAGCAAAAATTCAATTTACTCGTAGTGGTCACCGCATTGCCATTAGATGGAAACGAATTAACACGAATGTCTTATACTGGTCTTATGGAACGTTTGTTTCTCGTACGCGACTGGAATTTGTCTAACAGCCCGATGGATCCTTTGTTTTCGGAACTACCTATACCTTGACACATCCAACGTAACTACCAAATACACAAGTTGTAGTGTTGGTGGTGCCATCGACAGCATAGAAGAATTCAGGACAAATACCCATTGGAACATCCACAGTTAGCGGCTTGAGTAGTGCAAATTTCGTTTATGAGTAGCGAAAGGTTTCTGGCGCATCTAACCACGGTAATTGGATCAGACGGTTAATTGCGCTACTTATATAACCGAGTTTTGTTCCAAAATGAAACGTACGCCGCGTTATATGAGGTCAGAAGGTCTCCCATATTTTCCGGAACTCATCTTTATAACTTGGCCCCAGAAAAACTCAAGACCTGCAAATCCTTCGGAATATTTCGTAGGGACATACAAAAGTTTTCCATAGTAACTGCTTCTACACCTAAAGCATATGTGGATGGATATGGATGTAGAAAATGCAAACCGTGATATTTTCTACTATAACTTTTGTGATATACCTGTGTGATATGTGTATGCTTTTATATTTTATCTTTACACTTTGACGCCTCCTAATGTACGGTCATTGTAGGTCGAAGGAATCGCTAATAAATAAAAAAATCAATCCTTAAAGGTATTTTTCGCCCCATTAGTGAGCAGTATCAATAATAATGTTAAGTGAAAAATTAAATAATAAAGAACTTCATATTCAAATTAGTACCTAAGTCAAAACGGCTTTATAGGTTTTGGCGGCGTTAACGCTTTTCTTCATATGATGCTCTCTAGCGAGTGGAATGCCCTATTGAATTAGTATTAAAGAGTGGGAAAGAAGAATTATCATTCATAAGGACAGTATAAATGAGTGTGAGGTACATTAGTAAAGAAATCTGAGCGGTGCAAATGCCGTCATGCCCAAAAATATTAAATGCGCGCGTCGAGGTTGAAAAATGTTATCAAAACGTACACATGAAATTGAATATTTTAATTTTTATTATAAAAATGATTGCACGTATATGCAACATAATTCATGACCATTCTTGCAAATCTCTTAATAACTTATTTTAGACAAAAATAAGCAAAATGTAAGACGTTGTATAAACCATCCCATAAGCCCACATGAGTGGAACAAGGTAAGGGATACCTACCTCTACCCATCTCTCTCTCACAAAAATTCGCCACGGCCCCTGGCAACGGCTGATTACGGGCGATGCCGTTTCAGTTACAGAGTATATAGTTCAATGTATATCGTATATCTGTGACATTACTCAATCAGAACGTTAATATTTTACCAAATATGCTTGATATGGTATCTATTATTAGACAAAAATACGATAAATATCACCGATAAATTACTTTTTAATGAGTTAGTATCTCATATCTCGTATACAAAGGTTCAACAGGGCAGCATATTATTCGGAGAAAATAAATACACAATCAATTACTTAGTGTCTAAATCTCGGTCTATATAATGACTGGAATTTATCTACTTTTCTTTGCGAATATTCTATTGGTGAATGCAGGGATAAATCCAAAAACGAGTAAGAAATCGGGTGAAGATCACCTAGGTATCTTATATGTCTGAATTTCAGGAGTGTACTTTAAGCAATGTATGGAAGAAGATGCGGTAGAAAATAACAACGCATGCTTACTATTGAATGCACAAAGAGTTGTCGCTCTTATACCAAGTGGTGAGTATAACAGGTAACAGTTATCTCCCAATATTGCTACTTAACTTACCCCATTAGACAAACCCATTGAAATAAAACAGTGGACGATTAAAGGAACCAAACTGCTAAGCTATGACCAGCATTACCAGAATATCAAGTTGTACAATCATCATCAAGCGAAAATTCTCAAGGCAGGGTAAGTAATGAATCATCACCATCTGCTCTGCAAATCTAAAGTTCTGGTTATAGATTAGAAGCAAATGAAATCTTGGAAACATGGAAGCTTGTACTAGAGTTTCATGTTCCGGAAGTTCTGTTTGTTAGCGACTATGAGTTTGAACCTGGTAGTAAATTACTTAATGTCGATATTGCCAGTAAAGGAAAAGTAACATATCACCACAGTAAGACATTTGTTATTTATCTTTTTATCTGAGACTGAAGGCCTCTTTATTGGGGTCGTCTTTTAGCCAAGCCAAGCTTGTATAGGTTATCTCTCTTTCATACCGGCAAGTTGGGAGTGACAGAAAATTAATGTAGTAAGCTATGTCGGATGACGTTTGGCGATTGTCACGTTAGTCATAAATCTAACTCCAAAATCAATTAAGTTTGACAGTTCAATGTCGCAACTCTCAATTAAACGTCGGAATAATCCTTTTTGTTATAAATATAGGGAGAGTAAGCCGACGTCGGACATTTAAACTGAATGCGCACCAACCAACAAGTCAAATATCAAAATTAGTCAAAATTATATATACCTATCACAGCTGATTCGTCCGCTTCTGTCGTCCGCTTCTGTCGTCCGCCATTTTGGAGCTTACTGACAATTACCTAACGCTAGCAAAACGTTGATTTTTGACGGTTATTAATGCACTGTACCCCTTAACCAGTTTTTTTGTGCACATTTTTAAGCTACTGTCAGTGGGATACAAAATGGCAGACGAGTTTGTTACCTTATAATCAAGTACTGTAAACTCGAACGACATTGACCAAACGTCCTTGGTGTTTGATATTTAAACGTTTTTAGATATAAAAAATATTTTAGGAGCATCCGGTCTCAGATAAAACTAAACAATTATTTACCCCATACCTAAATATGTTTGCCCGTTTTTTAGAGGATTACAACGGTACACTGACGCTTTCCGGTGGAGTTACTTTTGATCCCGATGCTAATTTTACCGCAACGGACAGTAAAGTTTCATTAACTATGGGTGGAATGTCGGCCCGCTTTGAAACTGGAGACTCGAAATTAGATGAGAGAATTAACACGGTTTATAATGCCAATTGGCCCGCTATCTTTGAGGATGCGACTGGTGAATATACGAAAGTGTATGCACATGTTTACAAAAATATAGCAAACGACCTCATTTTTGACAAGGAACCTTACTAGCCTAAGCACTTAAATCTGTTACTTTTGTTACTGTGAGGTAGTTACTTCGTTACTCGAAATACTTATGGAAACCATAGTATAGATATATAGTAAATACACCTGTAGTTACGTACCAATATTCTTTGTTTATATATCTACCTTACTACCTACCTACAGCTCTCCCATGAAAAATACCTACCTACTATAATCACTAAAATGAGTAAGTTCGCATATCGGATTAGCACGCGCTTATATTATACCTAACACATCTTTGCCGTTCTAACATATGGCATTAAGGTTAGAGAGCAAGGGCGTAACTAGTTTTTCATTATACCTCTCCGAAAGTGCTGTCCTTTTATGTATGCCACGCGCACCGAAGGTAGGGTATTCCCGTGCGGGCGCACGGGAAAACTTTTTTCCGGTGCGCTACGAATAATCAAGTCTGCCATAACTAGCCCCATCTACGAGTCCTATGCGTTTCCATGCATACCGCAACTTAACTTTGACATACGTAATTGTCAACCGATTCTTATTTATACCATTGTGTTAAAATGGATTTTGAAGAAGTCGAAATTCCCGCTAATATACTAAGAGAAGCTGCAGAAGCCAGTTCCCAATTATTACCAGCAAAATCAAAGGAAAGATACGAAAAGGAATATGAAGAATTTCGTAAGTGGTGCGTGGAAGAAAACGTGATAAAAGTTGTGGATGATGTTTTGCTGGTATATTTATCGAAAAAGGGAAAATCTATGAAACCAAGTACGTTATGGAGTAGGTTTTCAATGATCAAGAGTTGTCTTGCAATAAAAGAAAATGTGGACGCTAGCAAATTCTGTAAAACCATCGCCTTTTTGAAACGTCAGACCGTCGGCTACATTCCAAAAAAATCAAAAGTTCTAACAAGGGAGCAAGTTACTCAATTTTTGAATGAAGCTGCAGATGTAAAATGGTTACTTACTAAGGTTATTCTAGTGTTCGGAATTTTCGGAGCTTGCAGACGAGACGATTTAATTCGCTTGACTATTGACGATGTTGAAGATAATGGGCGTTTTTTAGTGGTTTTCCTTCGGGACGGAAAAACTCATAGGTCTAGAAGCTTCACCATAACTGAAGAAGGGTGTTCATTCCAGCCCTGTAAACTAGTTCGAAAATATGTGGCATTACGTCCTAAAGATATTGCAAGCCAGAAGTTTTTTATTGCGTATCGTAATGGTAAATGTTATAAGCAGAACGTTGGGTGCCATACTATTAGTGGAACTACACGGCAAATTGCAGAATATTTGAATTTAAAAAATCCCACTGAATATACGGGACACGGCTTAAGACGATCTTCAGCGTCGATGTTAGTAGAAGGTGGAGCTGATTTGTTAACTCTTAAGCGACATGGAGGTTGGCGTTCATCAGCAGTAGCCGAAGGGTACATAGATGAGTCATTAAACAGAAAAATTGATATATCCTCTAGATTGTTTAATCGTCCTAACGAATGCAGTACATCGAGAGATTCGGACGTTCGAACTATATCGGAAATTGTGGAGATCGGAACCACGAGCCGTATTCCCCAAGAAAGTTCTCAGGCGTACATTACATCAGCAATGCCAATTCTTTCAGCGACCGAAAACAACTTTTCAATTGGGCAAAAAGACAAAACACAAGGACTAAACATATCTAATAACCAAAATTGTACCATAAACGTTCATTTCTATGGCAATGCCTAATAGTTAACCTTTTTCTTCATTTTATATTCGATTTTGTTTAGTTAATTTGTTCTTTGCTGTTGCTGTTCATCTAATAAAACCCTTAAATTTTGTTTCGTTTTGTTTCGCAAATAATGTATGTGTGTCATCATAAGACAAGCAACAAAATTTCTTGTCAAATTGGATTTCGGCTTCAATGTAAATAATTATTTTCAGAGAAGTATAATGAAAAATATCGTTCATTACACGTCCAGAAAGGCTTTTCCCGTGTTTGCATGACTTGAACGTCATGCGCCCACGGGAAAAGCTTCCTTTCTGGACTGGTAATGAAATATACTATTACGAACCGCGGGCGGTGAACTAAGAATGATGCTCTACGTTATAGGCGTTTTAAATCAAATGGAGGTTGCTGCGCCAAAAAGAGATAACAACAGGTAAGGCATATTTGTAAAGGAATTGACAACAAGCATCAAGTCAGCGACGGAAACGCTTAGAGTAGGTACATACATCAAACCGATAGTGAGGAGATATTGTCAGGACATTAAGTCAACTCGAGAAACAGCTCCACAGGGATCTGTCAAAGTAAACGATGCATATACAGTGAATTTTTTTTAAATGGGAACATAGGAATTTGTATGCAATGTAATTTCCCTATGTTCGATTTAAAAAAAACACATCAATCTATTGAGTAGTTCAAATGAGTAGTAGATACAATTGACAGCTGTCACATTTTTAAAAATACCGCCGTCCAATTTAATTACGAAATCGGTTAGGTTATTGCTTAGAATGTCAAGGAGGACACTTCGAACATTTATTGTAATTGTTTTCGTTATTTATTTTCTTATTTTCTTCATTTATGTATTGAATAGATCAAATTAGTAGAATACCAGGTGCACATGACCTACAAATAATTGAAGGTTGGTTCACAATGAATTGTGATGTCAGCGCGTGCCATGTGAAGTCAAGTTATCGTAAGTTTAAGAAAAATTTATCCTAAAGTTGCTATGGCCTCACATGGCTTATTTAAAAAAATCTTACCGAGTGCTCTTGATCATAAAGACTGTGAGTTGTTGTTCATAGTCACACAAGTTACGCGTTTTGGGAATGTGAACCGCGCACACCTCATAGATTGATGTGTTTTTTTTTTAATCGAACATAGGAAAATTACATTGCATGTAAACTCCTATGTTCGCATTTAAAAAAAACTCACTGTATATCTACTGAAGGATGGAAAACGAGAGGTACATTTATCCCCCCCCCCTCCTCCTCCCCCAAAGAAGGTATTCCGAATCTGTTGAACGCACCACAACGACTGATTGACAGATCGTGGAGAGGAAGTTTTCGTTTTCCACCCTCTCCGCCTATATAAACACGCATAAATACCAAGCGACCAACTCCTTTGGAATAGTATTCCATCAGTTGGTAAACAAAATTTAAAAACTAGCTACGCCTCCATTGAACAGTTCAAGTAAGAGGGAGAGGAAGTTGTCCTTACCTTTGGTTTCTTCAGAAGAATTATCCTTCTCACTTGAATCCCGTTTGTCGCCTAATGTAAACAAAGAACAAAAAATTAGTACACAAAATACCAAATAAAACATTATACTGACCCGGTTTCTTTTTATCATCCTTTTCTTTCGAATTATCTTTGTCTGCTATTGTAACAAAAACAAATTAGATACCGGAAATGAAAATAGTACATTATATATCAAGGTAGAGAAGTCCAGTATTATTGCCTGAGCACCAAGATTACATCTCGAGGCGCTTGCGCCGAGGGGTGTAAGGTGCGAAGGCAATAATAGACTTCTCTACCGTGGTATATATACTTTTTTTTTCACTACTAGCACTTGAAGTCCTCTAAATTAACATATTATATTGATAAGAAAGTGAACGGTTGGACAGAATTTTTTGTTTATTAATTTAACATGTCAATCAAGTACGTAGAAGTACAAGTCAAACAGGCCGTATTTTGTTCTGTCATTGAGATATTTTCAAAGAGTAATTTCGTTCGAATTTTTTCAAAATGTGATAATTTTAGGTATGTAATTTCTCTGGAAATGGCGGATGGTGGCAATTATTCACTTTAGAGAACTTGTCCAAACGTTTATTGAGCGAAATTTCGGGTTGTGTTTTCTAAAAGTGACAGCGTGACAGTTCTCATTATTGACTACTAGTTAATAATGTCCACATTATTAACCACTTTGAACAAATGCCGAGAAAGCCTACTTTACAAGTGGAAAAAAGGTTAATAATCATGTCATCAGACGCTAGTAGTGAAAAAAATAATTTACTTTAATGACGGGTAGAGGAGCACCCATAGTACGTCTCACCCTAACTGTACGGTACAGGGAACATAGAGCAATGCAATCCCTAACCAAACCTGAAGAAAATTAGTAAGAAATATACAGTTCTTATAACAATATTCCGTAAACTAGTTTAATAAACTCCTCTTCAAAACAACGCTATCTATCAGTTATCATTGTTCGAGGCTTGTACTGATCACGGCCCGCGTTCGCTAATGTTAGCAGCGCAGGGACGGAGTTGGGGCATAGAACGGCGGTACGTCGCACAGCTTAATTTACCCATAACGCAAAAGAACCATGGCGACTTCTGAGTTCTGACTACAGGGGAAACCAACAAATTAACCAACCATATCCAAAATCGTATTCATCTGTACTAAGTCAAACCTCTTCCACAATTTTCCCCACCAAGGAACAGGCTATTCTAATTGATTCAATTGAAGAACTCAAACTCCAAGATTACTTGGAGGCCTTGGGAGAAATTATAGATGCCAAAAGCATAATATTATCGTCGAGAATCTCTATATATAAAAATGAACCCCTGTTTCTTCTGGTCACGCAATAACTTTAGAACGACTTGACCGATTTCATTCATCTTTTTTTTTAAGTTTTCTAATACTGTGTAGAAGTTTTTTACGGCAACTAAGAAAATCGCGCAGAAAATTGGAAAATTGGAGAAAACTTATCGACTATTTAAACATCGTTTGACGGTGCGACGGCAATTGTTTTAACAGCTACATCGATCGGCAATGGAGCGGCATATATCCGTCAAAAAATTAATTTATTCATATCATAGTGTGCTGTCAATTCGATCGGATAGTTTATCAAGATTTCAGTGAGTTTTTTGAGAAGTTTCGAGGTTATTCACCGCAATCACGCCTTTTGTATTACTAAAAGTTTGATATACCTAATATCCATTTTTGGTAAGTGTTGAATGTTGATAGACTAAACACGTGGTATACGAGTACATAGTTATACAGAAACACCAAGGGAGTCAATTTCTATTTTCAGTTGAATTTTAGTTTTTTCAAGATGCTGACGTACCAGCATGGCACGAACTTAAGTCGCAGAATTCGTAATCCTACAAGTCAAACATCTATACGAGTACTTAAGTCAAACTGACGAGAAAAGCGAAGCTCGAAACGAAGTTAACGGAATCGATATGAACAACGCAGAAATGTCCCCTTTAATCCCTATCAAGTTGCATTTAATTATAACGTAGCAATCGATTACAGTTTACAATAAATCGTTGCTATTAGACCAAAGAACTTTGTGTGTCCACATTGCAAGGCTTTTAAGATTAAAACTGACGCCCCGGGATTATGTTGCGCCAGTGGCCAAGTGAAATTGACGCCATTGGTACCGCCACCAGAGTCACTACATTCTTTGGTTTCCGGAAATGGGCCAGATTCTATACATTTTTTGACTCATATCCAGAAATACAATAATTGCTTTTAAATTACGAAATTTGGCGCAACAAAAAAAGGTACGTTGTTGGCTCTGAATCGCCAAAAGCAACTAGAAGCGAGTGCGTTTATTTTTTATTATTTTGGGGAGAGATCGGGAGATTTTGGGGCAAGGGTGTCAAAATCTCTTTTCCGACTAAACGGTTGAACCGATTTAAACCAAATTTGCTACACATATTCTTACACATAAAAGGGCAGGCGCAGGTGGGGCGGGTGGTACCTAAGTGTGCTAGCCACAGCAAATTTTTTGAAATCATTTTTTGTAATTATTTATTCCAGTTCGAATTGAATAGGTATTCAAGCTAAGAAAGAGGAAAGCGTCCGTCGGGTCAGCTAGTCTCTAATAAAAGAATATGCATATATTTAAACAGTTGACAACTTTCTTAGAGATCACGGATCAATCGGAATAAAAGGACAAAATTTGATAGCCCGCAGACTAGTAACGCCAGCCGAGCGCCTAATTCTGTTCAACGTAAGCCCCTCTATTCCACACCACCACATATAGACCAATATCGTTGACATGCACGATGTCATAGAGTAAATTATATTATTTAGTCTATGACGATGTGCAAATTATTAGAAAAAATAATTACTCGACGTCTGACATGGACCCTCGAAAGTAGAAGTTTAATTGCACCTGAACAATACGGATTTCGAAGAAACAGATCTACAATCGACACGCTGCGCGGGTTGATATTGAAGCGGAAATACATGAAGCATTCATAGACGATCAGAAATGCTTAGCAATTGGACTTGACATTGATAAAGCGTATGACATCGCCTGGAGACATTTAGCTCTCTCAAGTTTATCAAGATGGGACATCGGGGGAAACATCCTTATGTTTATCAAAAACTTTTTAAAATCAAGAAAATTTCGTGTCGGAACGAACGGAACCTATTTAACAAGCAAGACACAAGAAAATGGCTTTCCCCAGGGATCAGTTCTAAGCGCCACCCTGTTTCTAATTTCTATCAACAATGTAGTGGACAATGTGAAATCCCCAATCAAAGTTAGACTTTATGCAGGCGACCTAATTATATACATGAAAGGGAAAAATACACATACAATCCAAGAGTGTATGCAAAACTGCCTGAATAGCCTCGAGGAATGGTCCAACAAAACCGGATTCCAGCTTTCCGCTAAGAAAACGAAATGTATCTTATTCTCAAAGGGTAATTCAAACCAGCCAAATCCCACACTAACATACAAAAACCAAACCATACAATATACAGATCAAATAAAAATTCTGGGGGTAACATTTGATCAAAAACTTAACTCGAAACCTCACATTTCGAACTTAAAGGTAGCATGCAATAAGGCACTCAACATCATGAAATCTTTATCTAACACAAGCTGGGGAGCAGACAGTGATTCTCTTATGATGATCTATAAGGCGTTCATACGATCACGATTGGATTATGGAGCCCTTTCATACGATTCAGCAAAGGCATATGTAACAAAAGCTCTAGAAGTAATTCAAAATAAAGCGTTACGGATGGCTCAAGGAGCTTACCATACCAGTCCAATAGAAAGTCTACATAACATCGCCAACGAACCGCCACTTACAATTAGGAGACAACAGCTTAGTCTAACGTATACGCAGCAAAAACTGCAACCTTCATTCACCACTGGAATTTGAGAACTGCCTGCCATGGTCCCAGCAGTATCTCCAAATCGATACTAGCCTTACAGAAATTCCGAAGATAGACACCAATAACATCATAATACGCCAACGCTTCACCGAAATAATTTCCAAATTAAGGGGATATACAACAGTATTTACGGATGCATCAAAAACTAGTCACGGAGTAGGAGCCGCTCTGGTATCCGACCAGGATATCGAACGATACAAAATGCCCCCCATCAGCAGCATATACACAGCAGAATTATTCGCCATCCATAGTGCTGTAAAATATGTAAACAGACAATATCATCGAAAATACGTTTTAATCTCAGACTCTCTTAGTGCAATAACGAGCTTACAAAAGTTATATCCAAGTCATCCAATTATTAAATCTATTAAAAATGAACTTAGAATATCAGGAGAATCCAACAAAGAAATCTGTTTTGTATGGGTACCATCCCATATAGGAATAGAGGGAAATGAAAGAGCAGACATGGAAGCTAGAAACGCGATTGAACCCAATAACGACACAAATAATATAAGTGTAATCATACATAGTGACCTTAAATTCTTCATTAAACAACAAGTATTACGAGAGTGGGAAAATAAATACAGTGCGTCAATTTCAAAATTACGGGAAATTAAACCAAATGTAAACGTAATATTACCATCACCATCTACCCGGAAAGCCCAAGTTATAATCAATAGACTAAGAATAGGACATACAAAAATGACTCACGAATATTTGTTAAATAAAAGTGACAAACCCAAATGCGACGTATGTGATGTGGACCTCACAGTCAGTCACATCTTCACCTCATGTAACAAGTATACTATCCAGCGTTCCCTACACCACATTCAAGGATCCCTTCGAGAAATATTAGGAGAGAAGTGCAACTTCGGAAACGTTACAAACTATCTAAAATCTATCAATGTCATACACCAATTATAGTCATTACATTACAGAAGCATAATATCAGCGCAAATAACCCTACGCGGTTGATGCGCAAATAAATAAAAAAAAAAGTAAGAACGTAATGTGTATTTTTCGGTCCAAATTTAATCAAAATCGCCATTCATTGACCAATTTGGTTGGAAAGATGGTAAAGCGCGCTGTTTGATGGGAAGCAACTAAACTTTATGGTCTTCTTATCTTATTCTATAAAGTATCGAATTTTGTCTCCTTTTTCCTGTGTGAGTGTTGAAGAAAAAAAGAAGATGGCGGGTGATACTGACAACGAGGGCTCGTAAGTGGAATAGTTGGGGCACGAGGGGAATATGCGCTAACGAGAGTTTAAATACTGCATTTCCAGATTTCGGTAAGCCTGACTTAACACAATTGATGACCAACAAATGGTAACCGAACAGATTCATGAAGTGTTTTAATTGCACAGAAACCGGCCATTACGCTTCTAAGGCCCCAAGGTGTTGAACTCTGTTTCAAGTGTAAGTAAAACGGTCACAGGTACGTCGTCCGTCGATTACCCATTGCGAAGAGAAACGTTTAGTGGTAACGGAAAGAATACCATCAAATGTAAACAATCTCGAAAAATTTTTAAGAAAAGTAGAGATTCAAATGGAAAGTAACATTGACAAGTAAATATTTAAAACCATTTTGAAACGAAAAAATGAAGAGAATTGCGCTCACCTGGTGTCTTTTTGTCGTCTTTGCCTTTGCCTTCTTCCGAAGAATTGTTTTCCTTTGAATCCCGTTTGTCACCTAATATAAAATGAAAGGAATATGTAATTAGCACTCGAAGTGTCAAATAATAGCTATTTATATATCAAATACATAAACTGGGTCTTTATGGACGAGCCGTTTATTTAGCCGAGCGAGCTTGCGAGCGAGGCACAAATAAACAAGGCGGGTCCCCATAAAGCCTATTTATGGACGCGATATATACAAAGCTTTATGTACGACTGCAACAATCCTTCAACATGAAAATTTCATGGAATTCAATAAACGATAAAATCTATATATTATCAAGCAGTCGTACATAAATCATTATACAGACCAGGTTTCTTTTTATCATCCTTTTCTTTTGAATTATCTTTGCCCCTTATTGCAATAAGAAAAATCAGGTACATGCAAAATTTAATCAAAATCGCCAAGTTGATTGGGAAGCGCACTGTTGGATGGGAAAGGAGAAGGGGGGGGGAGGGGGGATAACAGGCAAATATAATCCATCTAGCTACGTTTGTTTCTGAGATACAGGGTGAAACGGTAAGGTTTCACTTTTTAAGACGTTACCATATCTTACTAGGTACCCATGTAAAATATAACAAGTTAAAAAGTAATCGTAAACGATTTACATAAAGCGCATTTCCACTTGCATTCATTTCCCATTTGTAAGATGCAACTTTTGTTAAAATCGTAAAAATCCGGCCACAAATATGAAAGATAGCGTTGCAAAATCCGGCCACAAATATGAAAGATAGCGTTGCACATGGGCAATCCATTGTTGACGTGCTACTTCAATTTCAGTTTATGAGAAGAATTTCATTTCAATGCTTTTCTAAATAAGAAAGTTGGAACTGCGCATGCGCAAACCTAAATTTTAAAACTAATGTTAGATTTTCCTTTGTTCCAAGCGCCTAAGTATCAAATTTCACTTAAATAGTTCCATAGATAAAAAAGTTGGCACTGCGCATGCGCAAAATAAAATTTTGAAACTGGCGCTAGATTTTCCTTTATTCCAAGTGCCTATGTATCACATTTCATTTAAATTCTTCCAAAAATAAAAAAGTTGGCACTGCGCATGCGCAAAACCAAATTTTGAAATTGGCGTTTGATTTTCCTTTATCCCAAGTGCCTATGTATCAAATTTCGTTAAAATTCTTCCATAAATAAAAAAGTTGGCACTGCGCATGCGCAAAACCAAATTTTGAAATTGGCGTTTGATTTTCCCTTATCCCAAGTGCCTATGTATCAAATTTCGTTTAAATTCTTCCATAAATAAAAAAGTTGGCACTGCGCATGCGCAAAACCAAATTTTGAAATTGGCGTTTGATTTTCCTTTATTCTAAGTGCCTATGTATCAAATTTCGTTTAAATTCTTCCATAAATAAAAAAGTTGGCACTGCGCATGCGCAAAACCAAATTTTGAAATTGACGTTTGATTTTCCTTTATCCCAAGTGCCTATGTATCAAATTTCGTTTAAATTCTTCCATAAATAAAAAAGTTGGCCCTGCGCATGCGCAAAACCAAATTTTGAAATTGGCGTTTGATTTTCCTTTATCCCAAGTGCCTATGTATCAAATTTCGTGTAAATTCTTCCATAAATAAAAAAGTTGGCACTGCGCATGCGCAAAACCAAATTTTGAAATTGGCGTTTGATTTTCCTTTATTCCAAGTGCCTATGTATCAAATTTCAATCAAATACTTTTATAAGTAAAAAAGTTTGCATTTCGGTTTATAAATGGTCGAGATGCGAAAAGGGCACTGTGAATTTTGAATCGATTCGATTCAACTTTTGGCATTGCGTATTATATGGCTAAAGCTATGCTCATATTGAATTTCATGCAATTCAGTTCATAACTAACGTAGATGTAAAAGCGATCGAACATTTCTAAACAAAGTTATNAAAGTTGGCACTGCGCATGCGCAAAACCAAATTTTGAAAATGGCGTTTGATTTTCCTTTATTCCAAGTGCCTATGTATCAAATTTCATTCAAATACTTTTATAAGTAAAAAAGTTTGCAATTCGGTTTATAAATGGTCGAAATGCGAAAAGGGCACTGTGAATTTTGAATCGATTCGATTCAACTTTTGGCATTGCGTATTATATGGCTAAAGCTATGCCCATATTGAATTTTATGCAATTCAGTTCATAACTAACGGAGATGTAAAAGCGATCGAACATTTCTAAACAAAGTTATCGTTCACACGGACAGATAGATGGACAGACAGACAAAGGAACAGGCGGAGAGACCAACCGGCAGGCGACAGATAGCAATGCAAAATTATAAACGATCTCTAGGATCGTTAATAAACGGCAAAAGGGTAAAATTATGGAACATGTAAAAAACGGTTTTTTGTTTTTTTTACAATAACTTTTTTTGTAAGCGGTACAGAAAAAATTCCTTCCTTGGTACAAAACTCGACACCATAACGAACCAAATAGCGAAAAAAGTAGAACAATAGCTCTTAAGATAAAGAACTAGTAGCGTCGCAAAACGAGCGGACGGACGGACAAAGTGGCCACAATAGCGCGTTTTTTTTTATTTTTGTGGAAATGCGCTAAAAAAGGTAAAAACTGACTATTTAGATATTTTTACGTGAAATCCAGTGGCGTAGTCAAAAAAATTTTTGAACCACTGTTTCTGAGATATGACCCAAAGCTTGTATTTTTTAAATGTAACACTCTGTATATCCTAAAGTCAATTTTTTTAAATTATCTTTCCTGATTACATTGACAAGAGTCGACCGCTTTTGGAAATTTTGTATAAGAAATTTGTATTTGAAAGTCATTCGAACTTTCCTGAGGAGGTGGATTTACGGGACTTAATCTTGTGAACCAGTTTGTGTACATTTTATGAACGATAAGTAAACCCAAAGATATTGGTAAAGTACTTCTCATTAATTGTGAATTGATTTTTTTAGGTTTATTAATAACTATTCGTGTAAACGTGTAAATTTGTTCTTGAATAGAAGTTTGTACCTGGTATTGGAGCAATTATAAATAGTAAAGAACGAGATTATCTTCAAGAATATATTCAAACAATTAGATTTATATGAGTCTTTGTGTGAGAGTGGTAAAACTAGAGCATCAGGTTTTAACTTTCAGATCATAAGTGGAGATAAAGAACCCAACCCTCCACAAGGTAAGAGTAAATGAAAATTTATTCATGACTGAGCTAGCCGTGGGATTAACTTTTGTTACAGTAACATTTTTACCAGTGCCGTAGAGAATACAATTAATTTTCTACAAGAGGGGTTTGTAACCTCTGTAAATGTAACTAGCTCTTTACATGTGCAAAGCAATTTTGTCTCTGTTAGCCAGTCACATCATTATGGATTACCAAGCAGCCAACCATTATGAGTGAAAAAATGAAGAGAATTGCGCTCACCTGGTCTCTTTCTGTCGTCTTTGCCTTTAAGTTCTTCCGATGAATTGTTTTCCTTTGAATCCCGTTTGTCACCTAATGTACAAATTAAAGGAATATGAAATTAGCAGTCGATGTATCAAATAAGTCATTATACAAACCAGGTTTCTTTTTGTCATATTTTTCCTTTGAACCACCTTTCTCTCCTAATGTTATAAAAAATAAAGATATTAGTTGGTAACCAGAATGTGTTCCTTATCTTACTAAATTTATTATATATACCTAGTGCGCACAGGGTCAATCTACACTTCCCGTTTACACCATCATACATACAACCTACTTTATTAAAAGCGGCAGAAAAAAGCGATGAAAACTTTTTAGGGAAGTCGATGATGTCTATCTGTCTGAGAGCCTATATTTTATATTCAAAGCTGTGAACACGATAACCGGCAAAGGCTTGGATCGATTTCATAATTTACAAAAGTCAAAAATATTCCAAATCTCTTTAGTATATTTAGTACTGGTTGATATTGTTGCGAACCTTCTAGAACGTTATCGAGGCGCCATAAGGTCGATAAAGCTTTAGGTACCAGCGATAGTTTTAACATTGGTGTCGAAGTGATAAATTTTTAAATCTAATCGGCGCTCGTGTTTAAATCTAGTCTGTCTAGTTGTTATGAATGTGATTGTAAGTCATAAATATTAATTGAACTGTTATAAATCAACCTAATTAACGACCATTTTAGGTTTAGTTTATGGTTAAACTTTCTATAAATAAATATCCAAATAAATCACGTGTTGAATTTACGTTGCATACAATTATAAACATAGGTACTTGAAGTCAAAGGGTGAAAAGGTTGTACTGACCTTTGCCTTCTTCAGAAGAATTATCTTTCTCACTTGAATCCCGTTTGTTACCTAATGCAAAAAATAAAAGAATAAGAAATTAGTAACTGAAATATCAAATAAAAGGTTATACTGACCAGGTTTCTTTTTATCGTCCTTTTCTTTTGAATTATCTTTGCCCCCTATTGCAATAAGAAAGATTAGGTAGTTGCAAAATTTAATCAAAGTCGACATTCATCCACCAAGTTGATTGGGAAGATGGTAAAAGCGCACTGTTCGATGGGAAAGGGGAAGGGGGGGACAGGAGGCAAATAGAATCAATCTAGCTACGTTTGTTTCTGAGATACAGGGTGAAAACGGCCAAGTTTCACTTTTTAAGACGTTACTATATCTTACTAGGTACCTATGTGAAAAAAGGTAAAAACTGACTATTTAGATATTTTTACATAAAATTCAGTGGCGTAGTAAAAAAAATTTTTGAACCACTGTTTCTGAGATATGACCTGGCATTTTTTAAATGCACCACTCTGTATATCCTAAAGACAATTTTTTTGAATTATTATATGTCCTGATTACATTGACAAAAGTCGACCGTTTTTGGGAATTTTGTATAAAAAATTTGTACTTGAAAGTCATTCGAACTTTCCTGAAGTGATGGATTTACGGGAATTAATCTTGTGAGTTTATTAATTCTATTCCTTTGTGTGGGTTAAATTTCATTTAGCATCCAGAGACGGGTAAATTTGTTTTTGAATAGAATTTTGTACCTGATATTGGGGCAATTATAAATAGTAAAAAAAGAACGATATTATTTTCAACAAATTATTCAAACAATTAGATTTATATGAGTACTTGTGTGAGAGTGGTAAAACTAGAGTATCAGGTTTTAATTTTCAGATTATAAGTGGAGATAAAGAACCAACCCTCCGCAAGGTAAGAGTAAATGAAAATTTATTCATGACTGAGCTAGCCGTGGTATTAATAATTTCGTTACAAAAAATTAATTGTTACAATAAAATTTTTACCAGTGCCGTAGAGAATACAATTTATTTTCTACAAAAGGAGTTTGTAACCTCTGTAAATGTAACTAGCTCGTTACATGTGCAAAGCAATTTTGTCTCTGTTAGCCAGTCACATCATTATGGATTACCAAGCAGCCAACCATTATGAGTGAAAAAATGAAGAGAATTGCGCTCACCTGGTCTCTTTCTGTCGTCTTTGCCTTTGCCTTCTTCCGAAGAATTGTTTTCCTTTGAATCCCGTTTGTCACCTAATGCACAAATTAAAGGAATATGAAATTAGCACTCGATATATCAAATAAGTCATTATACAGACCGGGTTTCTTTTTATCATCTTTTTCCTTTGAACCACCCTTCTCTCCTAATGTTATAAAAAATAAAGATATTAGTTGGTAACCTGAATGCATCACTTCTAGATTTATTATGTACCTAGTGCGTAAAGACTCAACTAATCTCGACCAAAGCGATGCAAACTTTTTACGAGAGTCGATGATGTCTGTCTGTCTATGAACACGATAACCAGCAAAGGCCTGGATCGATTTCATAATTTACAAACAAAAGTAAAAAAATATTTCAAAATGTCTTTATATTTAATACTGTTTGATATTGTTGCGAACCTTCTAGAACGTTATCGAGGCGTCATAAGGTCAATAAAGGATTAGGTACTAGCGATAGTTTTAACAGTTTTAACATTGATGTCGAAGTGATAAATTTGTAAATAAAATCGGTGCTCGTGTTTGAATCTACTCTAGTATATCTAGTTGTTATGAATGTGACTGTAAATTGAACTGTTATAAATCAATCTACTTAAGGACCACTTAGTAGTTATAGTCCTTGTAAATATTAATAATTAACTTTATATAAATAAACATTTAAATAAATCATGTAAATTTACGTGGTATACAAATGCAAACATATTTGTAAAAATAAAAGAATGAAATGAGTTGTGCTCACCTTTGGCTTCTTCAGAAGAATTATATTTCTCACTTGAATCCCGTTTGTTGCCTAATGCAAAAAATTATAAAATAAGAAATGAGTACATGAAATATCAAATGAAAGATTATACTGACCAGGTTTCTTTTTATCATCCTTTTCTTTCGAATTACCTTTGTCCCCTATAGCAATAAAACAAATTAGAATCAATCTAGTTACGTTTGTTTCTGAGATATAGGGGGAAAAAGGAAAAGTTTGACATCCTAGGACGTTACCATATCTTACTACCCATGTTGGATAGAAAAAAAAGTAAAAACTGACTATTTGAGATATTTTTACGTAGTATCCAGTGGCGTAGTCAAAAAAATATTGGGCCATTGAGATTTGACCCAAAGGTGGTACACCCTGTATATGCTAACGTCAATTTTTTGCATTATTTTTCCTGATTACATGGACAGGAGTCGACCGTTTTTCGGGATTTTGTTTAAGAAATTTGAAATTGAAAGTCATTCTAACATTCCTGAAGAAGTCGGTTTACGGGAACTTATCCCTCAATTCATTAAATTTGGAGTGCAACAAATTATGACGACGTAAACACACGTAACACTGAGAAGTATAATCATTTTGAAATGAAAAATGAAGAGAACTGTGCTCACCCGGTGTTTTTTTGTTGTCTTTGCCTTTGCCTTCTTCCGAAGAATTGTTTTCCCTTGAATCCCGTTTGTCACCTAATGTACAAATTAAAGGAATAAGGAATTAGCACTGGAAATGTCAAATAAATCATTAGGTATACAGACCAGGTTTCTTTTGATCATCTTTTTCCTTTGAACCCCCTTTGTCCCCTAATGTAATAAAAGATAAAGAAATTAGTTTTGTTTGCTATATAAGCAAATCGAATTATGTTTAGTGGCAGTTTCAACATTGATGTCGAAATGATAAATCTGTAAATAAAATCCGCACCGGTGCGGAGTAAATGATATAATGTGAAATTAGTACTCGATGTGTCAAATAACTCCTACACATACTTTGGTTTGTAGCGAATGCTGGAGATTTACAAGGAGAGTTGATAAAAATTATAAGTTAATTCTTAATTTATTTGAGCTAGCTGAACAGGTGTTTTGTGGGTGTTGTTTCGACCCCACACCATTGCATACAGCAATATCTAGTGCACGAAAATTCAACTAATATCTACTCTTCCCATTTATACAATCATACTACTTTATTTTAGGGCAACCGTGATCTCTGTCTGTCTGTGAACACGATAACCGGCAAAGGCTTGGACCGATACGGTTCAAACTTTGCATATTTGACCTTAGGGCACATGTAACAAACCTACTGCAAACGGGTGAAATTCAATCACCCTGTGGGGTTACCGATCTTCACAATATCTAAGATCTTTATAATCAAGGGTAAAACCGCAAATGACATAAATCACGCAGGTCGCCTCAAACTAACAGTTTCTTTTTGTCACGACACGAAGGTCCTAGTGGTGGATGTCATAGTTTACAAACAAAAGCAATAAATATTCATGCTTGATATCGTTGCGAACCTTCTAGAACGTTATCGGGGCGCTATAAGGCCGTTTAGTGCCAGTTTTAGCATTGATGTCGAAGTGATAAATTTGTAATAAAACCCGCTAAGTGTTCTAAATGTAATTGTGAGTAAGTGCTACGTTGCATACGAAACTGGAGGTAAAAGGGTAAAGGAGTGCACTTACCTTTGGCTTTTTCAGAAGAATTATCTTTTTCGCTTGAATCTCGTTTCTTGTCTAATGTAAAAGAATAAAAGAACAAGAAATTAGTGCGTGAAGTTTCAAATAAAACATGATACTGACCAGGGTTCTTTTTATCATCCTTTTCATTCGAATCACCTTTGTCCCCTATTGTAATAAAAACAATTAGATACTTGCAATAAGGAAACCATTTTATAAGACCGTAATGATTATTCGTCGTCAAAATTTAATCAAAATCCACATTCATCCACCAATTTGGTTTTAAATTTTTGATTTTGAATTTGTATTTTGTTAAACAGGAAAATTTCCATATATACCGCTTTATAGCGAACGTGAACGAAAGTATGTCTGGCGATAACAAGCGATAACAATAAACGTTTTCCGGAAAGCGGGTGCGGTTGTCACGATCTCTTTTCGCTCCGTTCTGTTTAAAGTCGAGGACGTGACGAAAGTGCGGGTTTCCTATTGGTTGTTAGGGCACGCCAGTGGAGGTCATTGCTTTCAGAAAATAAGTTACTTTTCGGTTTTTCTCGTGGGCGAGATTAAAATAGGAAAAGAAGTGGGAGGCGGGCATTATAACTCGGCTTTCACGAGAGGTCACATACTACGTGAGATACGCGAAATTATATTCTTGGAGAAGTTGAGAATGCGAGTCAGTACCAATGTGTGTACGCTAATTTGTTATTATTGTTGGTCTATTTCGTGTAAATTCAAAAGGTTTTCGTTTAACTTCAGGAGCGAACACGTATAAATATCGGTGTGTGATGCAGTCGGCATTTTTGCCTGTGTTGCAAGAAATATCCTCACGTATGTGTGAAGATTCGTGGTTCGATTTAATAACCAGAACGCTGAATTAGTTGACAAAATCTATTTGAGTCGCTGTAAAGATTAACAGTTTCGGGTAAAAACATATTAAGTAGCGAGAACTCTTATCAGTATGTATGTCGTGGAAAAACATTTATAAGCAAATTCGGATTTGTGACAAAATTGCGGGTTACCTGACGCAGTGGATTGTGGGACGAGAAAAAACCTTTTAGCAGCCTAATTCGTATCAAGGCCTTTTATTTTCAAGTGGAGATTTACGAGAAGGAACATTTTCGAGTCGGATAACCGCCTTTCAAATTAAACAAGTTAAAAAGTAATCGTAAACGAATTACAAAAAGCGCATTTTGCATTCATTTCCCATTTGTAAGATGCAACTTCTGTTAAAATCGTAAAAATGCGGCCACAAATGTGAAAGATAGCGTTGCAAATGTGTAATCCATTTTTGACGTGCTAATTCAATTTCAGTTTACAAGAAGAATTTCATTGCAATGCTTTTCTAAATAAGAACATCTAAATTTTGAAACTAACGTTAGATTTTCCTTTGTTCCAAGCGCCTATGCATCAAATTTCGTTTAAATTCTTCCATAAATAAAAAAGTTGGCACTGCGCATGCGCAAAACCAAATTTTGAAATTGGCGTTTGATTTTCCTTTATTCCAAATGCCTATGTATCAAATTTCATTCAAATACTTTTATAAGTAAAAAAGTTTGCAATTCGGTTTATAAATGGTCGAGATGCGAAAAGGGCACTGTAAATTTTGAATCGATTCGACTCAACTTTTGGCATTGCGTATTATATGGCTAAAGTTATGCCCATATTGAATTTCATGCAATTCAGTTCATAACTAACGGAGATGTCAAAGCGATCAGACATTTCTAAACAAAGTTTTCGTTCACACGGACAGATAGATGGACAGACAGACAAAGAAACAGACGGACAGACCAACAGACAGACGACAGACAGCAATACAAAATTATAAACGATCTCTAGGATCATTAATAAACGGCAAAAGTGTAAAATTATGGAACATGTAAAAAACGGTTTTTTGTTTTTTTCTTACAATAACTTTTTTTGTAAGCGGCACAGAAAAAATTCCTTCCTTGGTGCAAGACTCGACACCATAACGAACCAAATAGCGAAAAAAGTAGAACAATAGCTCTTAAGATAAAGAACTAGTAGCGTCTAGAAACCGGGGTGGTACAGAATGTCAATTGTACCATTAAAGAGATATATTTTCGTATTTCTAAAAAAAACTGCATTTTTCAAGGAAAGATAAGATTGTTACCAGAAGAGAGTATTACCCACGTCAATAATTGTGTTATTTTAAAATTTGTGATTTGTATAAAGTAGTGGTTGATTATTTTTAGGAATTTGCATAGTCATTTTGTTCGAAGTAATTTTAAGATTCCTAAAGGAATCGACCTATGGGAATTCATTGTATTTATTGATAAGGATCGAATCCAAACAAAGGATTTTTTATTATATTGTTTCATTGATTGGGAATTGTGCATTTAATTTCAGTGATACCAGTCCTTTGGTTGAATTAAAACTTCGTTTAGCAATCAGAGGTGTGTGTATACTTTGGACAGAAAAATGTAAAAGAAAAATGGAATTTGATCGTCTTCGCTTTTATTATACAGGGTAGCAATTTGAAAACTCCCCCCCCCCTGTCTTAGTAAATAAACGAGATATTTTAAAAAATCGCCAACTATGTCATTGTGATTTCCCCTCCGAATTACCGAAACGTATGTTGATTTTTTAAAATATCTCGTTTATTTACTAAAACATGGGGGGTGGTAAGTTTTCAAATTGCCCCCTGTATATTCAATCAAGTAAAGTCATATGCGTATTTATTACAGTTCAATCAAACCAGAGCATTAGATTTTGGATTACGGAAGAGGAGATAAGAGGTCAAACTTCCGCAAGGTAAGAGGTATTTAGTTAAGAACACTTTTTATTACTGAACTAGCCGTGGGTAAAAAAATTAATTGGAGTTGGAGTTTTTGCCAGTGCTGTAGAGGTTCAATTTTATTTTATGAAGGTGGGGTTCAAGCGGTAACAATAACCAATATCAAGAAGGTAAAGAATAATGATAGCACACTTAATATCTCGAAGACGATGTGCAAGAACGAATATTGAGAAAACGCCCCATTTTGGCCCCAACGACAGATACCTATCGGTGGAACGAAAACCTCAAATGGATATTTATTTCGTGAAGAGAGTACTCAAATAGAAAACGTGAACGTTTTGGAAGCATCTGTTCCTGTTGGTGAGTTCAATACTTTAAACGCGAACGTAGAAGATAAGATTAACACGTGAGCGGAGAAAAAGCGAGTGAACTAATGGAGTTAACCTTATACTGACCTGGTTTCTTTTTGTCGTCTTTTAGATTTTCTTTCTGCTCTTTAGAGGAATCGTGAGATTTATCGCCTAAATCAGATACAATCTCAAATTTCAAAAATAAAACACCTATCCTAAAGGGTGTAGGTTAAAATCGGTAGGATTTATACTCACCCGGTTTCTTGATTCCTCCCTTAGAGTCTCCCGACCCTTCTTCAGAGGAATCGTGAGATTTACCGTCTAATTCAAATATAATATTACATTTCAAAAATAAAGCACATATACCTACTCTAAAGAGTGGTAGGTTAAAATCGGTAGGATTTATACTCACCCGATTTCTTTATTCCGTCCTTATAGTTTCCTGGCCCTTGTTCGGAGGAATCATGAACTATCTGCTTGTCGTCTTTTGATTTTTGCTCTTCAGAGGATTCACCTAAATAAAAATAATACCATACCCTCAAGGTGGATGTAAATGGGACTATACTCACCCGATTTCCTTTTTTGATCTATAAAAATTACTTTGTCTTTTTTCTTTTCTTCAGAAGACTCCTTCGACCCTAATTTTTATAAAAAGAGACCTAATGTAAGCAACTGATTACCTTTGAAGACTTAACAGACCTGAATTTGCATCGCGTTTACGACGTTGACCTACATGCAAACCCAAATTTTCAAAAGTGGAAAACAATTAACACTATAGTTACCTGCTCCCCCATCTCCACGTTCCAAATAAAATCCTTCAATATCGTCGTCATTAAAGTCTTCAATGGCGGCGTCTTCGGAAGACAGATCTTGGCCTGTTCAAGAAATTGAGGGGAAAATTTAGAAGATAAATATCATCACACTTTCCATAATATGTACTTAGGCCGTATGCTTACCGAATACACTCGAAACAAGCACAATAAAACAGATTATCAATAATTTTCTAACCATTTCGCTGTAAAAGATTGCAAAACGTTAGCAATTATCTTTATAAAGTCGCCTTGATAGTATCACTAGGGCATAGTCGCATATCATTATCATTATCCCTATTTGCTTTCTTTCGAAACGAAAAGCGAAAAAGAAATTTACAACTGTAACTCAAACACCTAGTCTTCTCTGAATAACAGTTTGTTTTGACAAGATTCTTAAACGCGGATGTGATCAAATATTTGTGTAATTTTTGTGGCTTATTCCGCCGAACTGGGAACGTGGAATGGAAGATCAGTTTTACAGCAACTGTTAACCGATAATAGACAGATCAGTAAATAATATCAGTAGGCAATGTAAGAATTTATACTAGTTAAAGAAGAGCGCAGTACGAGCTATTTTTAATCGTTGTTTTCTCTGACAATAATTCGCAACAACATTGTAGAATTATATCTTTGAGTAATGCTTTATCAAATACGATGTGGCACACGTTTACACTAATATATTGCATCAAAAAATGTTACTCGTCTCCATTGACCTTGTCCTTGACCTTGCATGATCATAAGCTGCTTCCCTTTCTATTAAAGGTTCTACAGTGCGTTTTCATATATCAGTAACTGCATCAATGACGTGTTGCCACGTATCTAAACAATTTTCCAGCAAACTACTGTGATAACTTGCATTGTGTATAACAATCAGCGATGGTACCTACTTCTAAATTTGGTAGCAAATGGTCCCCGAACCACTTAAAAAAGCTGCCCATGTTTATTTCCCCATAGCAATCTGAATCATTTGTTTTTGACACCATTGATGTAGTGCAATATTGGATAACTCCATTAAACCTCTTCTTCGATTATCTTTTTGATAGCAGAAACCAATGTTCGCAACAACTTTTCTTGCGGCACTTTTGGACCCATTAAATACGTCTTTCTCCTTTAGAACTTGGAACTGGGAACACCAGCGTAGTAACGCATATCTCGCACTCAACAATCACTGGATTCCCTACGCTATAAAAGACCAAGTTGCACTCACTCGTACCCATGCTTACTATCGGAAAACTAGAACACAAATTACACACTTATTGAATTTGGAAATGAAATAAAGTTTATTGAATAATTTATAGGGTAAAATAAATTAAAATGCCGAAAGAGTTCCTACAAATTTAGACAGAATGCATTTGAAGCCAAAGAAATGCCGTGTTTCTCTAGAATTCATCGGACAAAAGAACCGAACCGAAGAAGTCCAGATGGTATCTAAGGTCCTGGACACGGTACGCTTAACGTAAAGTTGTATCTCGAGATGAATGCAGCAAGGTACCATATTCCCTTTGTCGGTATCCACCTCCGATGTCCCGTTACGATCCAATGCGCGTTTGAAGATTTGACTCCGCCATCAGTAAGATCGTGTCGGGGGCTACCACATTCCCTTTGACGGTACCGACTTCCCGTTCACCCGCAATTCGCGTTTGAAGATTTGACTTCACCATCAGGAAGATCGTGTCGGAGGCTACCACATTTCCTTTTTCGGTGCATACTTATAATATACCTACATTTTGGTGGATTTCGCTAGAAACCTTCCACAAGATGGCACTTAATTTTTGGGGCACTTCTCATTGCTGGAGCTTCTATTGGCGACACGAGAAAGAGAGACAGCCATTCAGGATTTACGAAACGTTAAACCGCGGTACAAAATTCGCAACGGATGGTAAAAGGCGCCCAAAATTGACTACCTCTCGATGACGCGCCTTGAAAAAGGTCGTTCATTTCGCCCCTTTTTTGCGCTCTTGAGCGTTTCTTTTCAGCTCGCAAGCTCTTTTTTCGCTCGCGAGTCCTAGTTTTCCGCTCGCGAGTCTTTTTTCCGCTCACGAGCACTTTTCCCGAGCGCTCGCAATAAACCGCCCGAGCACTTTTAGGAGTGCTCGGGACTCGTAAGCGGTTCCGCTTTGCAAAACAACTCGATGCTCGCGAGCATTTTTGAGAAAATTAGAGCGCTCTTCGCTCGAGCGGTTTTTTAGAACGCTCGACTCAGCTCTGCAACAAGCAAAAGTTTATTAATAAACATCTGCCATCAATTTTAAAATAATATTGGAAAGAAAAAATAATTGGGCGCTAGCACATTGACAGGGTCCGTGAAGTTAGCAGAACATTGGCGGCACAAATTTCGAGATTAGGTGAATTGGTTAGTGGTACGTTTGTGCCGATTTGTGCCGTAAAAAGTTTGCCAGCAAAACATACCGTTTGGAAATTATTGTCATTGAGGATTTTTACGTGGAAATAACTCAGGAAGTTTTAAAATTTTGTAGGTCTGCATGCGTAGAACTAAAATTCACAAAATGCACAATTCGAAACATGCCGCCGGCGCCGCCATCTTACCAAGATGGCCGCCAAAAACGGTTTTTCGCAGATATCTCCAAAACTGTGCATTTTTCGAAAAAATATACGGTGAGCAAAATGAAAGAGAAGACAATTTTTTACAAAAAATGCATTGAGCATATTTTCACTAAAGTTAACTAAGTTAATCTATGTAAAGAGAAAATTGCGGTGACATCAAATTTAAAGCGTTATAGTTTGCAAAATTGCGAGTTCTTTATTATTGGTATTTTTAGGAGGTCAACTCAGCCGCCTGTGTTTCATTGAACAATGGTGCTAGAATTTATAACGGCCTATCCACTAACCTTGGGCCCACCCGGAATTATTTTCGTTTATGTAACCGGCCCTTTTTTTAGTGTCGAAACCAAACTATTTACGCGATCTTTACTCTTTTTCTTCCAACTTGTTCCCCTCCCTATCGTTGCCGGGCTGAAAAGCCGAAACGGAACCAACGCAAAATTAACGACTTGCGTCCGTTTTTGTCACAGCCGAGGTAGATATTTATATAGTATAAAAATTATTTTTAACTTCCAATTAAAAGATCTATTAAATTAGTATAAATTAATTTAATAGATCTTTTAATTGGAAGTTAAAAATAATTTTTACACTATATAAATATTGTAACGGAAATGCTTCAGACATGACGTCGCCTTTGGCGCTCTGGAATTTTCTACGCGCGCGATAGTAGGAACATTCGAGAATGTACTGGACTTACATTGCTTGCGTGTATAAATGGTTGGTTGGTGGTGGAAGTTCGAGAAGATTGAGGAAAACTCTAGAAAAATGGACGAGAAGTTCGAAAAGATGGAGGAAAATTCTAGAAAGATTATCGAAGAAGTCTCTAAATCAATTGAAGAAAAAGTTGAAGATAGAATTACGCAAGTTTCCAAAACATTTAAAGCAACATTCGTCGAGATTGAGCACAAGTATGAAGAGCTGCGCGAGCAATTCTTGCGACTGACTACGGAAGAGCGTACTAGTAGTGTCCTAGATGAATTACTGATGGACCGTCTTCTTGAGGTGCCACAGTCTATTCATTACAAGAAGGTCGACCCAGAAACAAATACAAGAGTAGAAGGCGACGTTCAGCAAGCCCGAGTAAAGCCACCTACTTTTGATGGTAAGATTCCTTGGACCACGTACGTTCGACAGTTTGAAGCAGCGGCTGCGGCAAATAAATGGACTCTTCAAGACAAAACTACAGCCCTTATTCTTGCTCTGAGAGGAGATGCTCTGGATGTGTTGCGGACCATCCCCGAGGATCAACAGAACTTCCAACAAATAGTAGCGCGACTCGAAATGCGATATGGCGATAAACACCTTCAGCAAGTTTACTATGCCCAAGTCAAAAACCGAATGCAGAAACCTGGAGAAAGTTTGCAGGAACTTGAAGCGGACATCGCTAGACTGATTCGATTGGCATACCCTACGGCACCGGAGAGCTTTCTTGATCAACTTGCTGTACAAACATTTATCGATGCCGTTCGTGATGGAGATGCCCAGCAGGCTTTGAGACTGGCTAGGCACGACAAAATTGAGAAAGCTTTGGCCCATGCGTTAGAATTCGAAGCCGCCAAGAAAGCTAGTCATGGAAGTGCGCGAGTACGTATGGTGGAACCTCGCAGTGACAGCTGGGTAAGAACCATCGAAGAGGAAGGTGGATCTGAAAGTTTTGAAGAAAAGGTCAGTAAAGTAGTGGCAGAAAAGGTCAGTAAAGTAGTGGAAGAAAAGATCAATAAAGTAATACAGTCACTGGCAAAGAAACGTGAACCACGGCGAGATTGGACACCATCGCCGCAACTGCCAAAAACCATTGCAGCAGCCGGAAAACTAAGAAAGGTCGACAGGAAGAGGCTATCGTCGAGCTGCAAAAAACAAAGCCCCGATCTGGCAAGACATTAGTGCCACAAGTCCTGAAGTAAAGAGTTATTGGGGCCAATGGAATAGCCTGACTCTGAAAGACAACCTGTTGTATAGGACCCTTGAAAGTGAAGATGGCACCGAATCGACGCTGCAATTAGTAGTACCTAGAAGCAAAGTGTCGGAAGTATTGCGAAAATTGCATGACGGCGCTTCCGGAGGACCCTTTGGTATTACGAAAACGTTGCAAAGGGTACGTGAGCGATTCTATTGGGTCAACCGTAAAGAAGATGTCCGGCGATGGTGTCAAAAATGTGAGTTATGTGCTACTGGAAACGGACCAGTTTCCAAGAAGAAGGCTCCCATGAGGCAGTATAACGTTGGTAGTCCGATGGAACGAGTTGCTATCGATATCGCAGGACCGTTTCCCGAGACAGATGGCGGAAATAAATATATCCTAGTCGCTATGGATTAATTCACAAAGTGGACTGAAGCTTACGCCATTCCAAACCAAGAGGCAGCAACAGTTGCAGAAGTGTTGGTAAAGGAGTTCTTTACACGTTTTGGTGTTCCTATAGAAATCCATTCAGACCAAGGAAGGAACTTTGAATCGGCTTTGTTCCAAAATGTTTGTCGATTGGTAGGAGCCAATAAAACCAGAACAACACCTTTGCATCCTCAGTCAGATGGAATGGTTGAGAGAATGAATCGAACGATGGGTAAATATCTTTCAAAAGTTGTGGCAGAACATCAGAAAAATTGGGACCAGTACCTCCACCTGTTCCTTATGGCATATCGATCAGCCGTCAACGAGACCACGGGTCAGACCCCTGCCTGCCTTATGTTGGGTCGTGAACTACGCCTTCCATGTGATCTCGAGTTTGGGCGTAAACCCCATGAAGAATATGTCGCAGGTGAAAATTATGTTGACCAACTAAAGGCGAAGATGAACGATATTCACGACTTGGCTAGAAGTCATATTCAGATTGCCAGCGATCGCATGAAAAATCAATACAACCTCCGCTCGGTCAATGAAACTTTTGAAGCTGGAGATCTGGTATGGCTGCACAATCCACAGAGACGAAGGGGTCTTTCTCCCAAGCTACAAAGACAATGGGAAGGTCCGTATGAGGTGATCAAGAAATAAATGACGTGATATATCGTATCAGAATGAACCACCGAAAACCGAAAGTTGTCCACATTAATCGACTCGCACGATATGCCGGATCCAACAACAACGAAGAAGTTAGAGGTATTCGAGAAGAGGAACGCAGCTTTGGGATCGAGCGAAACTTTAACGATTTTATGTCAAATTACGCCCAGCGGAAGAAAGCTCGATTTGGCGTTACTCAGGAAATTTATCAAAATATTTTTGAGCTTCCGATTAACGTTTCCATCGCCCATTGTGTCGCCGAAGACCTTCGCATGGGTAGAGGTATAGCTTCCGTATTCCGGAAAAGATTTGGAAGAATAGCGAGTTGTTAAAGCAAAGACCACGAGTGGGTAAAGTACTGCGCTTGGAAGATAGTCAACGCTCTTTGTTCTACTTGGTTTCAAAGAAAACGTCAGAAGGCAAACCCACCTATGAAAACCTCTGGTCTGCTTTAAAAAAACTTAAAGAAACTCATGGCATACTATGACATAAATAGCTTGGCGATCCCGAAGATTGGATGTGGTTTAGATGGGTTGGACTGGAAGATAGTGCGAACCATGATCGAAGTGATTTTTAGAAACACTAGCGTTCGAATTACAGTATGCTGCTTCAACCCACAGGGGACGCCCCTCCGCAAAACTGTGGACTGTTACTTTTTCAAGAAAGGTGTTTGTCGAGCAGGCTCTGACTGCAGATTCCGACACGAGGCATTAAAAAGTAATACTAACGCAGTTTCTGAACGAGACGTCCAGAATTAAAAGGGGGCAGTGTAACGGAAATGCTCCAGACATGACGTCGCCTTTGGCGCTCTGGAATTTTCTACGCGCGCGATAGTGGGATTGTGTAGGACTATTCGAGAATGTACGCGCGGATGTTCGGGCTTGCGTGTATATGGTTGCGGACCGAACATCGGGGGAGTCTACTACCGAACGAGTACGGACGAAACATCGAGCGCGGAAATATAAATTGCGAAGTGTGTGTGATATAAATAATCGATATAAATTGTACGGTTTTTATAGTGTTTTAGTTTTGTTTAATAAATATTGATATAAATCGAACCCGAATTTATAAATAACGTTACAATATCTACCCCATCACACGCTATCCAAACCCGTCTGGCTGTCGCCTTTAGACCTACTCGAGATTTATATTCGCATGAAGCGGTAAATGCGAAATTTCACGCGTGCGTAGGTACCACAATACCCAAACTTAATCTAAAAAAATTAAATAGAATTAAATTGATTGAAATTCACCAACGGAGTTCCGTTACACACATTTCATTTTTGCTAGTACTTTCCTTTAACTTTTATGACTATACCTAAAAAACAGTAGGTGACCATCTAAACTCGTTGCCCGTAGTAGGTACACATTAAGCATTTAGACGACAAACAAATAAATAAATTAAACAAATATAGCAAACGAGATCCTGGGTATGGCTATAGCATGTGCAAAACCAAATTTGAAACCTGATGTTATATATGTAAGGTATGTTAGTTTTGCTTTTATTTAAAGTGTATATGTATGAAATTTCATTTGAATGCCTCCATAAATAAAAAAGTTGGCACTGCGCATGCGCAAAACGAAATTTTGAAACTGGCCGTAAAATTGACCTGCATACTGCTAGGACGTTAATAAACGGCAGTCTGTAATAAAACAAAGAAGGGATGTGATAATGTGATCTTCATTTGAAATTAACTTAGAATCTGGTGTAGAAATATACAAATTTACGCTAGAATCTTCAGTCGCACGCAGTTGCTCCTATACCAACGCAGGAGGCAAAATTGATAATGTGAGCTATCACGTTTTGTTCGAGAACGCCGCTAAACAGATGAGCCCATGGTCCACGCGCAAAAATGGCAACATCGTCACCCCCATGCTGGGCAATTGGCAGTGGGACCATTGTTGGGTAACTGTACCTAACATCCGCTGAAAGTGAAATTAGTAAGTTAAAAATCACCTTGTTTAAGCAAGTACTCAAGTTATCCTTAGAGACATTATAGCGACGTCCATTTTCACAACCTTTGTACCCTGGACCGGTGCCATAGCTTATGGTAGTATAATTCAGTGAGTCCACAGTGAGAGTATCAACGCCTAAAATGTCGTGACCACGCTCCATGCCGCCGCTTAAAAGCATTGAGTGAGAATGGTCGGCCGTTACCACAATTAGAGTGTCCCTCTCATCGGTGACCTTAACAGCTGCTTCGATCGCTTTGTGAAATTCAACCGTTTCGTCTAGCGCGATGCGGGCTTGGTTATCGTGGTGAGCATAATCTATTAAAGCTCCTTCGACAAATAAAAAGAAGCCCTTGTTGCCGTTTGACAATAACTCGATAGCCTTGAGTGTCATTTCCTCTAAAGATGGTTTTTTGCTCTTGTTTCGCTCTAGGTTGTAATCCATAACGCTACTATTGAAGAGACCAAGCGCATACTCTGTACTATCAGTAATATTCAATAGGCCTTCTCTGTCACTGACGTATCTACTGGTGGCGTTTCCCTTGCGTTGCGCCCATTCCTTTACCAAATCGCGTTGGTCAAGGCGGCTGCCTGGCGTACCATCTTCATCGACTTTGGAGTTCGGTAAAAACATGGTTCTGCCACCGCCGAAAATCACGTTCAGCCCGCTACCTGTTGCGCCATGCACCAGTTGCGTGGCCATATCTAAGCACCTTTTGGGATCTTTACCGCTACGTTTGACATCCGCATCGCAATGCCATTCGCGTTCTGCCGTGTGTCCATAGACGCCTAAACGGAAAGGTGGATTACACGCTTTTTACTGTACCTTCAGCTCACCGGCTGGAGAGGCTTCGGTAACTAACGCTGTAGTAACAAGACCGGTACGTTTTCCCTTCAATTGCGAATAATGAGCAGTGGATGGAACGTGATTGGAAACATTATTCATTGCGTCGCAGTCTCCATTTTTAACCGCTGCCGTTACGCCAATTGTGTTTTCGTTACTTTTGACTCCACCTAGATAAGCGGTTGCCGTACAAGCTGACTCACCAAATTGCTTATTCACACAGTACGTCTACGAATACTGATAGATACATCAAAATAGGCAGTGAACATCGCCTCACCTTCGATAAACCCACGTAAGGAAATTTGTCAAACGACAGCTCGGTCTCCTCTCCGCTACTTCCACTTTTTTGACCCAAATGGATTCTAGTTGCGGTTAGTGTTGCCATCGACATGCCGTCACCGATGAAAAAAATGACATTCTTGGCGATACCAGTGTTGGGTCGTCTCAACAGTTGCTCTTTTAGACGGGCCTGGGCCTGCTCATTCCAGTAAGACGCCGACTCTTCCCTTATATTTTTATGAAAGTGGCCCGAGGTATGAAACTTATTCGGAACTGCGCTGGTTGCGCAAATGGTCGCAAGGATTAAGTAAATAATAGCGCGCATCATTTGGAAACTAGAGCACGATAACTAAGTTCGAGTTGCAGTGATGTTAAGGTTGATCTATGCAACGACAGAATTTTTCATTGAAGCAGATAAGCGGTTCTGGTCTATTTTACGCGAAAGGTCGAAATATATGAATTAATTAATGTCGTGACCTCATTTAATTGAATGATAACGATTTGTGTTAAATCTGCTACTGATGCACTACCTACCCGTGAATGAACAAGATTTATTCGATAAGCCGAGACAATTTTTCCAAACAAAGTATGTGAGAGGCTAAGAGTCATTTTTGCCTTAAAGTGTGTGAAAAATTGAAGATAAAGAGGTTTCAATCCAATTTATTCAACAGATCCATTCAAAACATCTCCACCACATTGACATTGATTTGAACCACTCCTTTGTTTAATGACAATTGACTACTTTTTAGAGCATTTTTGCAAATTTATTTGTAAAAAGGTAGTTTCTAATTTCACTTTGGCCTGCTGGACTGGCTGGCAGGCTTGTAGAAATACGCTTGTAGAAAGGCGAGGAATTACCTACCGGGGACGTCTAATTATTAACAACTTTAGAGACGGGGCAGGGCTACATATGATGTGGGATTGGCGACATTTGGGCGCCATCTCCTAGCGTGTTATACTAACGTGGCGATTTTTTAGTTTTTGCCTATCTTTTTCTGCAGTTTGTAAACGCGCACAACTCCTGCGTGACCGAATTTTGATTTTTTCCCCTAGAGGCGAAATTAACCACCTTTCGCAAGGCGCGCATCTTTGAGGGGTAGTCCACTTTGGGCGCAGAAAAATTTCTTATTGCTCTAATCGCGGCCTCAAAAATTGTGAACTATGTTGTGTGTGTGGGGGGGGGGGGGGGGGGGAGGGATGTGAATCCAAATGATAACTGATTGTGGTTCCAAGCAGATATAAGACCGAAGACAGGTCGGTTGTGCTGGTAAATTTTCACCCTCCGACCAGATAAGCTTCTGGAATGGCTTGGACTGGTTTCCTAATATCTGTGGATACTCCCATCGTTTTTCCTTGAAACCTCATCATGAATCAACTTAATTAAATTGAGACCTTTCTCAAGACATTAATTCAACTTTGTAACATAACGCGTCGGTTAGCAATCTGCTGTTTGTGTATATCTGTGCTCCAATGTAAGTTCTGAAAAATAAAAGCGACGTCAGTTGTGAATAATTCGCACATAGTTTAGAACTTTTAAAGCTTGAAGAGGAAAATTGTATCGAATTCAACGTGTAGTATTTGAAAACGTCCAATTTTTTGTTCCAGTCCACGAATCCAAAATAGAAGATTAATCCAGTTTTCCAAGGTTGGACGCCTCAAGGGGTAGTTTTAGGCGCCGTATAAATAAGATAAAGTGTATTTTTCTATTTGGATTCAATACCGTAAATAGAAGTATTCTTGAAAGACACGATACAAGTGAATTTTTCATTGGAATCAATATTCGTGTATGAACTCAGTTGGGATAGTTTAACCAAAGAGTGCCCCTTTGGTTTAACTACTTTAGGCTCACAAATCTTTATGCCACATTTCCGTTCCAGATGCGAGAAGTTCCTTGCTTCTTTTCATGAATTATATTTCAGTAAGCAACTGTGTCGGGATAAGATGGAATGAGAACAAACAAAAAATTCTAACATTGGTGCTTTATTTCCACCGCAAAAATATTACATATGGATAGAGGTGCTTACATAAAATTGACCTTCTAATCTAAACGTCACAATATTATACTAATTAAAGACTACGTTCCGCATATATATAGGTACTTCCATAAAAAAATCCAAGTGAATTGAAGAAGTAGCTTCTACCTCAAAATTTTTATCCGATTGTGTTTCCAAATTTGATCCATATCCTCGGATGTGTGCCTTTTAAATACAGTGGCGGAAACGATTTCTGTGCAAAAACTTATTAAAGACAGTAGCACACCAACTCCATATATCAGAAATATACCACGCACATGACGAAGATTTAGGACGACAGGATCAACCACGTCATTCTTTTTATTGGCGTTCTTCCATTTGTCATCGTTAGCCATTTTAATAAGTATCCCAGTTTCAGTGATGGAGTCAATGATTCTGTTTAAAGGTTCCATAAGGTAATGACTTTGCGAAGTGTACAGTTTCCATTCCAAGCTCTTTCCGATTATCGAATTATTAAAAATTACTTCATAATTTAATAGATCTACGTTAAATAAACTTAACTGTGACTTGAGAGCCACGTAAATGCAAGGGAAATCAATATCGTCACAAGTGTTTTCTTTGCATATAGTAGTTTTGTCTGTAATCTTCTCTGCCATTTCGTCCCTGACTGAAGATTCAATAAAAGCACAGGACGAGAAAAGTGCGGGAGAAACACATACGGGAAATTTTGAAATTGCAATCTTGTGCAGAGTGTCAATTTGGTGCTTGTAATTTCTTACAGTCATTGATTTTATAAGGTTTGCATTGAAACCTGTTTGGATGACAATTGTGTATACAAGATAAAGTATCAGGATGCACTTTAAGATCCTAAGCCTAGGTATTTTGTGCAAAACGCCGACAGTTGTAAGGGAAAATATATCAATCGCAATACTACAAAAATTATGCAGGGTGAATGCACTTCCGTCCAAACAGATTATTAGCAACCACCAAGCTATCAGTGCGAACATAAATGTTAGGAACACTAAGATCCAAACCGTGTATTCAAAAATGGCATCGATGAGAATGTAGGAGGAATGGTTGTGTAAAGGAATAACCCATGTCCAATCATCAAAGAAGATCGTATGACTTTCGTGAAAAATAACTTCACCTCTTGAAAAAATAACGGGAAAAAGAGATATATTGGCATCGAGATGGGATTTTTCATACTTTTTGATTATAACTGTAACGTTCAATAAATGACCGACATGCAATAGGGTGTCTCGTGCAATGCGGTTAGGTAAAGTGTCAATGGTATTTAAATACATGTACGTAATCGGACATCCGTTGAGAGGCACAGAAAAGTTGACCTCCAGGGTGTCTTCGCATTTCTGCACCGAGACACCTTCAAAGGCTTTGCCGCACTTATTCCTTCGAGTATGTGGATGGCTCACGTATAACTTTTTTGTGCGAGACACATACACACCAGAATTTAATGTTCCAAGTCCCCACAACACTTTAAAAAAGTGTTTAACGTCTTCAGATGGCGTAACGATAAGAAACTTACCGTGCAGAGATACGGCCCGATTCCACAGTTTGTGATTATTCTGAATCATTTTCATCATAATTATCCATAACGATATGTAATTTTCGGCATAAATTAAATAATGTTTACCAATGTTTGTAGCGAGCTTAATCGGCTTATCGATGTTAATTATTAGATGAGGGATTTCCAAAGTTCCACGTATCGGTTGGGTGTAATTGCCATCGAATATGATATGAATTGGCGAATCGTTGACAAAAATAGCACGAATAACCTTTAACTCACAGTTGTCTTCATTAACGATCTTCAAATTCGACACTTTCAAAATTGAAAAGCAAAACGACAGTAACACAGCAAGCAGTCTTTGTTTCATCGTTTGCTATAGGTGCCGCTTTAAGTTACCGACGTTTATTAGAGGTCGGGGGTGGATAATGGAAATTGGAAGGTCCAGTTAATAAGGTGTATAAATCACTATTTGATAGGCGTTTTACACAACTGATTAAAAGTAGATTTTGTGGCGATAATGGTGGCCGACAGTCATTTACCTACATACTTATAGTATGTGGGTTATCTAATGACGCTTTAGGTTTACATTTGCTATGTGAGACTGAAGAAGAACAATTTATTTGCCTATAAATCCAAGCCTTTCATTTTGTAACGTTACACAGATTGGTAATTTCTAATTTTGATTAAAAAAATAAATTAAACAAATATAGCAAACGAGCTCCTGGGTATGGCTATAGCATGTACAAAACCAAATTTTAAACCTGATGTTATTTTTGCTTTTATTTAAAGTGTATATGTATGAAATTTCATTTAATTGCTTCCATAAATAAGAAAGTTGGTACTGCGCATGCGCAAAACGAAATTTTGAAACTGGCATTAAATTTGCTTTTATTCAAAGTGCATACGAGTATGTATCAAATTTCATTTAAATACCTTTATAAATAAGAGAGTTTGCTATTAGGCTAGTCAAAATAGGTGGTTAAGGTAGAAAAAATTAGTAACAAAGTGATCTCTGCGGAAATGAGTACCCAATAGGGTCCTTATTAACCCCTCAATAATCGCACTTTGTCGCATTGGTGGAACTTGGAAAAAAATGGCCGCCATCTTGATTTTTTTCGAATTTATTATACTTTTCTGCCTAGGCAAAATGCCGAATTTCGCAGTTTGCCGGTAACATATACACTTAATAATTTAGAGGTACTTTTAGCAGAGCAGTGCAGCAGCTGCGCTCGGAAAATCGTACCTTCCAGCGTGTCTACCGAGACCCTAGCAACATCACGCGATCGGTAGACCATTTTTTAGCGCATTTCCACAAAAATTGAAAAAAAATGCGCTATTGTGGCCACTTTGTCCGTCCGTCCGTCCGGCCGCTCGTTTTGCGACGCTACTAGTTCTTTATCTTAAGAGCTATTCTACTTTTTTCGCTATTTGGTTCGTTATGGTGTCGAGTCTTGTACCAAGGAAGGAATTTTTCCTGTACCGCTTACAAAAAAAGTTATTGTAAAAAAAACAAAAAACCGTTTTTTTACATGTTCTATAATTTTACACTTTTGCCGTTTATTAACGATCCTAGAGATCGTTTATAATTTTGCATTGCTATCTGTCGTCTGCATGCTGGTCTGTCCGTCTGTTCCTTTGTCTGTCCATCTATCTGTCCGTGTGAACGATAACTTTGTTTAGAAATGTTCGATCGCTTTTACATCTCCGTTAGTTATAAACTGAATTGCATGAAATTCAATATGGGCATAGCTTTAGCCATATAATACGCAATGCCAAAAGTTGAATCGAATCGATTCAAAATTCATAGTGCCCTTTTCGCATCTCGACCATTTATAAACCGAATTGCAAACTTTTTTACATATAAAAGTATTTGAATGAAATTTGATACATAGGCACTTGGAATAAAGGAAAATCAAACGCCAATTTCAAAATTTGGTTTTGCGCATCCGCAGTGCCAACTTTTTTATTTTATGGAAGAATTTAAACGAAATTTGATACATAGGCACTTGGGATAAAGGAAAATCTAGCGCCAGTTTCAAAATTTTATTTTGCGCATGCGCAGTGCCAACTTTTTTTATCTATGGAAGCATTTAAGTGAAATTTGATACTTAGGCGCTTGGAACGAAGGAAAATCTAACATTAGTTTCAAAATTTAGGTTTGCGCATGCGCAGTTCCAACTTTCTTATTTAGAAAAGCATTGAAATGAAATTCTTCTCATAAACTGAAATTGAAGTAGCACGTCAAATGCGTTTCTTGTTACCGCTTGTTATCACCAGACACACTTTTGTTCGCGTTCGCTATGAAGCGGTATATGTGTAAATTTTCTATGTTGAACAAAATCCAAATTCAAAACCAACTTTTCTCGAATTCTATATACAGTCACAGCGGATCTCTTGGTTACTGTTAGAGATATATACCGGGTGGTGACTTGAACAACGCACCTTAGAAATTTTAATAGTAATTTTTTCATTTCTGAACATTGGCTTCCCTAATTATTTTAGAGATAAAGTTTATTTAGGTTTTATGTAGAGAAAAAGATTACGAATCCATGCAAACTATAGCTTCTAATTTTCTAAACTTTGAAACCAAGAAATTGGATAACTAAAAACTAGCGCTTTTAAGAAAATCAGCCGTGCCCTCGCAGTTTGAGATCAAACAAAGCTAACCAATGGTAAATGCAGGCGCTTTTGTTTGATTTCATAATTCCATGGCATTACCGATTTTATAAACGCGACAGTTTTTAATTTTTACATTTTTACTGTTTGCAAATTTATAAAATAGGAAACAATAGTATGTACGCATTCGTAATTTTTTTTTCGACCAAAAACCATAATAGACTTTATTTCTAAAATAAACTAAACAAATATAGAAAACGAGCTCTTGGGTATGGCTATAGCATGTGCAAAACCAAATTTCAAACCTGTTAGTTTTGCTTTTATTTAAAGTGTATATGTATAAAATTACATTTAATTGCTATAAACAAAGACTATGTAGGAGGATAGTCTTTGCTATAAATAAAAAAGTTGGCACTGCACATCCTACACAAAACCAAATTTGGAACATGGCACTAGGCTCAATTTTTGGAATTGCGTTTTATTTGGCTAAAGCTATACGCATATTGAATTTCATCTTTTAATATAAAATTTTCTGTGTCTAAATTGGTACTTGCAGCGTTTTCAATTATGTACGCGCGCCTATTGTCAACATAAGAGTACGGTAACAAATCAATGAGCGCAAGTGGGAGAGTTCAGGCTATCTTTGTCCTACACATAAAACGCTCTGTAAGAAGGAAGAGCAGTGACTGCCTTCGGAAAGCGCGCATATAAATCCAAAGGTACTTTTCACGTTCATTTCGTGGCTCCATCTATCGCTCAAGGTACTTTTAGAGACCCACGCGAAAGTACAGGCTTAGATTTCTTCCTAATTTTATATTCAAAGATTTCATGCAATTCGGTTCATAACTCGCGGAGATGTCAAAAGGACCTTCTTTATTTATTGGGCAACATTGCCAATTCACAAATTCCGATCTACAAATTTGATAAAGAATCCATCTACTAAATTTTATTATAATCGGTCCATTCGTTATCGAGATATCGTGCTAACGGACGCTAGGAGCTCGTTAATAATCGGAAATTAAAAACTACTATTGAAAATCCTATGGCGCGTTCGTCAGTCACCATCCCGTATATACAGAATGTTATAGAAAAAAAATGTTTTCCATTTAATTTTGCATTATCTGTTATACCCAAAGCAACAATTTAAAAATGGACTTTGACCGGTAACGAACAACGAGAAATAGATTTTGACAGGCGAGTAATCTGTGGACTTTGAACAGCGGAACATTGGCCGGCCGGCAAGCTTTGGACTTTGAACGGTGTTTGTAGTTTGAATATCGTCTGACCTTGAAGTTTTAAGCGTGCGGTTGCGTAGGCGCCATGTTGATGCGCACAACCGAGTGTACAACCAAAACGCGGAGTTGGATGGTGAATGCGTGTGCCTTGTGCAATTACATTTTCGTGTATGAGGATGCAACTGTGAACCTGGGACGGATTATCGCATAGCGGGCTGTCCTAGGGGCTGTCAATGAGGCAGATAAAGAATAAGTAAATTCTTTCTATCTAGGGTAAATAAACTTAAAGCCTTATTAATCTCCCAGTCCACCTATTTTTCGATAACCCTTAAACAGATTGCGTATCTTATCCTACCTATATACAAATTTTATTACTTGTTAATATTTTAAAAAATGTTTTTTCACATCACCGGAAGTTTATTTATAGCACACATAAAATTCCTAGAAATAAACGCAATTTGGGAAATGACTAAAGTTCAAAGTACACCGTCTGGGCTAACTATCAAACTATGAAAGCCTCCGTACCTCAAATGGTTACGCGTTATCCTTCTATTACAGGTATCGAGGGTTCCCAACACCAGGAAAAATTTTTCTCTAGCAACCACCGATGACGGCAAAGTGACGGTTCCAGCATCAAAGATGGTCTAGCACGGGTTCATCGTCTCTCATCATCTCAGATGGGTCCAGCATCCATGATGACGGATACCCCCGGGCCAACCACCGAACCAACTGCCGAAATCTCGCACCCCGAGTCAACTGCCAAAACTTGATCTTGTCACCGGGCCAATTCCCAAAATTTGACCTTGCACCCCGGATAAACCGCCAAAATTTGACCCGGGCCAACTGCCGAAATATTTTCTCACGATCCCTAGAATTTTCACGGGCCATACCCACTGATCAAATCAAACTGACTATCTCTGATAAGCCTGGAAACGGTCGATTATCGGAGAATAATACAAGGTATGTACACGTACCTACAGGCTACTCCGTTAAAAAAAATCAATGTGGCTAGCTTCAGCTCTTTCTTTGATGTCTAAGAATATGTGTACCAAATTTGGTTCAGCGGTTTAGCCGGAAATGAGTGTACAGACAGCCCGACATCATCGATTTTTGTGTTCCACGCTGTTATGAACAACCGTGCAAAATTATTACTGTCTGAAAGACATTGAAGAATCCTAAATCTATTCTAAAAAACATTTTCCGATTACTTGTAGGTATATTTTCCACAATAATCTACCGTTTTCAGACTTATCAGCGACCCTGTATATGTAAAATTGTAGGCGCGAGCAGGTTTTGACTTTTGACAGCATAATTAGGGTAGGACGTGAAAAGGTTCTGGGGTATTTTGCCGTAGAGATCAAATTCCGGTTTGCTTGTTTACCTTGTCCCGAGGTTGGTAAAGCTTATCTGCTAAGCAGCAGGAACGATTTTTTTATTATCTTGTAACAGAGATTGGTCTAGTTACGAAGATTATTAGAATGCGCTACAGCACTTGAAACAACTAAAAATATCTGGCGTTACAAAGTTGGCAATTCTGTGGTTTTGATATGTTAGACTGGCGCATAATATGCTAGGAGTAGTGCAGTTTTAAGTTTCCGGGGTTCTAACCCCAGTGGAACCCCTCAACCCTTTTGTAAGATAGTTAATTGCTTTCTTTGAAAATGGAAGATGCACGACGGAGTCATCGTGCAAATACCGCCATACAACTTACGTGATAGAACAAGAGTCTCATTCCGGCTTGAAGGACCAATATATACAATTAAAAAAATGAATTTAGGACTCGTTCCATATTTGTACCAATGGCCTTTAATGTATAATTAACACTATTATATAATATAAAAATTATATTGCATGGCAAATTATATTATTCTTCATCTTTACAAGCATAATGCGGACTGGTTAGTTGCGTAATGGTACCCAAGATTGATTTGCAATTTTGTAACTCCGCCAAAACCTCGTCGAATTCTCTCCTTTTCTTATCCAATTTTACTTCGCCTCGCTTAACCAAAGTGTCCAATTGCAAAATTTGCTAAAAATGCGACCGCAGTTATTAGAACCAACCGCAAAATGCTCTCTACCGTTTGTTGGGCGTTTATGGTACCCTCCCGTTTTGACAGTTCCTTTTCTTTGCTTTCCAACAGCTGTCTATATTTCGTAATTTTTTGTCGGAGCTTCTCCTGCAGAGCGGTGTGGTGTTGATTTAAAATCAGTTTTTCGTTTTCGACGTCTTTTAAGCGAGAATTGGTGCTGTCTATCTGATGAGCTTGGTCGTCAATTATCTTCTCCTTCTGCGACAGTATGTTGCTAAAATTGATCTTTTCTCTACCTAGTCTAAGAAAATCGTTATTTTTTTAATTTTAAAAAATTTAATGCGCTTACAGGTCTTGTAGCTCTGTATTTTGGGCTAGTGTAGTGCTTATGGTTTTAGAAGACTCTTCGTGGCGTTGTTGCGCGCGTAGTAATAGTTGATGCACTTTAGACAATTCCGTTGTCAGTTGCGCAGATTTGTGTTGCAGATGGGTGCACCTGAAAGATGCCGCCTCCACGCTTGCAATTGCTGCACGTTCAGCGTGGCTCAACGTTGCCAGTTTATATTCGTACAATTCCATAACATCTGATATGGAGATGTTCGCCAAATCATTTTTCTCGTAAGCTTCCTGTATCAACTTTTGTAGAACAACATTGAAGGAAAAGGATTACCTTGATTATGTCTATTATCTCATCAAGTCTCTTTATCTGGGTCACTGACATTGCGGGGAAGCACAAATTTTCCATCATGTGGCGAGTGCTGTTGCTCTTCTCATTGGGACCATCGTCCATCACGGGCTGAATGTCGCACATTATTTCGGATACCGCTTCCTTTGGGAAATAATCATCTGCCATCAGACGCATTGTAAGCAGTTTGGTTGGTTTATTCCCAAAACACAAAGCTTGTGCCAGTACCATGTGGATTTGCCTACAATTAAACACTTTACGTTATTCAGACAGGGAGCGTCTTCGTCTTACTTGTGTTGCATTAAGTCCGAAAAGAAAACCTTCCAAGTTTCTTCGTATTTTTTTAATTCATAAATTAGTGCAATGGCTTTGATGTACAATATAGTAGCTTTTAATGAATAAGCATTAGCATTACTGTCTCGAATCCTTGGTGTAGTGGTCTCCAGCAGCGGTGAAAATATTTTAAAAAATATTTCTTCTTTTAGTACTCCAACAACTTGCGCCCTTGTGTTTTCAATTTGCATCAAAGCCCCCAAAAGTTCCATGAGGGAAGTTAATCTCTTATTACCTTCATCCAGAATTTCACCTTCGACGTTAACCAAGTGCAATAAGAATAGCGGCAAGGTGGTTAAAAATGGATTTAATACGGCGCACGTCTCTACTGTTACGTTAATCGCAAGTGTTCGTAAAATGGCTAACGCATCTGAAGACACAAGCTCTACTTGTAACCATTTCAATGCAATATTTACCAATCTCGCATTTAGTTGTTCTATTTTCGGCTCTCTTAGCTCAATTACGAAGTGAATAAATTCTAAGACCGACGATACACATTGCGGTTCGTTATCTGCGAGTACATCGCCCTTTCCTTTTAGGGCAGTGTTTTCAAGTTCCTAATCAGAAAGTCGTGTTAGTTTCAAAGGTCTATAGGGAGACGCGTACCATGAGAATCTTCTCGAATTCTTCATCGTAAGTACTAAAATCGTTCAACACATCACCATGGCGCCGTTGGTCCCAAACGTCAAGAAAGAACTCCACAATATGTCGAAGTAATATCGAATCGCGTGCCTTGAACGCTTCTGTTAATGACCTGAAAGTCACTTCGACTAATTTCAGTATGACACCTTCCGGAATGGTTCCGCTCATATAATCCAAGATGATTGATAACTTGCAAACGTGAACCTCAATTCTCACCCCCTGTGGAAATGCGTGATTAGTTTGTAAAGTTCAACCCTCTTACTTGTAAAAGCAAACAGGTGCGCAAAAACTTCTTAATGTCGACACATCTTGACAGCGTGTAAACCGCAGGTAGGTTCTTGTAGCACAAATTCACCAAAACCGCCAAGGATAAGGTAGCAATATCGTCGTCATCCCCGCCTGTGATCCAACGCGTGAGCGTGGACATGAGGTGAGGTAAATGGGGAATCTGCCAAGAGATTTTAATTCCGCACGTCAACTCCTAAAGGAAATTGGATGAAGTCCGAAACTGTGCGGTCCACCACACAATACGAACTTGCATCAGGGTTAAGAGGCGCAGTTTTTTCTCCATCGTCAATTGGTTCCCTAGTAACCTGGACAGTAACGGCAAAAACTGGTAAGTGTGGATTAGGGCGGTCCTCGCGGCTGCGTTTTTACATGCGACACATAGCACGTTAACACTACACCATGCCAGGAGAGATCCAGGTTCCACCGCCGAAAGTAATCGGTGCAGACTCACAAAGAACTCTGCCACTACACTGACGTGCGGGTCAAATGTGCTTAAGTCGATAGTTACGCTTAACAACTTGAAAGAAGATTAGCTGAGTGAATAATTAGGGAAACTGGTTTACTTGTAAATGTCGAACCATCAGGTTCGCCGAATCCTCCGCTTTTGTTTGCGCGTAGTCTTTTTGGACGTTAATAAACTCTTTCATATTGTAGTGTTTGTCGATCGCATTTGGTTCCATGGTAAAAATAAAATGACTTCGTTAGAACGGCATAAAATATAAAGTGATTTAAAATAATTTGGGTGACATAATCTGACAAAGGTGTCAAATAAATTGCCAAATTTGAAAATCTATCAATCGGTGACGACAGCATCGGTAGATTTTCATATTCCAATAGTTGACGTCTGTCGATGCGCCTGTGTGTCTGATGCCGAAGTTCGTGGTTCCATCCGTCCTGAACCAAAAACTAGTACCTACAAAGACGAATTCGGTGAAACTAGGCGTATGTACATATTATCACAGATTTAAATATACTAGCTAAAACCTTATTGGAGTATCTCCATCGGTTCACCCGTCCGATTTCTGGCCTACGTTGTAGCGGTCCCTTTTAAAAACCCTACGGTTGAATGTCAAAAAGTAGAACAATAGCTCTTAAGATAAAGAACTAGTAGCGTCTCAACGAAAGTGCGGACGGACGGACGGACAAAGTGGCCACAATAACGCATTTTTTTTTATTTTTGTGGAAATGTGCTAAAAAGCAAAGTGATCATTGTTACAGGTAACCGACTTTTGTTTTGTAATTATCTTAGCTTTAATGTGCTACAATTTGAATACTCTTCTATAATGCGCTAATACAATAAGTAAATAAATAAATAAATAAATCAATAAATAAATCAATAAGTAAATCAATAAATAAATAAATCAATAAATCAATAACTAAATCAATAAATAAATAAATAATTCAATCAATTTAGAAATTTCATTTCGCCCATTTAGTTAGGTATAATTAACCGTTGCTAATTAAATGAGTTGCAGTAAACAGCATCCGGTTAGGGCATGAGTGTGGTCTCAAGAAAAGCACTGTTAATTAATTTGAATTTTAAGACCAATTACAGATTTTTCGCACGTTAGCAGGCTGCATAATGAATTAAAGAAGGTATAATTTTTTAGGGCGGTCATATCCAAATACTGTGGATTGGTTGGAAAAACCGTCGAACCCTCCCTGACATGGTCGAATTTTATAAGAGGTAAAGCCGTTGTTTAGTGGCGATCTTTTCGTCTGTTGCATCTTCACCAGTTACGTTAAGTACCGTAATTTTTGAGCTTTTTACTTTGACAACTGTACTGTATTTAAATCTTTGATTTTTTTGCCGATTATAGTCGAATTTCGCTATAGAACATTCATTCAAATTGTGTATTAATTTAAGATAAATTTTTCAGTTAGGAAAATTGCATGGAATTGTGTATTTGTTAAATTTTAACCTATAACGTTTGCATCATAAATAAAGCAGACGATGTATTACCTGCAGTTGACAGTATTTATTGATTTAACGGTAACGTATCAATTTTGATTTTGAGGAGTTATTTAAAATTTACGATTTATCCGAGCACAACATTCCCAATTTATCTTGTCATAAATTTACCCAGATTAAATATTGGATATCTCAATACCACATTATTTACTTACCTACTGTATCGAAATTCGAAACACATAATCCACAACTGGTCTTTATATGGGACAATTCCATGGCATGACGGATATTGGCGTAGTTTTTGTATTATAATTTTCTATGGCATCACAGATGATTGAAAAAGATGGGGGTCTATTTTTCCAATTTTCCGTCTTTATTAAGCAAAAAATTAAAACTAATACGGTTGATTGACGTAAACAATTTTTTTCTACAAAAAACCTTGATACATTTTTGCTCCAAAATAATTTGGGGAGCCAGGAGCTTTTATTATAAACTATTAATAAATAAAACGCCTCCTTATCTCTATAACAAGTTGAAATTTCGAACTGATGTTCATACCTTAAATTTACGCCATAAAGGGCTGCTTACACCACCTATTCATGCAACGGCAATATTTGAGAGGTCATTCTCTTATAATTTAACGCAATGGTTTAATACACTAGATATGGACATCAGTAAGTACACTTTCAAAGCATTTAGAACTCGCATTATTTCGAAGTTGCTACGGCAATAATAATTAGAGCACTTTTGAATTTTGTTTCTATTTTACTTATCTTATTTTTAATATTTTTATTTCTTTTCTGTGATTCATAGTCGATTAACTGGAATCATTATGGGTTAGATGGAAGAGCAGGGGTAGACTTTCTACTCCTGAATCTCGCCCTAGGCAATGTATTTTTCTTTGTTACCCGGTATAACGAAAACGGCGGCTTTTAGCTCATGCATATATTTGCATTTTTTTCTTATTTTGACGAGTATCACCCCCCTGAAATATCTGCATGAAATTAATTAACACCCTTTATAGAGGTTCATTTATTTTATTATCAGGCAATGTCCCTCTAATTCCAATTCTGCGGAATTGAACATTAGGTTACCTATTTGTAGGTGTGTTCTCACATTTTTTTGAAAAGTAAAGTTGTACAAAAATGCTTTTCCGAAGGGATAACGCGTCTGCTATTTATGAATATGCTTCCCGTGTACGGATTTTTACGTTTGTGGTCCGACATTTTTTCGCGTAAGTGACGGCATAGTGTAAATATTCTTTACACTTTACTTTACACTAAGGTGACGGGTTACACCGTTTACACCTAAAAGCCGGCCATGCGTAATAATTCTGGAACTCTTCAGTAATATCATTATTTATAAACGCATAAATACAATGGTAATATCGAAGCGACAAACTCGATACCGGGTGTTCAGCAAAGCTGGTCGACTACACAAATATACGGTGTGGTCATAACTTCGGGTATGAACTCCGGGGTGGAAAACGGGTGCATCGTTACACTCTGCAGGGTAAAAAAAGATGAGTTTAAACTAGGTTCTGTAGCCAACTCTGCGTGGTCGTTGCAGGTTCCTGCCCAGAATACTGATTTACCACGTTCAAATGAAAATGAATATCAGAAAATATAATCCTACCATAATTTTCAACTTCCCAAATACCCTAACAACTCATATACAAATGCATACGTGAGTGTAAAAGAATGTGCAAAATAAATAAGTAGAAATCGTGTCATTTATTTTGGTATTTGTAGAGCAAATAAGCAACCCAATATTCCAGTATATGGTAAATTAAAAACGTATTATATACGTTTACATATGAATGCTAAAAAACGTTTATTTTATCTACTTATTTTCAACGCTTCTTATAATAGTTTTGTTGGAATATGACATAAACAATACGTAATTTTGATACGTAGAATATACCTAATTTTATTCGTATTTTAGAGGAGGTAAGTAAACCAATATTCCCGTATGGTAACTCAAAGTGGTATTATATACGTTTATCAAATTATTACTAAAAGAACGTTTATTTATATACATGTTATTAACGGAGAACATGTGGTTTACATATATGAATCAAAATCGCATTTTAACCGTACCGAATTTATCCTTTCAAAGCGCCTTAAAAACGTTTTTTAAAGGTAAGAGTGTTTGCTGGGTTACCTACTATAATAGTATATTAAGATACAAGTGCATAATCAAGTCTTTAAAGCACGCGCAACAAGTTTAATGGCATGACGCGAAGCGGAGTGCCTTTAACGTTGCAAGTGCTTTAAAGACCAATTATACACGTGTATCTCATAGTATTTTTTATTATACCTGCAGTATAATTTAAAAATAGGAAATACAATGAAATCATATTGACGTTATACTCGAATACATATCTAATTAAGTGGGCTGGGTGTTCGTAATTTCACGATTGCCATGGAAATGTCACTTGACGTTTGCTTATAAAAATCAATTGTAAATAAAACGATTTCCGTTGAAAAAGGTAATACACCGTCAATTAAATCGCTTGTTGTAAAATCTAAACAAACGTTGGTAGATGTAAAATCCAAATCCAGTAAAGCCCATTAGAAAAAAATATGAAAAGTTGTTTCCATGGATGAATAGGAAGTTACTTACAAATAAAGTCTTAAATACATCGATAATGCTGGCATATATGAAGGAAATGTCAAAGGTATTTAATATTCTATCGTTTGGTGCATTCATTCAAAACTTCAAACAATGCTGCGATTAAAATGTGGAACAGATTTGACAGCATACCCTAAATTACGCGCGTTTGTGAAAGTGAACTTCAACCAAAGGATAGGTACAAGCCAAAGAAATGTTCTGCATTTACAGAAAGCGACCTAAGAGGATTTGTTATTTAACCCAGATGACAGTTTCAAAAGTCATACTTGAAGTATCATTACCCTGATCATTACTTAGCAACTTTAAAGCACGTGTGTTTTAAAGGCCTTTTTTCGCACGCATTTGAGTGGAGTTGAGTGGAGATTGTGATTCAGGTATAACAAAATAGTTATTTGAATATGCAAAAATATTTGATTTGTATGTATAGAAATATCTTACAACCTGCAATGAAAACGATGTCAATGTGACATATCACCGTGATTGTAATTTTTTAATTGGCCAACTTTCAAGGTCAATTTCTTTTTGGTACTAGGACCAAAAGTATCCACTTTTTGTACAGTTGCCATGGTGATCCGGAAAACGCCAATTTTACGTACCGAACACTGTCACAAAATAGCGTCTTATTGAGGTGGTTGGAGGAAAAAGGTATTTTATAAATTATAATCCATGTGGTTGCTTTATTAATTTGTTTAACATGTACAATATTAACTGATATAGTAGCAGGTTAGTTCAGTTTGCTTCCTTATCAAAAATGAGGTCGTTCGCTATGTCTTGATAAACTTTTGCGTACATTTCGGCGTATTGATCACCTGCATCCTCGAAGATAGCATGAAAATTGTCTCTATAAACGGCAGTAATTCTTTCATCCACTTTCGGATCTCCTGTTTTAAAGTCGAACGCCATTGCGTCTGCAGACATTAAAAGTTTGCTATCGGTTGCGGTGAACTTAGCTTTATCTTCAAATGTAACTGTTCCGGACAGCGTCAATGTAACGTTGTATCCCCCTAAATAGTGAACGCATTTTAGGTGTGCAAAGAATTATCGACAGTAGGTGTCTTACTGTGGAAGTACGATACTTTTCCTTTACTTGCAACGTCCACGCCATATAATGTACTGCCAGGTTTAAACTCATAGTCCCCAGAAAGTACAACCTCCGGAACATAAACGTCCATTTCCAACTTCCACGTGGATTCGGCTTCATTTGCGTCCAAACTATGAACAAATCAGTCCATAACCAAACAATTTCAAAATGTCTACTTACTGTGCTTTGGCAACTTTCCCTTGATGATGGTTATACATTTTTATGTTCTTGTAATGTTGCTCATAGTTCAGAATCTTGGTAGGTTTAATAGTCCATTCGTCTACTTCCAGGGGTTTATCTAAAAACATGCATATTACCTATTGTGTCAATAGCAACTTTATGTTATACTCACCAATGGGTATAAGGTCAACAACTTTTTGTGCGTTTATTCGTATACATTCGTCGTCTATTTTTTCGCACTGCTTAAAGTACACTCCTGCAATTAAGATGTAATGACGTGCGTCTTTTAATTTGACTACTTACTTATTTTTTTATGTTCTCCTGCATTTGCCAAGACCACAACAGTAAACAGAAGCAAAAGAACTCTGTCCATCTTGTGTAACGTTGGTTCTACTACTTTTATAATTAATAATAGCGTATAAACTTGTTGCCCTGTTCGTCCTTCTTATAAACCATATTTTAGATAACCCGGCGCACCTACCTATCTTATTTTTCCTAATACCTACACTATGTGCCTAATCAAATATTTGATACAACCGTCTCTGTTACTTTTTCCCAATCAGTCCGATACTTACTCTAAATATCTTATCACTTGCCACTTAAACTTAGTAGGTACCTACTTAAAAACAAAAATTTGAATCATAAGGTCAGAATGTTGAAATATTGGCACACAAATGAGGTAGGTAGGTATTTCTTCAATATGTAACATTAGTTGATCAGTAAGTGAGAGTGAACGGTTGCCATAGTAGGTAACCGTTTATGACGCCCGATCATCGTAAAATTGTGTACCTATTATACTGTAAACGTTTAGAGCCTTTCAATGAACTGTGATTATGCCACACCAAATGAACTCGACTGTGAAAGGTCGCTTTTTTAATGTTTTTCCACGAAAAGAGAAAATTCATATCATGTTGTGAGTAGGTACGAATAAATAAACGAGTCATATAGCAGTGTCTATTACTTGTATTTTTTGGGGGCAGTTTAAGAATTGCTATTTTTGTACTATTACATCATATCACATCCTATAAGTACAAAGTAGATTAGATTAGGTGTCCCGACCGCTCAGATTTGACATGGTGAACTTCAACCTCTGACGGCTCTGACTCATAATTTTTGTGCTATCGGTTTATTTGAGCCTGTATTCGAACACTGTCCTTTTAACTAGTATCAGCATTGTGTTTACGATTTCGAGGTTTCATATTATTTTTGGATTCTAGCCTAGCTGGTATCTTCTTCTTTCAAATGCGAGAGTAAGTATGTGTTATGTAGTTATACATCCTCGATTTTAAACAGGTTTTTTTTTGTTTTTTGAGTTCTGTAGTAGGTAGGTAAGTATGTATAACGTCAACGCCCACAGTGATTTTTCAAGAGTTGTAGACATGAGCGTTTTACAGATGTTACGATGTATAGAACTCGACCATAAACAACGCGTTTTGTTTGCGTATTACGTATACCTACTAATATTTTATAAAAAAAAGAAAGTTATTCATTTTCATTTGATGATCTAAACTCATTTAGATTGATTAGCGGCTTTAATTCTTTGCGTATGAATCGGACTTTTTTGAATGCTATTAACTTTTTCGCCCGTGCGGAGGTAGAAGTCGAAGTGATCAAGATACTTAGCGATATTCATATCAAAATACAACTTTAATCTAAGGTTACCGTATCCAGAACCTACAGATACCTTACTGGACTGGACAAGGTTCGGCTAATTAACAATGTTAGCTACGGAATGTTATTCTTTCACTAATGGTAAAGTTTTGAGTCGCTTTGAAATCTACCTGGGATGGCCATTCTTTAGCTTATCAAGTGTATTAAATTAACGTCCGAGGTCTGGACTTATTGAAGGTAACAGTTCCGGTTCTGACACGTTTAACGAAAAATTGCGGTTCTAAAAATATTTGTGTATCCGGTTTCGATTTCTTTTTCGGCTCCAAGGATCCGGATCCACTGGAAATACAGTTCTAGTTCTAAACATCTTTTAGTTCCTGTTTTTTTTTGGTTTCAAGTGAGAAATGGTTACCTATCAACTATGCATTGGTAAAACAACCAAAGCATGCTTCCCTGATTACTCGATTCAAAATTAGAATGGTCTTGGATAGAACATGAACCCATTCATCAGAGTGGCTGACACAGACAGAAAATATTCCATTTCTACCTTTACTATATATTAATATTTTTACTTCTGTAGTGTACTTCCTCCAGGTTCTACGCTAACCACAAGAACACGAAAATAAAATCAACCCGGCAACGTTTAAAAATGGCCACCCGAATGACTATTCCCTCCAAAACTAAACAAGATCCCGCTTAAATTTGAAAAGTGGGACGTGATCAAACATCGATCTAAGGCGGGACCCTTACGTTAGTTGTAGATAACGCTTTGACCTGAAGCACAGCAGGGAAGGAACGTAAAATAAAACACTCAAAATGTGAAAAGTTTATTTAATAATTATCGCAATTATTATTGTTAATGAATGAGCAATTTAAACTTGCTGCGTTTTTGTTACTTTCATTTCAATGCTTTCATAGGTACAATTTGTAGTGCACTGAATAAAAATAGAAATAGGCTGGGAAAAAAGGAACTTGCCAATAAAAAAAACCAACCGTCAAATTAATATCAAATTGAGTTGTAAAATTAATTGTTTGTAATGATGTGAATGCGTAACATCAAATTAAAACATCACAAAAAGTAGCAGGTAAACTTCAAGAGGTAACATATAGATTAAAAACAAGTTTTAGGAATTATGGGTCAGGTAAGCAGATACCAAGATTCTAAGAAAGGGTGAAATACACAGGATGTGACTCATCTTTGGTGGAATAAAGTCCTTTTGTTAAAAGCAAGAGGGAAAATTACATGGCCTTGTAGACAAATTTAACTAAAATCAAGATATGTGGAAATTATTGAATCGCCACTCATTTATCGCACATAGATTCTAAACTGAAGTGCTTTGATTAGCGTAATCCCGCTCCAGCAAGATAGGTAACCCGCCCCTGGTTTCGGGGTTTCGAGCCTACAGTTGAATGTCGAAGACAATCACGGAATTAGGTGTCGTACTTCAAATGGTTACAGATTTTACCACCCCCGTGACTGCTTCATTCACGGAGAAAATTGTTAGTTACAAACACCAAGTCAGTATACATACATCAAACGAATCGGTAATTTCCACATATTAAAATAAAATGATCAAAACTTATATGAATGTTACTTCAGGGACAAGACCAAGTAATCAACATCAATAAACATAAATTAAGCAAGCATTACACCAAAAACGTAAACAATTACAAACAATAGCATAACGGTATTACACATATGTGATTCTGCATTGCGGTTAAACCTAGTAAATTTCAAAAACAAAGATTCAAATACACACAAAATATAAAATGTGGCATACAAAACACAAATACGATATACAGAGATGCAAAGATTACTACCTGCATTAAAATAACAACAAACATTTGTGGAGAGACGCGTTCAAGACCGCCATTCAAGACAAGATGATCAACTCATTGTGATCAACGTAACCCCTGTTCGTACTTTTTAGATGGTGCGGGCAGCTTTTCCCACCTAGAAATTGCATGGTTGGCAACTTAAAAATGCATGTATCGTCGTAAGTTGTATATACAGGGTGGAACCTTTCACTTCTAACTGTATTTATTAATGAAAATAATTATCAATAGAACATTGTTGTAGCAAAGAGTAACCACTCTTTGGTTGTAGGGAGGTTGCGCAAACAATGGGTCTTTAAAATGTGTTTGTTGGGCAACAGTCCAGTCATTCTAGGAAATATAGAAAAAATAATTCGTGTAGTTCCAGTTTTCGGGAACGTGTGGTTCAAGGTCCCCTGATGATTGTGTAAGAAAGTCCCGAGCGATTTCGGTGCTCCCGGGGGGATGAGGGAAGGGGGTTGAAGGTACAGTTTTATTTTGAAAATGGAGAGTTGTCAAAATTGAAAGCTCATAAAATATTCTACAACTTTGTTTCTATACCTACATTTTTTTCAAAAAACGCATCGTTTTCCAGCTACGGACTCTTGAAGGTGAGAAATTTTCAAAAAACTCACGTTTTCGGTCGAACTGTTCTTCGAACTCATTACCTGTTCAATTTTAACGTATAAGTGGATGGTTGTAGGGAATTCAATTTCCTTCAAGAATCATTGCCATGTGTGGTATAACATGCTTCGACAGTTCGACTTTACCTACAACAAAAATGAAGTGAAATTTCTTGAGCGAAGATAATGTTCAATTCAGATGTTCGTACAATTCCTCTCCATGAGGAGTCTCAGGCGATCCCCCGGGTTCTGTCGCCCTCGGCATGATGCATACATAACTATTTTATTCATTGGTAATAATAATAGATAGTCACTAAATACATATACAGGGTGATTCCTATAGTACCTGCCACCGTTTGGGAGCGTATAGGGGGTGCCTAGGGGAAGTCTTTTCATATAGGACACTTGGGGTCGGAAATCCAAAATAAGGGCGCCAGAACCAAATTTATCTTCTGGAATTTCACGCCTGTATGTAGGCAACCCAACCGACCGACGTTTCGCGCGGAGCGATGCAAAGCGAGTTAGCGCGAGGAAACGACATGGGAGGGAAGGAGGGAAAACGACAGTCAAAAGCAATAACGTTTACAAGTGTTCAACGTGGCCACCGTTGTTCTCAATGCACTTCCTACATCTAGCCAACCACTCCCCTCGAACTCGCGTGAAGACTCCTATGTCCTGGCGAACAGCCTCTCCGGCCATGACGACGCGCGCAATTAAGTCCTCTTCGGATTCGACGGGAGTCTCGTAGACGTGCGCTTCCATCACACCCCACAAGTAAAAATCTAATGGGGTGATGTCGGGCGAGCGGGCAGGCCACTCCACCGCACCTCCACGGCCGATCCATCTGTCCGGATAGGTTTGGTCCAAGTGTTCCCTCACCTGCCGCCCGTAGTGAGCAGGGCACCCATCGTGCTGGAACCAGTGGTCCCAGTACAAGTTCACTGGAACATCCATTAAAAGTTCTGGTAGCACCTCGCGCAGGAAAATCAGGTAATTATGGGCATTTAGACGCGGAGGGAGGATGTAAGGCCCCAGTAGGTTGTCCCCCAGGATGCCAGCCCAAACGTTTAAAGAAAACTTGTCCTGGTATCCTCGCGTAAACGTTTCATGAGGATTGTGCTCCGCCCAGTAGTGGCTGTTACGAGGATTGAAGGTCCCCTCTCTTGAGAATCCTTTCTCGTCAGTAACTAGCACGCTCCTCAGAAAGTTCGGATTAGCTTCTTCCTCCTGGACGACTAAGTTGCAGAATTCCAGCCTCCTTTCATGGTCACCCGGCCGTAACTCTTGCACTTTCTTAAACTTATAGGGGTGTAAGTTGTTGTTGTTGGCGATGTTCCACACTGTGTGTTGACTAGGGATGGGCGATAACTGTTTTCACCTATCGATAAGTATCGGGTACTTACCTATCGATATATTTTACTTATCGATATGCCGATAATTATCGAAATATCGATATGTCGATAGTTATCGATATGTCGATAGTTATCGATATATCGATAGTTATCGATATATCGATAGTTATCGATATTTCGATAGTTATCGATATTTCGATAGTTATCGATATTTCGATAGTTATCGATATTTCGATAGTTATCGATATATCGATAGTTATCGATATATCGATAGTTATCGATATATGAATACTATCGATA